>NC_138221.1:61345823-61480823 GCF_964197995.2 Scardinius erythrophthalmus | reverse complement strand
GCCCAAAGATGATATTTTGAAGACTATGGTTAACCAAACAATTGATGGCCCCCATTGACTTCCATAGTATTTTATTTTCTACATACAACGAAAGTCAATGGGACCCTTCACCTGTTTGGCCATAACCATAACCATAGTCTCCAAAATATCATCTTTTGTGTTCAGCAGAACAAAGAAACTTATACAGGTTTAGAACAACTTGAGGCCAAATTAAATTAAATACAGAACATTAACTGACCCACTAGTATCTTTAGAAGTTTAAACAAGTTAAACAATCATTTGATATATATGTATAGGTGCATTACCAAATTTGAATAACTTTGAGGACATGACAAATTCAACACAAACAACCATAGACTGTACAAAGAATGATTGCTGCGATTTGTTATCGCAACTTAAAATTCAACATTAGAATAAGTAATAATGTGTTGTTTCAACTTACTGTAAATGTTCGTGCTTGACATGAAATTTTAAGTTTAGTTAACTTTAATTTAGTTATCTCAAGTTATCCCAACAAAGTATAAGTTAATTTAAATAACTAATTGCAGCAACAACAAAAATTAGAGAGTAGGTAACATGAATATTTAAATGTTTTTTGCATAAAAAATATTAGTGTTTTGCCAATCCTTTTCGGTTACACTTTGTTTGGTAACACTATTTTACAGTGTCCTTGTTGCATATGTTACATGTACTTACCATAGTAATAACAGTAAGTTATGCATAATTACATGCAATTAAGCCTCAACCAAATCCTAATTCTACCCTAACTCTATAGTAAGTACATGATGTAGTTGCTTAATATTACTCAGTACTTAAATATATAATTACACTGTAACAATGACACCTTAAAATAAAGCGTAACCCTTTTATGGTGACGTTGTTAAAGTGTAATTACACAAATTAATCAACTGCATGTACTTAATATAGGGCTATGGTTAGGATTTGGGGTCCCACTTTATATTAAGTGGCTTTAAGTACTATGTACTTACATTGGAATTAATAATTTGATACAATGGACTTATTGTGTACATGCATGTTTTTACATTGTACTTTTATTTTGAAAATACTTGCTTGTAATTACAGCTGTAATTAATTTATGTAATTACATTTGTAATTACACTGTTGACTCTTCCCTAACACCTTAACCCACCCTTAAACCCACCCATACCACCACATCTGTCCTAACCTTACCCGTATCACACCTCAATAGCAGCAAAAGTGTTTTACAATACAACCTGAACACAGTAAGTACATTGTACTTATTTTTCAATGTAAGTACATAGTACTTAAAGCCACTTAATATAAAATGGGACCAGATTTGGTTTAGGATTACATAGTTACTTGTAATTATAGTGTTATCACTATAGTGAGTATATGTAACATGTAACTCTCAGCTTAAAATAAAGTGCTACCTCATTTCCCCTGGCACTTACAACATGAAGGTTAGAAAATAATTGTACTGATATGAACAAACCCACAGAAAAAAAAAAGGTTTGGTATATGAGAGCCTTTTTATTATTTGCTTTAATGACATGTCTTCCCAAGCGATTAACTCATCCCATTTAAATTTACTTAGTACTAACAATCTAAATAAGAAGATAGAAGTAGTCTTGGTGTAAAATGTCAGCGTAACACTCTGAAACACAATATGTGCATGAAAGTGGTTAGATGTGCATGTACTGTATAAATCTACCAGAGCTAGAAGAGAACGTTTGGCACATACGTTTTAATAATCCAACACGGGCAGGAACCCCTAAATCCCATTCACTTTCACTATCAGAATACACTGTTTCATATCAGCCATGCAGCACTAAAACAGCTCATTTGTTGACTATAAACCTAAACAACTCTGAAAGATTATAAGCCAGTGGTCAGTGACCTGACACACCTCCAGTTCAGGTCTTGGAGTCTCTGCCAGAGAGATGATGAAGATGATGATATAAATCAGGTGGGACATCCACAAATGTGTGTCCCTGCATGGGGACTTCCTGAGAACGACTGCTCTAAACAGCATTAAACTCACAGAAAGCACATCGTTTGCAGTCACAAGGCATGTCATCATTTCAGTTGCGCATCTGATTTTGTACATCTTACAGAATTAGTTTGAATATGACTGTTCATTTCTTAAATTAAACTCTTTCTTTTGTAAACAACAACCTTGCGCATCTCTAACTTCCAGTGCTGTCCGTTCATGGTTGGCGTTCAGTCACCGAATCCACGTGATGCATGATTTTGAGGACTCACTAAGAAACTTGATTAGATTAACTTTAATGCAGGTATAACATGTCAAATACAAAAAAAAAAAAACAATCATAAAAATCAGTATTAGAAATAGATACGCTTTTTAAAAATACATCTTCGCGTGGAGTTCACGGAATCCAGAATGAAATCTTTGGGGTCTAAACAATCTTTATTCGCTGACTTGTTTGAGTCTCCAAAGGACCGAATGTAACTCAAGAGTCTCTTCAAAGGAGAGACTCGATCTTACTGCTTAAGTCCTCTCCGAGAGAGTCTCCCAGGTCGAAGAGTTGATCGATGCTGACCGTTGAGCTACAGAGGAAATCCGGACGGTTGCCCTCGTCCACCTCCGACCAGGGACTCTGCAGGAATGCCGTGGCCAGGAAAGTTTCCTCCTCAAAGTCTACTTCGCTGCTCCTCTGGGTTTCCATCAACACGTGGCTCTCAACGACCCCTCCAGGAGCCGCTTCGAGGGGGCTGATGTGGGTGCCCCTAACCATCAAGTCCTCGTCTCGTGGAATGGGGCTCAACGGACCCCCTTCGTTCAAGCTCAGTTCTCCATTCAGGGCCGAGTCCAGGAGGGCGTCCCAGTCAAAGTTGCCCTTTAGGGAGCTTAAGTCCTCCTGCTCATCCATGGCCAGAAGCGGGGAGCTGGAGCGTCGAGCAGCTTTGCTCCCACCGATCCTGTGGCTGTACGCTTGTTTCCGCTTTCCGCCCTTCCCTGAAACCCAACAACTAAACATGGTGGCTTCGGTCAAACGAGGGTCCCAGTTCTGATCTGCTCCCGTGGCTTCCTCGAACTCTTTCAGGAGCTGCTGGGACTCAGGACTCACGCAAAGGCTCCTAGCCATTCCTGCGGTGGCTACAGCTTGTCCGCTGTGGGGGTTCACCCTGATGCGGTTCTGGAGAGCCGGGTTGATTTGCACAGGAGGCATCCTGCGCTTCTTGTAGGCCCCGCTGAGGAGGCGCTCTGCGTACTGGGGGTCGATCTTCCAGAACCCACCTTTGCCTGGCTCGTCCTTTTGTCTCGGGACTTTTATGAAGCATTTGTTCAACGACAGATTGTGGCGGATGGAATTCTGCAAAGATGAGTGAGAAAATTTGTTAACCTCTAGTTTAATTATTAATTTATAGTTCACCTGTGTGTTGGGATGATGCACTTAAACATGTGGAAGTCAGGCATTAAAGACCTTGTGAAATACCAGTTTTTCTTGTGTGGATGTATTTCTCGATATATATCGTAGGGCTTGTCTGATTTTAGGCGTTAAATTAAAGGGATAGTTCATCCAAAAATGACATTTCTGCCATTAATTACTCCCCCTCATGTCGTTCCAAACCCGCAAGACCTTCGTTCATCTTCGGAACACAAATTAAGAAATTTTTGATGAAATCTGAGAGGTTTCTGCGCACAGATTTGCGCACAAAAATTATTCTCTTCGTTTCATAACATTAAGGTTGAACTACTGTAGTCACATGGACTATTTTAATGATGTCTTTACTACCTTTCTGGGCCTTGAAAGTTGCATTGACGTTGCTGCCTATGGCTGGTTCAGAAACCTCTCGGATTTCATCTTAAAAAAAAATCTTAATTTGTGTCCCGAAGATGAACGAAGGTCTCACGGGTTTGGAACGACATGAGGTTGAGTAATTAAAGACAGAAATTTAATTTTGGGGTGAACTAACCCTTTAATTTAGGCTTTAGTTTTCCCATCCATTACCCATGACATGTAACACTTTACAAGAAGGTTCAATTTGTTAATTTTAGTTAATCTATTAAGTACACTGAATATTGGTATCAGAAATTGCTTCTATATTTTACAAATAATTACAAAGAAACGGCAACTTAAGGCCAGTTCACACCAAGAAGGATAACTATAATGGTGACTATATTAGTGTCCAAACCAACGGACGAGAATGTTCTGTTTATTACAAGTGTGTGCTGCAGTTTTGTCGTCTGTCGCTTTAAATACTCAAGCTCTTTAAGGATGGATTCTGATTGGCTGTCATTGTTTTTATAGTTTGTAAGCAGGACAAAATCTTGACTCAGATCTCAACTATATTGTTATAGTAATCGTCCTTGACGTAAACGGCATTAACACATTTAATTAATTATTAAATTTTAAAAAAGTAGTATTTTCTTGTAAAACATCATTCTTGTAAAAAATAGTTTTTACAGTGTATCGTAAAAAAAACGAACAATATTTTTTCCATCCTTTATCAGTCTAGATCAATGCTAATGTCTACAAATACTAATACATTTTCAATGTTTGAGCATTTTTAACATGTATACAAAAAGTTCAATTAGTATGTATTAAAGGTGCATTTACATTTACAGTTACTCAGCAAAATTTAGTAGGAAAAATCTAGACATCTGTAATGCCTAATACATTAACTATGTTAACAAACTGAACCGTATTGTAAAGTGTTCCCTCATTTGCTACTTGCTAAGTAGGTGGTATATGGGACATTCTCATTCAGAACAGCATTTAACTGGACAAATATTTTGCTATGCAAATGAGTACAAAATGCATCATTGATTTTTGTGGACCATTTCCTAGAAGAGGAAGACTGTATATTTGAATTATGAATATACATGCACATCCTAATGATAATTTTGTCAATTTGCAGTAGTATGCAATAGACTGCACAGCTAATAAAGATGGACTAATAGCCACAAATGTCCAATGTCAATATTTCGGGCACGCCAGCCACCACAAGCTAATTGCGTTTAGCCTAAATGAAGCACTGACTTCCTAATCCTGGTTAACCATTGCTTTGAGTTAAAATATCTAAAAACTGAGGGAATGTCTGCGTTTTCTTCAGAGAAAAGGAGGTTATGGCTAAGGGGTTAATTAATAATTCACCAACAACTAAATCTTTTCAGAAACCCCCCGCTTCTTTTTTTTTTTTTTTTTTTTTGGTTGAAAATATCCAACTTATGAGCTCATTCTTCCTCCTTGCCTCACGAACACGTTTCAGAAGGGGACAAATGTATCTTTTTTTGCACGACACCTTTCGGCAGTCAGCTAGGGTTACACTTTTGCTGCTATTCTTACATCTGAGGGCACTTCATTAGCAGTATACAACTATCATCAAAAGCTATCAAAATATCAAGCCTCTAAACAACGGCCTTCTGGAAGGTTTCTGCTGGTCTCTCTCCAATACACAACCTACTTCAGCAGGTGCTAATAAGGCTTAATCTCGCTCCAGTCCGCTCAAACAATAGCAAAGCACCACTCTTTTGGCATCTGCCAGCTATGCAAATGATGGTTAACATGGTTAACCATCTATTAGGTGCATCCACCCTCTCTGGTGCTCTTCGGCCATTCTTGACCGAAAATGTTGTACATGCGTTTTTTAAAGGTCCCATTCTATGCCCCTTTTCACAAGATGTAAAATAAGTCTCTGATGTCCCCAGAGTGTGTATGTGAAGTTTGAGCTCAAAATACCCAACAGATAATTTTTTACAGCATGTTTAAATTGACATTTTTTGGGGCTCAGAAAAACGAGCCGTTTCAGTGTGTCCCCTTTAAATGCAAATGAGGTGCTGCTGGACGACACAGGGGGCGGAGCTTCATGAGCTCGTGCTCAGTCTGTCAGGAAAAATTCATCTCACGGAATGATGATAATATCAGAAACTCTCAGTAACGGCGTTCATTTCGAGTCGGACAATAATGCCTACAGAGTCAGATTGCTGTATAGAGATGAAACAGGTATGGTTTAGTAGTTTAATTACGGTTATTATAACGTATTTGTCATCTGCTTGTAGGCTATGTATCCATTATTTATTTATAGCCTACACGTCTGCTGTCTGAATGATGATCAAACATGTACTGATGAGTATAATAAAGTTTATTGTCAGTTTTACTTCAGAAAATCACCGTAAGAGCTGAGTAAACACAGTAGGCTAAGTTATAAGAAGTGCGCAAGTAGCCAGTAGAGTTGAGGGAGCATTCCTGTGGGCGGAGGTTAGTCCAAACACGGTTCTGGTGATGTCACTAATGCAGGATGTAGAGGGGTGTAGTCCAATCGAGCCGTTTTTTGTAGTCAACTTCTGTTAAATAAAATATCTCGCTTGGCATTGAACTTTGAGCTTTATAATTTTACAGATATTATTTATGCTCTAACAGCAACATTACACACTAACTAAAGTTTGAAACATGGAATCGCATGCAACGGGACCTTTAAAGAATTTTTTTATTCATAGGAATGGTACGAAACTTGGTATTTGGGTTTGGCACTTGTTTTGTGAACACACACACACAAAATCATGGACATCATTTGAACAGGTTGAATGGTCCTGAAAAAAATGAAAAAAAGATGGCGGCACTGGAAATGAATGGGAGACTAATTTCATCTAGTGGACACGTTTGGTACTGCAGCCTAAACTAAATCTGACTGAAAGCTCATTTTTTCAAAACGATAAAGTAAAATTCAGTAACTTTAAGTTTTTTAAAACTTTTTTCACTTCAGCAATAATCTGCCAAGTGTCGTCGAAAAAAAAAAAGTGAACAAATGGATTATAAATACAGCGGCAATATAATTTAGTACCATAAAATCCCCTAAAAAATATTAAATAAAAAAACATTATCGAACTAAAATAAAGTACACTAATTTAATCGCTCATTTGTGACCGACATGCGAAGAGCACCAGAGTGTAAATGAATGCTGCTTTATAACACTGTGAGGTTTGACTCTACATTGCGTCTCACCTGCCAAGTGGGGTCGGCGTGGCGGAAGTAGCAGAAGTTGTCCGTGATCCATTTGTAGATGCACGAGAGGGTGATTTTGGTCTTCTTACTAGCCTGCATGGCCATGCAGATGAGAGTTGCGTACGAGTACGGAGGCTTGATGTGCGGGTTGGTCTTATAATCGACTTCATCTGGACAGTGTCCGTGGGCCACCAGGCTGGGCAGAGCCGACAAGGACGGCACCCTGTAGAAAGAAGCCGCCGTGGGTTTGCCAGGAGTCAGAGGCATGCCCATGGACGCCGGGTCTCCCGCTAAAGGAGACGCGGGCGCATCCGAGCCCACTCGGCTCCCGAAGAAGTGGCTGTGCTGGTGGGTGGACTGGGACGGGCTGGCGTTGAGGATGGAGAACTCCTGGAGCCACTGGAGGCTGGTCAGGCTGTCGTCCAGGTTTTCGGCGCTGTTGCACTCGACTGAACCGCTGCGGTCCAAGCACTCGGCCTGAGCGGCAGCCGTGACCACCTCCTCCTCCAGCCCCACCGAACCCTCGGGCCAGGGGTCGTCCGTGTAACTCATGGACAGCATGCTCCTTTCCCAGCCAAATCCTGAGGACACAATGAAGATTAGACCAACTGCTTGTTTTCATTATCAGGCATTACTGTGGATGCTTTGTTTGGGTTCTCCGGCTTATAGAGTGATTATACATTTAAGTACTGAGTAATATTGATTAAAAATATGTACTTACTATAGGGTTAGGGTTAGTTGCATGTTATTGCTGTTAAGTAACACTTTATTTTACATTGTTACATATGTTACATGTAGTTACTAAAGTAATACTCGTGACTTGGCCATCCTAACCCTTATAAAAATTAACAATGACTGTGGTAAAACCATGGTTAATTTTGTAATTACTATGGTTTTACTGGAAAAATCACATTTAAACCATGGTTACTGTGGTAAAACCATGGTTAATTTTGTAATTACTATGGTTTTACTGGAAAAATCATAGGTAAATCATGGTTTCTGTGGTAAAACTATGGTTAGTTACTATGGTTTTACTGCAAAAATCATATTTAAACCATGCTTACTGTGGTAAAACCATGGTTATTTTGTACTTACCATGGTTTTACTATAAAAATCATAGTTTGAACCATGGTTACTGTGGTAAAACCATGGTTAATTTTGTAATTACTATGGTTTTACTGGAAAAATCATAGGTAAATCATGGTTTCTGTGGTAAAACCATGGTTAGTTACTATGGTTTTACTGCAAAAATCATATTTAAACCATGCTTACTTTGGTAAAACCATGGTTATTGTTGTACTTACTATGGTTAGTTACTATGGTTTTACTGCAAAAATCATATTTAAACCATGCTTACTGTGGTAAAACCATGGTTATTTTTGTACTTACTATGGTTTTACTATAAAAATCCTAGTTTGAACCATGGTTACTGTGGTAAAACCATGGTTAATTTTGTAGTTTACTATGGTGTTGCTTTATTTGGATTCTCCGGCTTATAGAGGTCATAGAACTTTCCGGAAACTTCACAGGTCACTCTTTACGACATCTCATAACTGGATACACAATAGACCAGATCCCAAACCACTAACATTCCTCAGCATGGCAGGTGCACTAGGACTCACAAAATATTACGTTTTGCCTTCGCTATTCAAAGATCTTGGTACAGCGTCCTTCTTACACGTACTTACTATCTAGTAATAACAACAAGGTTACACTTTATTTGAAGGTGTCTTTGTTGCACTGTACTTTTACACTTAAGAACTGAGTAATATCAAGTAACTACATGTACTTACTATAGGGCTAGGATTAGGGTTTGGTTTAGGGTTAGTTTGCATGTAATTATGCATAATTTATAGTTATTACTTTAGTAACTACATGTAACAATGTAAAATAAAGTGTTCCTTAACAGAAATAATATGCAACTAACCCTAACCCTATAGCAAGTATGTTAATTAATATTCCTAAGTACTTAAATGTATAATTACACTGTAAAAAGGTAAAGTGCAACCAATATGTTTAGTTTAACAAAACTCAATAAACTATTGCTACCATAAAGCAGGTTTACTTAGTTTCCCTTTTTAGCTATTTTTTATTATTTAGTTTTTAGTTTTAGTTATCATTTGAATAATTACCAGATGACGCATTTTGTAATTTAATCATGCACATAATCTTCACTAATACTTATAAACACATTAGGTAACAGTTTATTTACAGTTTCCTTTGTTTCACATGTTACATGTAGTTAGTAATAACTATAAATTATGCATAATTACATGCAACTAGTCTAAACGACCCCTATTCCTAACCCTAACCCTATAGTAAGTGCATGTATGTGCTTAATTATTATTACTCAGTACTTAAATGTATAATTACACTGTAAAACGGACACCTTAAAATAAAGTGTAACCTGTTTTTTGTTTGTTTGTTTAGATGATAATACGTCATGTCTAACGTAACGTTACTCGTTGAAGAAAACCTGACATCAACTCACCTGTCTTTACCGATAGGAGCCTTGAGTGACAGGGAAATAACATCCAATAACTCAAGAAAGGAAAAGTGTATCCGATTAAGTGTGTGTGACTTCCAGAGGTGCAGCTGCTGGAGAATGTGCGTCTGTGCGCGTCTCAGCTCAAGGTCTCCGGGGCAGCAGGAGCTCCGGGGCCAGTTTAATACCTGCTGCTGCAGGACGTTTGTCCGGTCACCCTAGCAACGGCGCTCCCCCCTGTAAACAGCTTCCCGTTCTTCTATTGGTCGGCTGGTTGTTATGGTGACTGGGCTCATAATCGCGAACGCACAGGACAGGTTTGTGAACGTAACACACGTTCGGTTCGACAGAAAGAGCGACGGAAACGATACTTTACAAACGAGAAAAACACATCATTGTGTATACAATGACATTTCTTATATGTAATAAATAAAAATTGCAAATGAAACACGAAATGCGCATTCTTGCCACCTGGGTACTTTTGAACTCAACGAGCAGAATGATTTTTGGTGTAAATTATTTATATAATGATTTTTTAATGTCCTTTTTGATAACAAATTTGAAAAAATAGTTATTTCTACTTTATCTGACAAATTAAAATGGCTTTGGTCTTTCTGACTTTTATTAAAATGAACGATGGTTTTACTAAAACTGTATGACTGTTAAACCAGGCATGATGGTTTTGTCATCACTATGGTTTTACTGCAAGAATCAGAGGTAAACCATGCTTAATGTGGTGAAACCATTATTATGTTTGTAGTTGCTCATTTTACTAGAAAACCATAGCTGAACCATGGTTACTGTGGTAAAACCATGGCTCATATGGTTTTGCTGAAAATGCTGTAGTAAACCATGGTTATTTTTGTTGTTTACTATGGTTTTACTAAAAAAAAAAACATTGTTGAATCATGGTTATGTGGTAAAACCATTGTTAATTTTGTAGTTTACCATGGTTTTCAACAAAAATCATAGTTTGAACCATGTTTACTGTGGTAAAACCATGGTTAATTTTGTATTTTACTATGGTTTTGCTGCAAATGCTGTAGTAAAAACCATGGTTAATTTTGTAATTACTGCAAATGCAACAGTAAAATCTATTATTCTTGATATATGTTACTTTGACTTGTATGAATTGGCACAGATGTGTCACAAGCCACCTGTTTCTTTACTTGAAGAGGAAGAACAGGTCTAAAATTGTCTTGAACAATCAGATCAGACCAAAAACAAACATGTCGGGGGTCAAACAATAAGGAATGCGTTTGGAGTGATTTCACGCGTGACTGGCACTGAGGCAAGAGAGGAAAGGGCTTCAGGAACTGTCTCTTTACTCTCAATACAATGCCTGTTAATGGGAGCGGGACAGTCTGCAGCCTCTCGACAAGAGTTCAGGCGTCAGACTGCATTCACCAGCACCATGTAACACGTATTAGCATTGTTTCCACACAAATGCCACATTATACAGTCATTGATGTGTTTAAATGAACGAAACTGACAGTTAAAGGGATGAGGCTCAAACTCGACTTGCTCTCTGGACAGATTTAAGGCGATAAGTGTTAAGAGTTTGAGTGCATCTAAAGGGGTTGTTTTTAAAGGAATGCACTTTTTATTGGTAACATAGAGGGACTAAATGGAGGATAAAAAAAGATACAAGAGGGATTGTCCTCTTGAGCGCTCTTCTGTTAGTGTGGCTGAGTGGCTTCCCGCTAAAGAAACTCTACAAAAGCAACCATAGCAATAAAAGCTTCTGCATCTCTTGAGCTCGTCCTTCTGCTTCACGTGTGAAGTTACAAACACCAATCAGACGGGCTCTGGATGAGAGAAAAAGAAGCAAACAGAGCCTTTGGACATCAGACCAAACTCATAATTCACAAGCAGTGCTGAAACCATGTAACATTTCATGTGGTAACATCAAATTAACAATCAAATTCGAGTTCAAAAAACAATATTTTAGTATAACTTAATCATCCTAACGATATTAATTAAAGTTAAGAATGGTTTGACCACAGTAACCTTGATTCAACAATGATTTTTGTAGTAAAACCACAGTAATCTACAAAATTAACCATGGTTTTACCACAGTAACCATGATTCAGCTATGATTTTTGTTGTAAAATCATAGTAATCTACAAAATTAACCATGGTTTTACCACAGTAACCATGATTCAACAATTATTTTTGTAGTAAAATCATAGTAATCTACAAAATTAACCATGGTTTTACCACAGTAACCATGATTCAGCTATGATTTTTGTAGTAAAGCTATCGTAAAATGTTTGTAGTATAACCATAGTAAACTAAAAATTAACCACGGTTTTACCACAGTAAGCGGGATTTTTGTAGTAAAAACCATAACTACAAAAATAACTGTGGTTTTACCATAGTAACCATGATTCAACTATGATTTTTGTAGTAAAACCATAGTAATCTTCAAAACTAACCATGGTTTTACCACAGTAACTTGATTTCTGTGAGTGATGACGTCATTGTTGATATAAAGAATTAGCATTTTAACTAGTGAAAATTATATTGTTAAGACTTTTAGTAAGACTTTACAATAAGGTTTCATTGGTTAACATGTATTTCATGAACTAATAATGAGCAATACATTTGTTACTGTTTTTGTTCATCTTTGTTAATGTTAGTTAATAAAAATACAGCTATTCATGTTAGTTCAGTGCATTAACTAACGTTAACAAATACAACTTGTGATTTTTAATCATGTAGCCTATTAGAAAATGTTGAAAATAACATTAACAAATATTAATAAATGCTTTAGAAGTGCAGGTCATTTTTTTCATGTTAAAACTAAGATAGTAAATAATGTTAAGTAATAAAACCTTATTGTAAAATGTTGCCAAGTTGTTTGTATATATAAACATATCCTGTCAATGAAAGTCAAAAAGTCTTGATAGGTGGCTTTGAAATGATTATATCAAAAATAGCCATTTATGATATCAAATGTTTGAACCAAAATCAGTGTTATTTTAGTAGAAAAAGTATCATTAATAATTTAGGATCATTATAAAAGACATACATTTTATATATATATATGTATACATTTTTTGATGTAACATATTGCTTTGGCAACAAGGTAACTACTTCATTTCAAGAATTTTTTAAAAAAATTATGGTTTTATTTTCAATTCTGGTTTAAGTTAATGATAATAAGCCTGCTTGAATCGATCTTTTTTAGCCTAAAAAGAAAAGCTGTGTCAAATTGCTATTCTTCATTGAGATATTTGTCTAAATTTAATTAAATTTAACATGTAATCAGTATCAATGTCAAATGCTACCAACCTGTACTCTTCAACTTGGTTTTTCTTAAAGAAAGGTGTTGTTTTGTAGTACGACCATCAGAAGTTTTCAGATTGATTTGAACCACTAGAGGGCGCGAGCATAAAGCTGGTCACAACTGAGTCACGTGTCATTCTACAGCAACATTCATTACTTCATAACATACTTATTTACTTATATCCATCATACTTACCTTTTCTGTTTTTACAGTTGCTAACAATATTAATATAAGATTAATAGCCTATTAATTATTATGCACACTTAAAATGTCTGAACATCATTGTTATATATTAATCCAAATATGGCATATATAGCCTATTTAAAATAAAGAAACCAAAGTGCAGTTTTGAAAGTATATATACAAATTTAGATGTTTTGTTCAAAATAAACCTCTTATTTACTACCCTATACCTGTGTAAAGTGACTTCATCCATCTCCTAAAAATAACTTTTAACATATTAAGATGCAGCTGATTTGAAACTTTGTATCTAATGCAATGACATCCATGCATTTGTGCTTGTGACTTAAGTGTTGCGAAGAAGAAGAAGAAGAAGAAGAAGAAGAAGAAGAAGAAGAAGAAGAAGAAGAAGAGAAGAAGAAGAGCATCAGCTCTGAAGACCGTCCAAAGTCCCCTCATTTCACTTTGATCAGTCATTCCAGGGTTTCTGCAGGGATCTTCAATTTAAATTTAATGCCTTTTTAATGCCTTTTTAATGCCATTTTTTTATTTTTAATGCCATACACGACCCATGACTAACCACAGATATTATGTATGAATGTATGTATATATGTATGTATGTATCGTATGTATGTATGTATGTATGTATGTATGTATCGTATGTATCGTATGTATGTATGTATGTATGTATGTATGTATATATATATATATATATATATATATATATATATATATATATATATATATATATATATATATATAATATATATATATATATATATATATATATATATATATATATATATATATATATATATATTAACTTGATTAATCACACGTTTTTTCCGCAATTAAAACACTTACATTTGTTTAGGTTTGTGTATTTTATAATGTAATCATTTCACAGTTAATCTACAAATGAATGTAGAGACAACATAAAGGCCAGTCTCACTGATACTAATACAGCTATTGATATCTGGATAAAAATGATTTCTCCCCCCTAATTTTAAACATTAATTACATTACAGTGTAATTGAAAGCTATCAAGTTTTTAACATTAGGCTTCAAAAAATATATGACAACTTTTAATTTAAGTGCACTTAACAAACAATCCTCACATAAACCTATAATAAATGTCATATTTACCTTTGGCCTTCCTGTCTAACGTACGTTATCAAACAGTCTGCACAGCATAAATTATAGATTAAATATAGACTAATGCTTATTAAAGCTACAAGAGTTCTTTAGTCAATAGCAGTGAGTAATTTTCTCTGGTGCCTTTGTTCTGTGATTAACTTTACTGACAGAAAGCTTTATTGGCTGCTGTCCCTTTAAGAGCAGCTGCTGACATAAACACGGACCTAACACGCGCCTCATTCTCTCACAACTCTTTGCGTTCATTAAAGACTTTATTTCACTAATTTAGGACTGCTCTTATTTTATGAGGATACTCACAAAACAGACATGTTGGCAAAATTGTGTGTTATTGTTCGTTGCGCGAAAGAGGACCGTTTTCTGGTGCGCAGTCTGTGCGCACGATCTGGCGCGCGTCTTTCTCTGTGTGTGTGTGTGTGTGTGTGTTACATAGACAGGACATTCGCAGGCAGCGCGTTTAAAAGCATTTACATGAATAAGAGCGGGATCATATAATGTAACGCTACCCAAGGGATGACAAAAATTAACGAATGCTGCGTTTGCGTTAAATAGGCTATTTTAACGCGTTAAACTGGACAAAAATAATCTCATGCGTTAACGCGTTAAAAAAGCAAAGAGAGCTTCAACAGCGGATGTCGTGCTGATGAGGGAACGTTACTACACATAGTTAACTGCTGTCTGCATCTACCGTCGATGTGTGGCGGTCAGACTGCATATGAGATTTTACGCCATTGATTCCCATTGTAGCTACCCAATTTAAATACCTTTTTACAAACGCTGCAAAATCCTTCTTTATTTTTATCACCAACCATGTTCTAAATTGTTTGTCTTCCATGCACTTTCACAGTTTTCTGGTCTAGTTTTATTCCTGTTGTTCCTGCTGTCCAAAATTACTCGCGCCACCTCCGCAACTTTGCTCCGGCCGGAGGCAATCACCAAACTGTTTCCGCGTGTTTTTAATCACACTAACGTACATATTTTGCGACGACAGCAAATAAAAATTATTAATCATGAAGACTATTCAAATAAATTGATAATATAACATTTTCTTCAAAACGAAAAAAAAATTAATGCCTGTAGGATTACAATTTAATGCTTTTTAATGCCATTTAAGGCCTTAATTATCCCAAAATCCATTTAATGACTTTTAATGCTTTTTAATGCCCCGCGGAAACCCTGCATTCACTGATAGAGATCCCGTGAAAACAAATGAATCAGGAGTCAGAGGAAAAGTGCAGCCCAAGGCCTCAAAAACACGTCAGGATTATGGAGATAAAAAGCTGTACAAACATGGTCCTCTAGCAGCGTGAAGACACAACAGAGGCCGACGGTGATGAGTTTACATCCGTCAAACTTCAAAACAGAACAAATACCATACAAGAACCACACTGTAAAACCCAAAAGTTAACTCAACTCAAACCGATTGAGGAAACTGATTGCGGCAAACCATTTAAGTTTAAAAATAAATACACATGAGTATTGTGAACTTATATATATTGATATTATATATATGACTCAATATATATAAGTTCACAATACTCATATGTATTAATTTTTAAACTCAAATGGTTTGCCGCAATCAGTTTCCTCAATCGGTTTGAGTTGAGTTAACTTGTTGGGTTTTACAATACAAGATTTAATATGTGAAGTATTAATCCAAAAAAAGGGTGGATCATCTTTTTAAAGCCCAGTTACACTGATTGGCAATCAAAAGTTTGGAATAATTATTTATGTTTTTGAAAGTAGACTCTTATGCTCACCAAGGCTGCATGTTTGCTGTAAAATGCAGTAAAAACAGTATATTTCTGATTCAAAATATCAAAATATCTGATTTCTATATTGTGAAATGTATGTATTCCTGTGATCAAGGCTGGATTTTCAGCATCATTTCTCCAGTCTTCAGTGTCACATGATCCTTCAGAAATCAGTCTAAAAGTGCAGCATCTGTTATCAGCTATTAAAGGAAAAATAAGATAATCAGGAGATACAGTGGATTGAAAACAGCTCTTGTCGCAGATATTCTTGTTATACACCAATGAAATCATTTTCCTGAAGTGTCACCCATAATTTAGATAAAGTGTGAAAACGTAGGAAAAAGTAGAGTCATTCTGAAGAAGGCTTTATGTAGTGGTGGATTTCTCTCGTTCAATCAAAAATGACAAATACTATTTTTTATGGAATATTACAGTATTTATTATAAGTGATTTATCTGTGCACATTATCATTTTTTTTAAATTCACGTGCCTCTAAATCTTTAATCAAAATAAACTCTCATCCCTCTTGCAGCTCTTCTCTTCTGTGTTTACTGGTGTGAGGGCGGGGCAACCTGTCACTCACACGAGATCAGCCAATAGCAAACCACAACCATCCATCAATTCCACATGGACAAAATCAAGCCCCGCCCTACATCTGTTCTTATTCCAGAAGTGTTTCACTCAGATATACAGTCACTATAGAGAAGAAAAGACTTCCATTTAATGCTGTCTTTAAGTTGATAAATTACACAAAAAGTAGAAAAGCAGCAAAAAAAGCACTGTAAAAAAAGTTGTTGCCTTATATTTTTAAGTACAATCAACTTGGATGTTTAAGTAATTTCAACTTAAATTACATTAAACTGACTTTTCCCCCAGTCAATAATTGTATCCCTTAAAACTAATCTTTAATCACCGAAATTACACATGTAAATGCTTTTCCTTGAAAAAAAAATTCTTCATGCCTTAAAGCTACACTGTGTAGGATTTTCTCCCATCTAGCGGTGAAATTGTTTATGACTACCAACTGAATATTACTTTCTAGCCCCTCCCATTCCGAGGGCGTTTTAACTCCTACGGTGGCCGTATTATTTCAAATCGGCTGGCAGTCGCGAGTAATCTCCCCCTCGCATTCGTCACGGTGCCACTGAGTGTAAAAACACAAAAGGCGAAGCTTGAATTTCGCTAATGTATTTTCAAGATGGAGGCGCAACATGGCTGCCGCCATTCGAGCGACTCATTCTAAATGGCAGATTCTACGCTTACGAGAATACTTGATTAGTTGGTAGAAGTAATTACACATTAATGAGCACATATAATTTTGAAAGAACAAAGTCTTTTTTGCTAAGAATCAACTTTGTAGCACAAAATTACACAGTGTAGCTTTAAAATACCTTGAACGTAACTTTTTCTCATTAATTATATGCGGTTCTATGAATATGCAAATGAGCCCCGCCTCCACTCACTCGCACCAGCTCAGAGATCCACTCATTATTGATCAAACGTTGATCTGATTGGTTACAATGTAGTTTGTGAAGTCAGAAACGCCAGCGATTTCAAACCGTGTTTTTAAGACTGTCTTTGGTTCACTGCAGTTTTAAGGAGAAAATACTCAGCAATGGTGTCGACTTATGAATTTGCACATGGTTTGTCACATATAAACATTAAAAGCTTGATTTTCACCACAGGGGGACTTAAAAAAATTTGTTGAATCTTGTATAACGAATAAAAAAGTTGTAAATTATTACCTTATTTTGATAAGTTAAAGCAATTTAGCTAAAAACATATGTTGTCATAACTTATTGATCATATAATTTAGTGTTATTTGACAGTGATTGACAAAAAAGATCTGTTTAGCCTTTATGGTTCCAGAGTTATGAACCAAAACGCAAATGTACTTAGGCTATAGCGCCACCTAATGTCTGACGCATGTGTGTGTGTGTGTGTGTGTGTGTGTGTGTGTGTGTGTGTGTGTGTGTGTGTGTGTGTGTGTGTGTGTGTGTGTGTGTGTGTGTGTGTGTGTGTGTGTGTGTGTGTGTGTGTGTGTGTGTGGGATCTCTATGACTTACGGTCTCAGATGATTCACATCACTTTTAGGGCAGAACACTTTCAGTGCTTGGTGCAAGATGGTCAATAAAAGTTGTGAAAGCCTTTTCACGTCATTTCTCAAAACAGTTTATTATGACTGAAGGTGTGGTTTCTATAGCCTTGCCATATATAGCATGCAGCCGCTCAGTGTGCTGATACTCGTGTGTCTGTAACCCTTCTCACATCCAGATCACTGTGTTACAACTCAACACACAGATCACAGGAGAAACGCCCAGCTGCATTACATTATAGATAGCCTTCTCCATAACAGGCTTTCTCTGACACCCGCTCTGAATTATTCACACTCTCTCAGCTGGGTGGGTTGAAACTCCTTAATTCATTTCAAAGCAGTGGCTAACAATGTCCCAATTTACACCTGGCTGAAGCCTTTGTGAGCTATGTGGCATTCATATTCTTTAGTTATTACATTTCTATATTTTAATTTAGCTTGTTATAGGCTTGTGGTTTTAATATGTAATATTGGTCTTGTCTTAAAGGGATTGTTCGGAGAAATTTCAACCTAGGGTCCTTTGCACCATGACCTCGAGCCAAACACACCCCCCCCCCCCCAGAAGATTTTTTCCCCTCGGTCGAACATTATTAAAGTTAGAGCTTATTTAGAGATATCAGCCGAATGGCTAGTGCAGGCGCTAATGGATCCAAGGTTGTATCTTGTAAATTACCCCACTAATAATGCCCAGAATGGTACCAAACTTCTACAGTAGTACAAATAGGTTCTGTACTCATAAAACGAGCCATTGGAAAGTTTGTAAGTACATCAGGAGTTTGTTTAAATAACACTTGCCTGGTGGCTAATGCTACCGCTAACCCGGACATCGACGTCACTTCCGTGATTTGGGAAAAGCCCGTAAAAGTCCCGACAGAAAGCGATGCATAAGGATGTAGTGTAACGACGCCCAGTTCCAGGAATGCACTAATATTTTGTTGGTAGAAACAGTTTGCAACAATTATAAGTTAACACGAAGTTGTCAACATTATGAAAAAATAATAATTTGTTGTTACACTACATCCTTATGCATCGCTTTCTGCCAGGACTTTTACAGGCTTTTCCCAAATCACTGAAGTGACCTCTACGTCCGGGTTAGCGGTAGTTTTAAATAACCGATAGCGTTTCGTTTATATCACATCTCGGCCAGAGCTGTTGAGTTTGATGAAGCCGCAGTTTCCTCCTAATATCTAACTGTTTCTCATCCTAATACCTTCCATATCCCTTTAAAATAGCTATGTGCAGAGTTCAGTGGGTTCGATACGTTTTCTGGTCTGCGGTGACGCGCATATGATCCGCTCTGTGTGTCGTGCCTCTGGACCGAAGCAGACTGTGTTCAGGCAGCGGTGTTTGTGTGACACTAACGTGAAACCAGACTTCATTCGGCCTAATGGAAAGCATATTTACACTGTCTGAATCATTCCCTATCCCCTATATAGTGCACTATGTGCCATTCACCATGTAGAACATAGTAATTGTGTGAACAAGTGACCGATTTCAGCCGCAGATTCAGCGTCTATTTATAGTGTAGGGGGCGGAGCTTCAGATTCTAGAGAGCATTTGATTGGACAGAAAATTCTGATGAGAAGCTGAAGTGCAGAGTGATGTCATCAAAATCATCGATCCATATTGGCGGAAGTGAGAGACTGTATACGTTTTGAAAACTTACATCTTCTAAATGCGAATTTTGTCATTGTTTTGGAGCAGACTAGCTTACAGATAACAGTAAAGCCCCTTTCACATTCGCGTTGATCCCGGGAAATTGCCGTAATATTGCTAGAGTGCCTTCTGTGTGAGCACAAACATGTCCCGTGATTGATTTTGGGATCGATGCTGGGATGGGGACCTTGTAACATTGCCGGGATGAGTCCTAAGTGAACAAAAGCCATGCAGGACCAATGCCGTAAGGAGTGTGTTGTAGTGATGACGCACGTGCTATCGCAATGACGTAGTTATCATGCGACTCTGTTGCTCTTAGAAGAAAGTTTGTGTTCGTCATCAACAAAGAAAGAACGAAAAAATGTCTGCAAACTGGAATGAAGCAGAGACGTAGCCACGCTGAAGCTGAGATCGCTCAACGCGTACGTTACACGTCACATCCTGACGTCACACGGTGTCTTTACGGGATCTTTACGGGATGTGTGTGAACGCGCTCACAGATCCCCGAAAATCACTGGCAGTGTGAATGTACCAAAATCAAACAATCCCGGGACAAATCCGTTATCCGTGTATTTTCCTGAATCTCTGTGTGAAAGCGGCTTAAGGTTAACATATTCATTCCTAAAGCCATAAAAACTTAAATTTTGATTTCATGGGGACTATCTGATTAAAACGGTAGACAAAAAAAAGTAGGGTGGGGCTTGATTTTGTCCATTTGGATTTGATTGGATGGTTGTAGTTTACTATTGGTAGATCTCATGTGAGTGACAGGTTGCCCCGCCCCCATGCCAGTAAACACGTCATCTAACAAGAGATGAGATGATCTGCAAGAGGGAGGGGAGGTTATTTTGATTACAGATTACCAGGCACATAAATAATTTATAATAAACTGCAATATACCATTAAAAATAAGAATAGTCCATTTTGATTTCATGGTGACTTTATTTTAAAAGACTTAACTAGCCCAATGAACTGCAGTGCACAGTATGCGCGTGTGTGTGTGTCCAGTGAAAGCAATGTAAACAGAAAGTATTCGCAATGCCTTCCTGCTATTCTGACCAATGAGAGCGCTCATGCCGATCGCTAGCGTCCAACCACGCGCGACGCGTTGCTTTAAATTACGTCACTTGAGCCGATAGGTAATTTGTCGGTTGACCAATGGGACGCCCGTGTGTACTCGCTGTTTTGGCTCTGTAAGCCAATCAGAGGCCGCGCTCGGGTTTGTTGTTAGTGGTGATGATGACATGAAAATATTTGTTGTTACTGGAAAGGAGAGCGAGGACGGAGAGAGTGTGAAGCAAGCAAGGGCCTCGCTTTCAACGAACACACACACCTCGCACGGGGATTTCCGCTCACGGGAGTCGCGGAGGAGCGAATGTCGGTGAATATGGACGAACTGAGACATCAAGTGATGATTAACCAGTTTGTTTTGACCGCGGGCTGCGCGGCGGATCAGGCGAAGCAGCTTCTGCAAGCGGCGCACTGGCAGTTCGAGGTAGCTAACCGTCGATCAATCATCCTTACCAACTCTATATTATTCACCATATACTGTATACTAGCCTTTTAAGCCGCAGATCAGTAGAGGTGGACGGAGATGCTTCTGTATGTGTGATCGTTCAAAGCGCCTCTTCATCGCGCCGGATGCATTCACCGCGTTATGTAAAGCCACGTCGCATTTGTTTGCTTGTAAACAATGAGTAAAGCGTTTCGTGTTGACTATCTCGGTAATGTTCTCGGCTTTCTAAGGGCTAGTCTGCTGTTAGCGTGTTAGCCAGTCTGAGGCAGAGCAGCTTTGTGTTTGAATCCACTATAAAGCCACGAGCAGCTCACTGAGATTATCTGTCTGTTTAACACGGGTGGAAGTGTGTGTGTGTGTGTGTGCGTGTTTTACAGTTATGTAAATTAAGGCGAAGGTGGTCAGGGAGGAAGCAGTGTTGAAATTTGCTGGTCTGAAGACTCATTCAAACATGTAACGTCAAATGGATGTATTGATGAAGAGGTGGATTGATACAGAGATAGATGGTAAATAGATTAATGGAAACTTGGATGGGTAGATGGATGAAAAGATTAGGTGAAGAGGTACATTAATACATGTATTTGCATTTATTCATTTGCCAGATGCTTTTATCCAAAGCCACACTGAATTCGGTGTATATTTTCTCAGTTCATGCATCCATTCATTTGGGAATCGAACCTATGACCTTGGTACACATGGATAGAGAGATGGATGGATATGACTAGACATAACCATCATACATTTACTGAAAATATGTGAGCACAAAATCACCCAAAGAGATGTTTACACCAAAGATAAGTGTAACAGACAAAATACTGCCAAACAACTGTGACGGAAGAACAGTACAGAAATAGTTCATGCAGCTTTAGTGTTGCATTTCTTGTCAATTTGTATTTGTTATGATGGTTTATGAAGAAGTGTTTTCCAGTTTTACGGCAGCTCACATTAGATGTTGTGTGGTTGTTTTGAGTGTTTCCTGTAAGGAAGAAGTGTTTGCCACAAACGGACATGCCTCAGAGACGATCTCATCAGCAGTATTGCAACACACTCACAGAGAAAGAACGAGAGAGAGAGAGAGAGAGAGAGAGAGACAGTTTTTTATTTACATTCCCTGGTGAAAATTCAGCCAAATGAACCGAAGCACACTTTAATCATTCACATCCTCTCACGTGTGTGTGTTTTGTTCCTGTTGTGGTTTTTGTTAGGACACACACACACTGGTTTGACAAGTTAATGTGTGCATTGTTTATAAAGTGCACATACGTGTAGTAAGCCAATGAGCAAGTCAGTTCCCTTCAGCTCAACCCTAGTAAGTAGGGTAAAGTTTACTCTGCCGTGTTTGGACTCGAATGCTGCCTGTTTTTTGCAAAGAACAGTGTCTGAAACCGCTTTTATTGATAACGGTATAATAACTAGTATGTCATGCTGTTATCACATGACCTTATTACATGGAAATTTAATTTAGGAAGTGGCAGTTATTTTGCCAATCTAAACTTATACTATCATAAAAAAATATTTAGTTTCTTTTGGTAGACTAAACAAATGAGGCAGAAGAAAAAAAAAACAACTCTTTTCACATGCATTTTTTTTATAGCAGGGAGTTTTCAGATTCAGCCTAAACTGCAACTTAGTCAAACCAAATATTATTCAGACACCAGATATAATTTTTTATAGTTTTTTACTACATTAATTTATGTAAGTGAGGATAGCAAAATAAAGTAAACTGTGACACATTTTACCTAAAAAATTCTTCATACAATGGACTACCAGTAAAATGTATAACAATTTGGAACCAAAAATTATTCAGACGCTTTGACCTGACTATGGTTTTCTTAAGTGGTTTTTCTTGAATTGCTAATGTGACATTTTTACACCTAAAACTGAGCAAAATTAAGCATTGCTTGGTGATTGGTTGACCTAAATTGGTATTATCTAATATAGTCCAGTCATTTTAAGCCAAAATGGGGGTTAACCTTGGACAAATTGCAACAGAAGCAAACTCAACTGATTTTGTATCCTCAATATGTCCTGAGTAAGGGGAAAAAAGCCCCAAAAAATCCCATTAGGGGAAAGTTTCAAAAAAGACCCATTCATTCTTTTTATCACGTGAACAGGGTAAAAAATTTAACCTTTAGATATCACCATGAAAATTACTGAGTTGATTACTTGCATCAAGAAAAACAAAAAATGTATTACAAGTTTTTTTTTTTTACACGTTTGTTAACATGGGCAATACATACCACAACAGATCTAAACATTGGGTATAGCCAGGTGAAAATGTCTTGTTGAATCTTGTTGACACATAACAGTTAAATACTTAATGTTAATGTCTCAATGAAACCCATTTGGGCTACCCATGAGCATTAATACATAGATGCAGGAAGAAGTACTTTAGAAACCAGCCTTTATTAATTATTATTGCAGAGATGGGGTTTGGGGCTGGGTCTGTGGGACTGTTTCTGGGGGACGAGTCTGAGGGAAGAACAGGAGACGAGGGTAAGGGGAATGCAGAAGACAAAGGGTAGGTAAAATAAAAAGTGAACCCCCAGAAACAGTCCCAATTTTTTAAAATTTTTTACCTATTCACGTGATAAAAGAATGAATGGGGTATATTTGAGTCTTTTTCGAAATTTCCCCCTGATGGGATTCTTCGGGGCTTTTTTGCCCTTCAGGACATATTGAGTATACAAAATCAGTTGAGTTTGCTTCTGTTGCAATTTGTCCTACCTTTTCATAAAATGACTGGACTAATTGTGTAGTTAAATTTAACAGCTGACAGCTATTCAACCTGATTCATCTGTGAGACAGTCTTACAGAAGGAGGGCCAAAACCAGTGAAATATCAGTTCTTGTCATATTTTATTACCATTTTCTAAACTATAGCAACTAAACTGTGAGAAATTTTGAAGCCAAGGTGTCTGAATAAATTATGGTTTGACTGTATATGATACGACAATATAGTTAGTTATCTTAATAGTCAATGCTCTTGGTGTGAATGGGCCTTAAATCTTTGCAAGCTGTGTTCGTAGTATACATGGTGTACGGCGCTTGTTTATCAGGGCATACTGATGTTGTCATAACTCTTTCCTCATATTCTGTGGTTAGTGTTTGTTAACTTTTACTGATCTGTTTTTTTTTTGATGGCGAAAGAAAGGAAGTCAACCACACCTTCACTAACAGACACGCTTGTGTTTACATTCTCAGCACTGACGTTCTCCATTTGATCCTGAAGTATCGGCCACGTCCAGATGGTTTCTCAAATGTATCTGCTTCTGAGTTGAACAGGTGGTCTAACAGGGTCTCTCTCTCTCTGGTGTTGTGTAGTAGTGGTTTGATTGATTGTACCAAGTGCATGTCTAGGACAAGTGTCCCCTTTAGATCCCTACGGCTCTTATACGACGTATAGGTTCGGTGACAGATGAAGGGGTCAGAAAGCTCTGCTCTTAACCTTCTGTGATAACATCAGCAGCTAAAGCTTACACGCTGTGGAAGTGTGTGTTTTAGTCTCGGGAAGCTTTGAATATCAACGTAAAGTAGGGGTGTAACGATACCCTCGTGTCACGATTCGATACATATCACGATACTGAACTCACGATACGACATTATTGCGATACTCCAAGACATATGATAAACAAAAAATGTATTAAAATGTTTAATTTGGTTTTACATTGGGGTGTAAATGAATAGGCTTGGACTTGGTGCTGGAAACTCAATGCACTGGACAATAGTGACACAAGAATATAAATATTCATGATTCTGAAGCTGAAAACATAATTATTTTAAACGAATATGCTTGCTCTCTTTCACTGACTAGATATTTAAAATAATGTAGGCCACTTTTTACTGGTAACATAATACATTTGGCATTATCAGGACCCACAAATATTCCCCAATTGCATTATTATACATTATATTCAACATATAGTTTAATGTAGTACTGACACTAAAACCCTTTTTTTTTTTACTTTCACAAACAGTAATATTTATTTTGGGTGAACTATCCACTATACATATTGTTGCATTTTTGTATTGCGATATATTGTGAGTGTGACACGATATGTTGTTACACCCCGAACATAAAGTCTTGCCTAGTTTTTCCTGGAAAGCTCTTATTCCAGAAATCTATTATCAGCCTCTTGCATCTGTGGCGGACGCAAGTGCAGTGCTGTTGTGTTGGTAAAGCCAGAGGATGAATAATAAACCTGGAGAAGCTGTTGCCGTAACCTGGTGACAGTGGTAAACATCTGACACTAGTACTATCATTACAGTTCAGAAACAATGTGGAAAGAGACCTTCTGGAAAGGTTCAAATCAAAGGTAAGCTGGGGCCAAGCCATCAAACCAAGTGTGAAAACAGATTCACTGACATTTTCGAGTGTTTGTTGATATTCCTATTTCCCAGACCAGTGTCCACTTGACAGCATAATGAGTTTGATTCGCTCCAGCAGCTTGTGTGTCGATTCGCCGTCCCTTTCTGCACATAAGTGACCTGTTTTATTGTGTTGTGTTGGTTAGATGGCTCTCTGTGGGCATGCTCTGTACCCGCTTATTTCCACCGTAACGGCAGAAATCAGCAGTATTTGCAGCGAGACTGGACACGACTCTCAAAACCGACTATAAACTGACAGTTAGCATAATTGTCAATCGTTTCCCTTGATATTGTAATCGTGATTGCAATTTACATTATAATATTTTTTGTAGGCTACCCGAATGCTTTCTTTATCTAGGCTACACATCAAAAAACAAGCTGTATTTAAATTAGTTTATTGCGGATTCATGAATCGGTAAATGAAGACAACGGCTAAACAACTACACATTGGTCCTGCTAGTATGAATAACAGAAATGTTACGAAATTGTTCATAGAAAATGACCATGCAACAAAATTGGTGCCGTCTCTGACTGCAGGCTTAAGGAGCGCTCGCATTTACAGTTACTTTATGCAGTGATATTTATCGAAATCCAAAATTTGTTGTGGCCTGCCCTGGAATTTCACATTTCACATTGCATCAGGTTCAAGATGGCAAACTTGTTGCCTTAAAATTCCTAAAATGCCTAAAAGTCCCCCTGTGGTGAAAATCAAGCTTTTAATGTTGTTTATATGTTTATGTGGTGTTTTTAATATGCTTTAAGACAAACCATGTGCAAATTCATAAGTCGACACCATTGCTGAGTATTTTCTCCTTAAAACTGCAGTGAACCAAAGACAGTCTCAAAAACACGGTTTGAAATCGCTGGTGTTTCTGACGTCACAAACTACCTTGTAACCAATCAGATCAACGTGTGATCGTCAACGAGTGGATCTCTGAGATGGTGTGAGTGAGTGGAGGCGGGGCTCATTTGCATATTCATAGAACCACGTATACTAAATGAGGCAAAGTTACATTCAAGCTATTTTAAGGCATGAATAATTTTATTTTCAAGGAATTTTTTTTTTTAAATATGTCATTTTGATGATCAAAGATGAGTTTTAAGGGATACAATGATTGACTACAGGGGGACTTTAAGTAAATAAACTTCATTTAATTGAGAAAATTAAGTTACGTGAACTTGACAATTCCACAACTTGTCTTGTTCCACAACTTAATTTGTCCAATTACGCGTGAAGTTTGAAGTTCGCCAAACAACAGTGTGACTGCACCTTTAATCTGTAATCAGCAAAGTTCTTGATTAGTTTGTGTAAACTAAATTCTTTTTGCTACCTAGCCAAACAGCATTTTTGGCCATCTGAAGGCCAATTCATACTACACAACAGATTTCAACCAATGCCGGCAATCACCAGATTACAGTACACCACTTTCATGACATTCCACAACCCAACAAGTGTCGATTCAACATGTTCAATAGGGGAAACCAATCGCTGACCAACAGCGACAGTGGTAATGCAGTGATCCGACAAAACCAGACAAACGTGTCTGTTGTCATTGGTCGGCATCGGTTGCAGTACAGGTTTCATGAATCCAGACCTTTCAGCCTGATTCACATTGCATTATTCTCGTCAAGAACTGAAACTAGGGATGCACCGATATGAAAAATTTGGCCAATACAATAACTCTTTATATTTGAAAGCCGATAACGAATATATTGGCCGTTTGACTGGAGCATTGTGATATTTATCGACATTATACAATCTGAAATCAGGTGTAATGTGCGAAGAATTAGCTTGATATCAGAATGTGTTGCAAATAGGGATGCACAAAGTATATATCGGCCACCATATTGGTATCGGCCGATATATGTTCATTTTAAATGGTATCGCCCCGATAAGAAAATTTGGTCGATATATTAAAGCCGATAAATAATGGATCATTTCCTTCAGCTGAGACACTTCAGATGTGCACTGTCCGCCGTGGTGTTTTTGAACTGCTTGAAATATGATTGGAATCACTTCAAAAAAGGAAAATCCAGTTCAGTTCAACATGTGCAGTGCAAGTCTGTCATATAGGCTACATAACATTATAATGAGAACATTATAACTGTGTGTTTGGGACATGGATTTTAATGGTGAGACTTTTGTTTTTGTAATCAGGCTTTCAAAAAAAAATTGGATTAGATTTATCGGCCGAAATATATGTTATCGACTTTCAAATATAAAGAGTTATCGGTATCGGCCAAATTTGTCATATCGGTGCATCCCTACTTTCAAAGATACATTTTTTACGAACCTTCAAATTTGGTCTCCAGGGTTTATGTTGGGAAGCTCATTGTAACAGCCTGGAATTTTAAGACCAATAAAAATCTAATTCCCAGAACTCCAAGCCAATTAGATTACAGCTGTCAGATTTTTTTTTTTAGTAAGGTTTTAGCATTTTTGTGTGCAAATATGCATCTGGTATCCATGAATAATCCAAAATAATCTCAACAAACAGGGTTCGACTCCGATTGGATGCCGGGTTTGTACATTGAGGAACCCTCTTTTAGCAGTTAGTGCCAGTGTTAATACAATACAGATGCTCTGTGTTACAAGCGAGCATTGTTTAGAGCCATAACCGTGTGTGTGCAGTCGGAAATGAGCAATCGTCCCGCACTTAAATGAGAACAATCTCTGTACACATGATGGCGTTTGGGGGAGGGACGGAGAAGATTGGATGACAAAGAACCATGTGGTTCTGTAGCAGCGGAAACAATGGCGGATTGGCGAGTTCATCTTGATATGTGTGTCACGTCAAGCCGCAGACATTCCTGCACTAGCCGTGGCTGTTGTTAAACAAAACTAGAGAACAGGAGAGAGACTGGAGAGGGGGAAGGGGCCGGGCGGGGGATGAGAAGAGGGCGCTCGGTGTGAGGGAAGTGTTACCAGACCGAGGGGTTGAGGGACAGGAGGAGGCAAGACACTCGTGTGTTCTTGGGCAATATTTTGAAACCATGACCGTTTAAAGGCCATACGTTGAGTTCAGAGATGCTCTAAATACGTGAATCATCAGCATATCCTATTCGGAAAACATTGATACGATACTCTTGGCTTGACACGATGCTCCTATGAATCATTTATTCAAAATAGATTGTATATATCCAATGACTAATACAAAAGTCAACTTTCCTAGGAAGAGGGTTCATAAAAAGATGAGAGAAATCTAGAAAAGAAAACCTTTGTTTGTACTTTGGCATAATACAATGTGAAAAACTTGCTGAATAATAAATAAAAAAAACATTAAACATGAAATTATGTCATGAGTATGATTATAAAATATGAAATATCAGATGACAAATCAAGATTAGTTCAGGTAGAGTGCCATGTGGTGGAACTCCCGCAGAAATGTAATGATATTTATGAATGAATGAATAATGATGTTTGTTAAATCATTTTTTTCTTTTAAAAATATTTATGTAAAAAATAAAAATATATTTTTAAATATTGATGAAAATGTGTACACTCACATGTATTCAAGGGAAATTGCTGGTTTAAATGACATTTTTAGAGTCATAAGAGCTACAAATGTCCCTCAAAAGTCTGTTTTTTGCTCAGTTTATCATCCACGAGTAGGGCTGTGTATTGGCAAGAATCTGGCGATACGATACGTATCACGATACATGGGTCACGATTCAATATATTGCAATATATTTCGATACTGTGCATAAGGCGATATATTGGGATTTTTTTAAAGGTCCCATGACATGCTATTTTTTGTAGGCTTTAATATAGGCCTTAGTGGTCCCTAGTACTGTATCTGAAATCTCTTTTCAAAAATTCAGCCTCTGTGCAGAATTATAGCCACTATAAGCCAGTCCCAGAATGAGCTTCCTTCAGACAGGCCGTTTCGGTGTCTGTAGCTTTAAATACTAATGAGGAGGAGAAAGGCGGCGCAAGGTGGAGGGTGGGTGTGGCCTTGACCATCTGCGGCAACGGTAGACCATGCATGTTTACATTGGATATATTGCAATGGCACGGAGACACGCAGTCGTTCAAGCATTTCAGTTTGACCCAGAATCTGATCCAGATGGAGAAGCAACGGATGAAGAAGTTGCAACTCAGCGGCTCCAGCAGGACGTTTCCGAATGGTTAGTTTAAAATATTATGTCTGGATACGGTACTTTATTCGGATGGTTTACAGTTATTATCATGTAGCTAACGCTAACCTACTGTTGCCTTTTCACGGGAGATCTGTAAAATCTGTAATTTATCTTATTACAATTACATCATCAAGCTCTGCGATCTTGCAATGCGGATATCGCGCGCGCCGTATAACCAACAGGAAAACGGTTATCCAAATAACAAAGAAGTGTACAACACTCGCGTTGCAGTGTGTGTATTCACACACATAAACTGCATGGCTGCATAGCTAATGTGACAGCCACATTCTACGTGTAACAGTCAAGGCAAACATAAACAGTAAAGCAACACACTTATATATCATTAGTTGACTTACTGTTCCGAGGTGTGTAGCTGAGCCAAAGAGAGTGATCCAGACTTTAGTTTCAGACGTTCAGCAAGCCCAGCTCTGTATTGACCCTTCGGTGTTCATTTGTACATCCAATTATTGAGCAATTGTTATGCTTCGCTCGCTCAAAACCCATGATATCTCTCGTGAACAAACTAAAATCGCGCGCGCGCGTTCCTACTTCCTTCCTAGCTCATTTTCTCATGGGCGGAAAATATTCTCTGGGCGGGCAAAGCAGAGACAGGGGAGGTAACATTCCTCCTTATAACGTCACAAGGAGGAGATTCAAGATCAGCGCGATTGAGCGTCCATTTTCTCAAAGGCAGAGAAAGATAGCAAAAGCTCGATTTACACCGATTGAAATTTCTAGAAACTTGGGGACCATATACAGGCTAGGGGAACTCATATTAATGTTAAAAAACCTCAGAAAGTGAAAATTTCATGTCATGGGACCTTTAAAGTAAAATATATTAAAAATATTTAAATAAAAGACATGATGTGCATAAAAGTCAGAGAAGTTTACTTTAGGTAAACAATTCAGTACACAGAAAATCAAACTGCCAGTTTGGGCTTGTGGTTTACAGGTTCTTAGTGAGCAAATGTTTATATGCTCAAGTAGGCCATAATAAAAGAAAATAGGTACATAGCCCGTCACAATACAAAACAACAACGTGAACTGGACGAAAATGAATGAAAGTGGATGAAAGTGAACAAAATAAATGTGTCATATTGAAATCAAGTTTTATGTGATAAAAGATTTTAAAAGAACTGGACGCGCGAATGAGGCGAACCGCGCCGCACTAAACGCCTCGTGCCGCAGGACCTCCAGACGCGCGTAAACGCGTCTTTGCATTGACTTAACATTGCAATCACTTGCGCCAGATGCTCTCTTCGCGTTTGATGTGAACGATGCACGCTTACATTTAGAAATAGACAAGCTTTGTTTCCAAATGCACCAAGCAAAGATATCCTTTCAGTTGTATAAACTTTTATAAAACCAGCCAATATAATCACAATAAACACATCCAAAATGAAATATTTAACATATAGGCTAAATAACAACTGCACAACGTCTAATTTGTAAACAAAATGATTTACGCACTAAATCCAGCATAAACTCCGGCACAATTTGCATGTTTAAACTCTCAAGGTAGACATCACATCCCGAACCTCACAGCAATTGGCTGCCGACTGTGTTTTTCGCTTGATATTTGTATAAAGGAACTGCCCAACTTTTTGACGCTCTCGGTCGCTCTCAACGCTTTCTCCGGTCCGCTGTCAATCCTAAAATGTCCAGTGGACACGCACCGTTATAGGCGAGCCTGGCGAGGACACTAGTGGTGCGTGTCAACATAGCTATCTAGGGTAGGGATTTAAACAACATAAACGTGAACCACTGTCTTACGGTCTTAACATGAATATTTTTGGACGTTAAAAAAAAAAAATCGATATTGCGTTTTTGAAAATCGATACAGTATTGCAAAATAAAATATCGCGATACTCAAGTGTATCGATTTTTTCTTACACCCCTATCCACGAGACTCAAAAAGCTACTTTTAAAAGTTATATCTTACAATCAGGGATGCAGCGATATGAAAATTTTGGCCGATAACCGATAATTCTTTATATTTGAAAGCCGATAACCGATATACTGGCTGATAAATCTATATCCAATTTATTTTTATAATTTGAGAGCTTGATTACAAAAACAAAAGTCTCACTATTAAAGGCCATGTCCCAAACAAAAGTAAATAAATGAGTTATTTGAAAAGTAACTGAGATATTTTGTTGTAAATTTAACACTTTGCTAAGTATTCTGATAACATAACACTGGTGAAAGTAGTGATGCTTGTTGAACTGGTTTGCCCAGGTGTTTGTGTATTTTTCAATCTGACATTTTTCTGGAGCTCTGAGCCCGTATAGTGTATCAGTTGCTAGAATCCTGCACAGATTGCGTGTGCCGATTTAGAAACCCTCTTTTAGATCGCCGAGTGCTTGAACCGACTGACCCGTGGCAGGGAGGAGGGAGGAGAGAGCGACGTTTCCAAACCAGTTCCTCTGCCCATTCATGTTGTAACACAAGCTTCCTCCGTCTCATCCCCATCTCTTTCTCTCTCTCTCTCTCTCTTTCCACAGACGGCTTTGAGCTCGTTTTTCCAGGAGTCCAACATCCCCAGTCATCACCAGATGGTAAGTGTGTTTAGCATGGAGAGAGAAGGGAAGAAACAAAGCAAAGCAATGCCGTGTTCAACATCCTGTCATTGTCATCAGACGGCCTAGTTCTCAACATAGCGTCTGGGAGAATAATGAGGGGCTGAACTTCCTCAAGGCCACGGATATTATTAAAGACCCTGAAATACACTAGTCGGGGACTCGTGGACAATGTTGTTAATTGTTTTTCACACGACTAGTTTTTGACACAACATTTGAGTTACAATTTTTATCACTACCTGACACGGATATTAAAATTGGTAGTCTCCGCAGTTTTCGTGATTTTGGCTCTATTTATTAATTTTCTGTTATTTTTTTGTCGGATACCGTCCATATCGAAACTAAATTAAAACATGCCGAAGATTGGTGCGCAGACGGTGGCTCAAGTAGGTCAAAAAACACATGAGGAGAAGGGTTAGGATAATACAACATCAGCAATCACAGACATTCGCATTCGAACAGGATTTGACTGGATTCTCGAATTTCTCTAACTACCACCCGGAAAACTAGTCCCGTCCGAATAGAGCTTTTTTGATATTTTCACACAAATGACATTTTGGGAAATTATTGCAATGCAATTTGTGTGCAAGTCCGCAACCAAGATCGGCAAAAAAATAAAAAAAATAAAAATTATTGAGTCTTTGGAGTAAAAACCGTCCGGTTCCAATATGTGATGCAATCTGGGAAAACCTATCACCCATCTGGGTGAAATTTTACTTTTTACATATGAACGTTACATATATGAAAGCTGGTTTCAAGCCCTATCCAAATCGATTTTTATTTTTTTCGTTTGTTGATAACAAAAGTTATGGTTATCTAAAGTCACCTGATCGCTATGATTTTCAGGAACGGAATTAAAAAAAAAAACAGGCCTAATTAACGGACACTTGGCACACATTAATGGACACTAAAATCACATATTTTAGTAATCAACTCGAAATCTATCATGTGAAAACATATATATATATATATATATATATATATATATATATATATATAAAATGAAAATATATTATATGGCCGGTCGACTTGACTAAAAACAGGTCATACCACAATTATTTTGTGGCACAAATGCCCCCAAATAAATTTCGAGGTCGCACAGACAAAATTTCGGGAGCATATGTGACCAAAATGGTCGCAATTTCGAGCCTTGTGGTTTATAAACTGTGCTCAAGTTTTTAACAGTTATTGTAAGACTTTTATTGTAAATGTGTGGTGTACAGTAAAGCCAAAGACCAATTTCCACATATGGACAATAAAGGAACTAAACTAAACTTTTAGCATTTTGCTAAAGCTTTTCAGAAAGCGTTATTTCATCCTCCTTTTAGTAGACAAAAAATATCAGGGAAGACTAGACTAGTCTATAGACTACAGAGTAGTCAACGGCATTTAAGAAGTATCAGAGGGAAAAATCATGATATATATGATATATGTAGTCTTATGTGTTGGACTAAACCTAGATCTCAGCCTCAGTCATGTGGTCTGGGGCTTGATGAAGTGATTTTTGTGTCTGCACACACACACACATGCAGCTGTTTTTAAACCTCATCACTGAGACGGCTGAAACATGAGCCGAGCCGTTTCCTCTCGAACTAAAACAGACGTGCATCCCCAGTCCTTCAGTCCGCCGAGGGTTACGCAATCAGTTTCTCTTCTCACAGAACCAGTCCCCGTGGACATGCCGCGATACGATTCCTGCAGTCAGATCAGCGTCGGCCTCCGCCCTCGACATGTGCGTGCCTGGATGTGTTCTCGTCTCCCTCTTTTAATCTGGCTGTATGTGAAGAGAGCGTGTTTGAGGAAAGCAGAGGCAGGAAGCGTAGCTGTGTTTGTTTTTATTTCGAGAGCAGCCATTACATCATGCAGCTGCGGGCCATATATGGGCAAAGGGGCGGAGCAAAGCCAAGCCTAGGATCTGATTGGATCAGAAGCATTTGTGTGTGTATGTGCTGTTACTGAGTGTGTCTGTATGATACAGTCAGTCAACACAAAGACATTTATAAACACACGGGACCCATTTCCTGAGGGCCACAGATGTCACTTCCGTTTTGTTCTCAACACAAAAGAAATAAAAAAATAATAGCCTATACATTTGTTTTTATCCGAAGAACACAGTTGTCTTCTGTTTTTTTTTGTTAACAATTTGCTGTAATGATAAAGTAGTTTTTTTTTTTTTTTTTTTATTTTAAGTGCCGAGTCCTATAGATAATCCCTCTGGTCTCAAACAGGTCCTTGGACATGCTGTCTGTAGGTCATGTTTACGCTGGACCCGGCACACACTGTTATGACTGTCCTTGAAGAGGGAGTCTCATAGCAAAACACTCCATCCTCCGCAGTTCGGGCCCGTGAACGTATGCGCTGTTCGTCAGCTCAAATAGTGTTTGTTTTACGTCGGCCCTCTTAACTTCCATTGTGGGAATTGATGGCATAAAGATACAACTATTAGAAAATCTGGAATCTGAGGGTGCAAAAAAATCAAAACATTGAGAAAATCGCCTTTAAAGTTGATTATTTATGTTGGCGATTGTGCTGCATTCACTCACAAAAATACATGTTTTATATATTTACGGAAGGATATGTACAAAATATCTTCATGGAACATGATCTTTACTTAATATCCTAATGATTTTGGCATAAAATAAAAATCTATAATTTTGACCCGTATAATGTATCGTTGGCTATTGCCACAAATATACCCGTGCGACTTGTGACTGGTTTTGTGATCCAGGGTCACATATACAGAATGTAAGATCTGTTAGAGGTGTGTGGTGTAGTTTTCCAGTGTGTGTTGATGTAAACACTGAGGAGGGTGAAGATGTGTTGACCTTTCAGTGTTTACATCAACACTGATGATGACCTACTTAACAGACTGATGTGTTTTCGTCCCTTTGACCCTCATCGTAGCTCTCAACCTAAATTAAACTCCATAAACTGACAAACCCTTCCTCCTCTTGTATCAGTCAGCTGATCTCAGTGTGTGTGTGTATTAAAGGAGCAGTTATCAGGAGCTCAAACTGCTGTCAATTATATGTGTCCTACTTTCCTTCATAACAGCCGAGAGACAGACTAAGAGCACCAGTGCAAACATAAACTCAGGCTTTATGGGAACCATGGGACTGAAGCTCAGCACAATGTTGTGGAGTTTGAGCATCTGGCCCTGCTTACTGAGCATATACTTTTGTTTAAGGGTCCCGTAAAGCCTCATCAGTATCTGACATGCGCATCTGTGTGTGATGTAGATGACACCAAACTTTACATCGGACATTAGCGGCTGTAGCATCATGTCGTTCACTTATTATAACGCAACACTAACCTCCTTTTCCAGACCACTGGAGAGAATGAGTTTTCATTACACAAAGGTTAGCCAATCATAAGTTATTTATGAATGGTCTTAAGTCTTAAATGTACAGGAGAAAATATGTGTGTGTGTATGTATGTATGTATGTATGTATGTATGTGTGTGTTTAGTATAATCCTTTGATTATTTTTTAGAAATTATACATATTTTATTGTATTTTAAGGGTAAAACTACTTAATAATCCTTGTCATATTTAAACAAAACGGCTTATTAATATTCAAAAAGATGTTCATCCACCAAATCAAAGTCATGTGGTGCGACCAGCATGAGTTAAAAAACATAAAACAGGAAATGATGTCATACAGGACCTCCGTGACTGTTCAATACGTTTTTTGAAATATTAGATAAATTGTCCTTTTGGTATCAAGGTTAGTTCAGGCTTTAAAATATTATGTGGTTCAAATCCTAATGCTAAGTGATGTCATTTAATTTATAAATCATAATATTTGTTTAAAAAACAGGTTAAGTTCTTATCTTGACAGTATGGTTTTATTTGATTGTTACGCCATGTGCCATTTTATTTGTAAGAAAAGTTTTAATTGAATGACTCTAGAAATGTCATAAGTTACAATATTTTTAATTATGCTTTTTTATATTTTTAATTTGAATTTTAAAGTTGTAGTCATTTTGTTGTGTGGTTTTGGTCTTTTTTTTTTTTTTTTTTTTTTTTTTATATCTTTATAATTTTTTTATTTTATTTCAGTTTTAGTTAATTTAGAACATCTAAGCCAAACTAAATGAAAAGAGAAATGTTGCTTTGGAAACAAAATAAGTTAGTTTCTTTATTTCAGTAAAACTTTACAACAAGTCTTCATTAGTTAACATAAGTTAACTACATGAACAATACTTCTACAGCATTTATTAATCTTAGTTAGTTCATCTCAACATTTACTTATAAATTAAATGTTAAAGTCCCCCTGTAGTCAATCAATTTATCGCTTTAAACTCATCTTTGATCACCAAAATTACAGTTTTCCTTAAAAAAAAACAATTCTTCATGTCTTAAAATAGCTTGAATGTAACTCTACACCCTTGCCTCATTTATTATACACGGTTCTATGAATATGCAAATGAGCCCCGCCTCCACTCACTCACTAAGCTCAGAGATCCACTGGTTGACGATCACACGTTGATCTGATTGGTTACAAGGTAGTTTGTGACGTCAGAAACACCAGCGATTTCAAACCGTGTTTTTGAGACTGTCTTTGGTTCACTGCAGTTTTAAGGAGAAAATACTCAGCAATGGTGTCAACTTATGAATTTGCACAGGGTTTGTCTTAAAGTACATTAAAAACACCACATAGACATATAAACAACATTAAAAACTTGATTTTCACCACAGGGGGCTTTAATACATTATAACTAAACCTTATTGTGACGTGTTACCACAGTTTCTTTCATTTCAAATAACTATTGTTTTTTAAATGGTTTTAGCTTGAGTTAACTACAATAACCCTACATGTTTTAAACTGGATTCTTCACAAACTGATCTGATGATTGTGTGTGTTTTTAGATGTGCACTCCACGCAACACTCCAGCCACGCCACCCAACTTCCCCGACGCCATCACCATGTTCTCCAAGCTGAGGACGTCCGAGTCCAGCGGCGCTTCTTCTGCCCAGGTGTCCATGGCGTGTTCCCCTCCTCCTCCGCCCCCCCCACACTCCTCCTCACAGGGTTTCGGCTCCTTCTGGGCCTCCTCGCCGCCCAACCAGCCCGTTTGGCTGCCCCCGTCCTCTCCCACCGGACACCACACACTCCACCACCACCACCACCACATGCACCAGCCGCTCACGTGGCCACCCGTGTCCCAGTCCGCCAGCGGCCCGCAGACGCCCGTCGTTTCAGCCCTGACCGGCCAGAGATGAGACTCCCGAAGGGGGGTTTAAACACTCACTGAGACTTTTGGATGGCCGAGGGGGGGGGGGGGGGGAAGCGGTACTCTTTCGTTCAAGTTTTCTAAAGATGAACAATCTCTCTTCCTTTCGGAGATCTCGTGTTTTTTTTTTGGTTTTTTTTGTGTTTTCTTTTATCTACCGTCGATTTCATTTCTAGTCCAATCCTGGGAAAGAACCACTATGAGGAAAAACAAAACTAAAAAAAAAATTATGGAAGGTATGAAAAGAGGCGCCCAAAAGTCGTTCAACTCTCCCAACGACGAGCCACGGATTCAGACCGGAGAGCGAATCTTCTGTCGTCGCTCTTTTGTTCCCGCTCCTCCTCTGTGTCGGAGACACGCACTCGCAATAAAGCGGCCGACGGACAGTAAAGATGACGGGCGTATCATGTGGTCGTGCTGCCCTGAAGAAGAAGAAGAAGCCGGATGATGATGAGGATGTTCCTGTAGAGGTAGTTGTTCTGTTGAGTTCCTAACCGAGGCTGTTATATGACTGTCGTCTGTTTGTTTCCAAACGCACAAGGCCTCAGACATAACGGAGATGCTGAGTTGAAGTTATTGTGAATCATACAAAACAAACCTTTGTTCTAGATTTAAATGAAAAAAAAAATGGAAAAAAACAGGAAATTACCAGGAACAGTTTTGCAATAATCCTGGTCAGAATTGTTTCAGATGAAGACGCCCTGATTTCGTTTGGTTTATTTTTTCGGTAATGACGACTGTAAATGCAATGTTTAGTTTTGTTTTTGTTTGATAAGTTCCCAACTTTTATTGTGTACATCAGGACAGATGCTTGTGTTTAAACTAAAACTGTGGTGGAGAAATACAGACTCAAGCTTTATATATGAAATACTTCTTGTTTGATATGTAAAGAGCGCTGTGACATTTTGAGGTCCAGCTCATGGGATCCACACTACCTCTGATCGGACCTCGCGACGGCTGAGTGTGTGTGTGTGACTCGAATGCCTCACACTCTCTGCTGAACGTGGTGTGTGAAACCCATCGGACTCGTCTCAGTGGATCTAGCATCACTTATTGGCATTTCTGAAGGTATAGCGTGGGAAGGCTGAGTCTAGATCCGAACGCTGATTGTCCCGTTTCTTTAGTTTCGCATGACGACACCTTCCCTTCATTCGTTCATCGTAGACGTAGACGATCACTTTTGCCGTTTGGGTTTGTGGTTTACGACCTCGTTCATTAATTTCATTCGAAGAGACTGAAATCAAGGCTGTGAGGCGAGACATGTTCTGTTCTGTTGTGTCGGTCGTTCATAGATAATGGAAAAACGAAAAATTTGTGCTCCAGAAATGTTTTTTTTTTTTTTTTTTTGTCATTTACAAAAGCAATCTTCAAAAGCAATAATTTTTAATTCGGTAGTGATTTATTGATGTGCACAGGTATTGGTTTTGCTTTACACACACACACATAATTATCATGTGCATACGTTCGTAATTCCATTTACGGTTAAATTGTCATATATATATATATTACATCCATTTCCGTTGAAGCGAAAGTTGAAATCCAATTTGGTTTTACAAACTAACCGCGAACAAAGTATTTGTACGTTCTCAGATAAATCGTCTGAATTAGTTTAAGCACAAGCCAAATTAATTTGTAAATGTGCATGTAAAAGTCATTCTTGGGTAAATTTTCACGACAGTTTAGGCACGAATGTTTTTACGAACAATTTACATGCATTTGTTCTTCTCGTTTTTTGAGAGACGAGGTCCGTTGAACCGCCTCACAGCTTTGTGTTCTTTAGCATTGGCCATTTTCATGTAATCATCGAGGGCTGATAGACCAGCCTCTGCATGTCGGCCCAGAAAATGCATGTGAAATGCGAAAAGTACCCTTGGTTTTGGAAAACATGGGTGGATCGATATGACGGATAATTGTTTGTTCTTCCAATTGGTTCTGTTGTTGTTTGCCATGTAGAACGAAACCTAAAACGTTGGTCTCCGAAGGGTGAAGATGCGTGTCAGTGTCTCGAGTGCCTTGAGGTCCAAACGCTCTCCATTTTATTCAGCTGTCGCTCTGTCCAAATCCCACAGGAACAGGGCCAACACTCGAGTCTCAGATTCCGTTCTCTCCAGTCAAGCATTGACGGTTTGAACAGTTGGGCTGCCGTAGATCTCAGAGCGTCGCGATGTCATTGACACCACTGGCCGGTGATTCAGTTCTTTGGGGACGGTTTTGTTTTTGACTGTGATAAACCACACACACACACACAGAGCGAGTCATGAGCAATCCCTTCATCGAGGAAACCAATTCATTGGCGAACAACCTTTTGTATCGATTCCCCTCCTGTACTATCTGTTCTTCTCCCTTGTTGAGATTTGTATTTATATGTCTGACAAAAAAAAAAAAAAAAGCTATGATCTGAAACCATTTTGGAGGTCATCGTGTTTATATTAAGGTCATAATAAATGATTTAATGACTAGTGTGTTTTGTGTTATTTGTCTTGACTTGTCGTGACTGAAACTAAGACATGCTTACACAAGTTCACATGCAAGCAAGTTCAATGTGAAGATGTAAGCCGGACGTATCATGATATGGTTCACCGACGTCGATCCAAACCCTCTCCAACACAGAAGATGTTTTGATGAATGTTCACGCTGCTCTTTTCCAGACAGTTAAAGTGAACGGGGCTCTGAAGAGGGAGATTTGCTCAGCTTGTTTCATTAGATGAATTGTTCATAGCAATCATTCATAGGTTCATTCTTTTGTAATTTGCTGCAGAAAATTTGCACAAGTTATTCAAAGAATTATTTTGTAAACTATTTCCAGATCCTCTGTAAAATTGTACCACACAATTTAAACACAGAGAACACATTATATTTTTTGTAAAAAACATTGTTTCATTATGCTTGTTTATGTTCAATGGTACAATTTAACCAAGAATGGGTTTGCAAACTGTTTACACATTCTTGGTTAAATTTTAGGGTTGAGTGCAAACAGAATAAAATAGTAAAAAAAAAATTGTCATGAAACCATTCTTTGGTAAATTGACTGTTATATACTGTACACACACACACACACACACACACACACACACATACATATATATATATAATATGGCAGGCCTATATAATTTTGTATGTACTGTGCACTCAACTAATATTGGAAACCTTGGTAAATATTAACAAAGGTGACTTATGAAAATAAATCGGCATTGTTTTTCCTTTTGATCTTTCATTTAAAAAAAAATACAAAATTCTAACCTTTCATTGAAGTAAAACAGTTGAAAGTGGGGGGGAACATAACATTATGAAATACATTTTCTTCTTCAAAACATGTTGGGACCAATTATTTCAACCTCCTTTTCCTCAAGATAACAGTTCTGAGTTTTCTCCTATAATGCCTGATAGGTTTGGAGATCAGAGACCATTCCTCCATACAGAATCTCTCCAGATCCTTCAGATTCCCAGATCCATGTTGGTGCTTCTCTTCAGTTCAGCCCACTCATCAGGTCAGGGGACTGGGACAGCCATGACAGAAGCTCATTTTGGGCTCAGTGACACATTTTTTATGTTGATTTCGATGTTTGTTTTGGACCGTTGTCCTGATGGAAGACAATTATAAGGCCCATTATAAGATTTCTATCAGAGGCCGTCAGGCTTTGATTTTTATCTGTTGGTATTTGCTAGAATCCATGATACCATGTATCTGAACAAAATGTCCAGGACCTCCATCAAAAAAATAGGCCCACATTAAAGATTACTCAACTAATCCCTGCAATTCTCCATCTGTGATCATTGGAGAGTCTTTGGCCATTCAAACTCTCCTCACCGTCCATTAAGACAATATAGACACACGTCCTCTTCCTGGCAGATTCGTAACATCTTTAGTTGATTATAACTTCTTAATTATTGCCCTGATGGTGGAAATTGGGATTTTTAATTCTTTAGCTATTGTCTTACAGCCACTTTCTATTTTGTGAAGCTCAATAATCTTTTGCTGCACATCAGAACTATATTCTTTGGTTTTACTCATTGTGACTGATTGATGATTAAGGGAATTTGGCCTTTGTGTTTCCTCATATTTAAACTCCTGTGAAACAAGAAGTCATAGCTAGACAATGTCATGTTCCTAGTCACCCTGGTGTGCTAAAAAAAAGTGTAAATATAAATGGTAATATACTTCAGAGATATTTTACTCATAAGAATTTCTAGGGGTGCCAATAGTGGCCGACGTGATTTGGAGAAAAACCTTTATTTCATAATGTGATTTCCCACCCCCCCCAATTTCAATTATTTTACTTCAATGAAAGGTTTGAATGAAAGATCAAAAGGATAATCAATGCAGATTTATTTTCATAAGTCACCTTTGCTCATATTTACCAGGGGTGCCTATATTAGTGGAGGGCACAGTATGTATATATATATCAAATGCACGTGTGTGTTTGTGAGTGTGTGATCTGCACGTGAAAAAATGTATTGTGACACTGTGTACTTTTGTACCTTTTACCTCAGAATATTCCAGCAAAAAAAAAAAAGGTTTGAACTGACTGAAAGCACTGGTGTGATTCAGATCAACACTGCGAAGAGGTTAAGAATGGGAAAGCGAGTTACTAATCACATATTATGTATTTGCTATAACTTGATGCATATGCATAAAAAGGTTTATTAAATCTTATTTAGATTGAGGTTACAGATGAACACTCTGTACACGAACAGAGCTTGTGTCTCGCCCTGCTGTAAACATTTCATTCAAACAATGGAGCGGCTCCTATTGGAGGAGCTCTACAGTGATGTCACCGGCTCATCTTCTGATTGGTTGAGGTCTTTGTTGCGCTCTGTGGTGGTGTCATGGAATGAGGACTGGAGCGGGACGTCCTGCGACAGGCAGTCCATGGAGGACAGGGGCTGATCCCTCACTGAGATACTGGAAGCTGTGGTAGTGGAGGGCAGAGGTGAAAGGTTAAAGATCACTCAACTGCTTCAGGTACAACTGGAAGTCGTAAACAGGCATCTGTCAGACACTGACCTTTAAAAATGCTATATATATAAATTAAATGTACTTTTGTGCAGTAAAGTAACAATGACTACAGCATATTTACAGCATATAATGCCTTACGCACATATATAATGTACATATTTTACATTATTACAGCACCTCTCTCCCCAGTCTGGTTGAACATGTTGTTTTCGTTGAAGTCCCTCCTTCCGAAATTCAAAATGTGCTGTGATTGGTTAGCTGGAACAGTGTGTTGTGATTGGCAGAGCTTAGCGTGTGTTCGGGAAATGTCACGCATGGATCGCTCATGACGTTCTAAACTGCCAGCAGGCAGTAAGCCACCGGAAGTGTTCGAGCGGCCATCTTACGATTCCCTACCAGCAGAGGGCTCCAACGGCCGTTATACAGAGATTGGTAGCTCCGACAGCACTTTTAAGATGACCCGCTGTGCAGTAAACAAGTGTAAAACGACGTTCACAAAAGGATGTAGAAAAACTGCACACAGGTTGTAATTCAAGCCCTGTAAGTAGTAATTTATATACACAATTGTCGCTATTCCCGTATTGTTTTCTCCGAGGCAAGAGTAATGCTTCAAAAAAAAAAAAATACACCAGTCAACAGTAGCCCATAAGAAACCTCAGAGCAACAATAATCACAAATAAGTGTCCAATAGCGACACCCATTGGCAGCTTCAAAAGAGCTTTGTGCAGAGTCCGTTTACTGTTACTTAGGCTGAATCCCAATTCTCTGTCTTACCCCTACCCCTACCCCTTCGTCTTACCCCTAGCCCTTGTCCCTCGAAACCGAGTGGTAAGTGTTAGGGGTGAAAACATACCCCTATGAAATGAGACACCACTTGGTTACGTCATCATACATCGTTACTAATATTTTTTATACACACTGCATGGTGTTTTGTATATCTGTTTCAGTTATCACTGTTTTGAATGTCACTGATGTTCAGAAACACTTTCTTTGTTAACAAAAATCTGTCTTTATTGGCCAATAAAGTACACATAACAGGCAAAAAAATCTGATCATATTTTGATCTTAGAAACTTCAGCTCGTTTTCATCCCGAAAGTGGATCAGCTGCCGGGTTTCCTCCTGCGTCCCTGTGTGATACAGGACAGTATATGTAAAGCACGTATCTGAATGTAGTGTTTGACTGAATTCATTCAAATCGGTGAATCTGAATGTAGTGTTTAACGTACATGAACGCTAAACAAGTGATCGGTTTATGTGCGTTTTAGCATTGCTTAAATTCCTGTGTTTTCGTATCAGTCGGGATCCGTTTGAAGCTGAATGCATGACCTGCAAAGCTGGCACATACGTAAAAAGGAAATTTACTGCTTATAGTTTGAGTTAAAACTGTAGACATGCATGGAGTCCATTCAAGACTAGTTGGAGAAATGCGAGACTGATTGTGCAAACCAGCAATGTATCGTTAGCATAGCCTAGCGCAGCAGACTAGCGATTTTTAAAAACGTTTAAAAACATGTCAGTTAACAACATGGTTGCAAATATATATGTACACGACTGTGTAGAACACAAAACAAGACTGTCATAATTTTTCAATCAATCAATCATTTAAGCCGAAAATACTAACATTTATGGGACTCTCTTGATGATATGCCCGCCATTGTTGCCGGTTTCGCAGTGCATTCTGGGTACCCCTTGGTTTCAAGTAAGCTCGTGAAAATTCTTGGTTTTAAGGGGTATCTACCCCTTCCCCTTAGGCCTACCCCTAGATCAAAATGAGAATTGGGATAGCCCTTACTCTCACGTGAACGTGCAAATCTAAGGGGAAGGGGTAAGGGGAAGGGGTAAGACAGAGAATTGGGATTCAGCCTATAGGCCTACATTAACCCATACAATTTGCATTATGCATTTCCTGAACATATGCTTGCTAACTAATCAAACACTTTATTTGAACAAACTACTAATCTATAATACACAATCAGAAAAAGCTATATTTTAAGTACACTCATACTCAAGGAATATTTCTTCAGTGACAAATCTTGCATTGTTTTATTTGACTGCTAAAATTGTTTATCTGCCATTTGAAATGTTACAGCTCTAATAAAGTGATGTTCAAAAACAAACCATGTGCTTAATGTTGTGTAAATAAAAACTTTATCTGGCTTTTTGTGTACAACTTTGTAGATTTCCAAAAGATCCTGTCATGAGTAGAGAATGGGTTGTAAAGCTCAGGGGGCAAAACTTCAGGCCATCTGGCCATCTATATAAGGCACTGCAGTTTTACAACCAGTCTACTGTAATGTTAGGAAAAGTATCTGCATTGCATTGTTTTTCCTGACAGAGCTGGTGTCATCCTGATCATGTGCACACATTGTACCATCCCTTCAACTGACTGAGGCAAAAACTTTTCTACAAGCACTGTAATTTAGATATTCTATGATCACTTTTTTTTTACGATATAATAATAATAATAATAATAATTCGCTGTTACGACGACTTATTTGTTCCCTCATTTTAATAAATTCATCATTATTATGCACCAACTGTTATCAGCTGTTTTTCTTACCTGTGAAGATAGCTCTTCAGTGAAGGCCAACTAGTGTTCTCGTACAGCTTTTTATCCCTTTTGGCTAAGCTTTTTCTTCTTTATTCAAAGGGCAAATCACAAAATAAAACACTTCATTACTGCCACCTGCTGTTAGCCTAGACAGACAATCCTGACAATGTTAACGAACAAGAAGATTGTGCAGAACGGATTTCAAGCAAGGACTTTCACGAGTTTTCACAGGGCGTTTCAGAGTGGTATGTTTTTTGTTTTTTTTGTTTTCTTATAGATATGATGTTATCCACCATTTAATCATATGTTGGAAAACTATGGTGATACAAAAAGTAATCGATCACAAAATCATGGATAACACACAGACTGTTTCCAACGACTGGAGCAGATTCTGAACACCGACTGAACGCAACTAACGTTAGTTGTCTCTGACTCGTCGCGTTTGGGCATTATCAGTCGTAAGTATCAAATTACATTCATAATCGACCTTACAGTTGTTAAGTGTGTCTGCTGCTTAAGGGGTGGTTAACAGTCTAACAAAAGCAAGAGCTTACAAAAGCTAAAGTAAACACTACATCAATACTGTAATGTTAGCAAAGATTTAGAATAACATAAGACGCGTCACTCGTATTGTTTTGAATGGGAGAAAGTGCAACGTTCAATATGGCGAATAAGTCCCGCCTTCTAAATAAGAGCCAATCGGACATTGGTAAAGTTATCGTGTCACTGCAGCTGTTGTTAGAAGTTCCGGTTCCAACAGAAACAATCAGACGCGCTTCCACTGTGCGTGTACATTAGCTTGATCCAGCCTGAAAAATGTTGTTTTCTGTCATGATTCGAGCGTTTAGAAATAACATTTATGAGACAGTTGTTGTCAGGTTTCATAGGTGATTTAAGGTATGAAATTTAATCGTAAGCTTGGCGAACAGTTTTGGAGAATTTGATGTTTCCTCATTCAAAAAGATAGGAGCTGAACTTGCATGCCCAAGATGGGTCTCAAAGATGGCCGCCGAGTGAAATGACTTGTGTTAAAGGGACTTTGATGTTCATTTCACTCGGCGGCCATCTTTGAGACCCCTCTTGGGCATGCAAGTTAAAATGTATTTGATGTTAGTTAGCAGGCTAGCAGAGGCAAAGCTTTGCCCTTCGTTTACATCATAGCTATTATAGCAACTACATAAAACGTATAATTGGAACTGTAAATAGAAAACACAACTACAAATAACAAGACATAGAAGTTGTGATCCATAAACAACAGATTGTATGGACAAAATGGGAACAGCTACTTCTTTCAGGAGAAGCTTTTGTGCGAATAGCCTGCATTGTACTCTCTACTGGGAGCTTTTCTCTGTAAAACGTTCAGCGCACAGACAAACGTTGAGGTTATAATGTTCAGGAACAGTGTTAAAAATACATTTTAACCTCTCTAAGTTCGTCAGCCTTAGGACAAACTTTTACCAGGGTGGAAAAAACAGTGAGTCTTCATATTCTCTAGCACAGCTTAGCAGAGGCCTCGCCAACTTTTTTTGCGTATTCCGTGGGCGGAGATTATTAAATTAGAAACATTATGATTTCATAAGATCTGGAAAAATCGCGTTGTAGTCCGAACGTAGTAGTTCGTTGCAGTTCTTGAAAAGTGGATTCTGTTAAATAAAATATCTCCCCTTTGGAGTGGACTTTGAGCTTTGTAACCTTGTAGATCTTTTTTATGCTCAAACAGCAACATTACACACTAACTAAAGTTGAAAAGGTGGAAAGGCATAACAGGACCCCTTTAAAGCCGGCACCTCATAACACACCTGAGTGGCTGCGCTGAGTCTTGGCACTTCCACGGCCAGTATCCACTACACTGGACCTCTGGGACTGCGAGCGGCTCTCCTTGTCTTTGCTCTTCCAGTTTCCTGCAACACCATCAACAATCCACATGTCAGGCATGAGGGCAGTGACAGCAATACTGCCCTTTATCAGTCAGCTTTGTTCCTGAAGTCAGTCAGCGGTGTTTCGAAATCTATTAATCTATTAAAAGATCTATTAATTAATTCAGAAATACATTACAAATCCAATTCATACATGCAATGACTAAGATACACCTCTTTTTTGATGATCACGTTACAAATTTCTAAATTAAAATTGATTTTTATATTTTCTTTTCTCTTGAACAAACCCACCAGGTTCCAGATGAATCACATTCCAAACTTTGATTTGAAGCAAAACTTGCATCCAATCAGAAAAAAATAAAAGACTTGTGCCCAGTTTCACAGGCAAGGCTTAAAGGGATTAGTTCACCCAAAAATAAAAATTCTTCCATTTACTCACCATCATGTTGTTCCAAACCCGTACGACTTTCGTTCATCTTCCAATTACAAATTAAGATCTTTTTGATGAAGTCTGAGAGCTTTCTCCTCCATTGACAGTCTACGCAACTACCACTTTGACACTTTAAAAAGTTCATAAAGAGATCGTAAAACTAATCCATATGAATTGAGTGATTTAGTCAAATTTCTGAAGAGACTATCGCTTTAAATGCTTGAAAACATTTACTTTAGGCTTTTATTCACAAGTTGCTCATCAACTCACACATCAGTTGTGCTAAACGGAAGCTCAAGCATGTTCACTTGACGTGTGAAAACCAATGAGGTTTGATACTTGGCTTGACAAACACCACTGATCATTTCACACATGCTGTTGCTGGGACTCGCGAGCCACCCAGAAAAAAAAGTCTTTGTTTACCATTGACTAATTTGACATCTCCGTTAGTTCAGGCATGGATAAAATATGCACACAGCACAGGCCATAACCTTGTGAGCCTCAACTTGGGCAGAGACAGGGTATTTAAAGTACAAAGGTCAAGAACAGCACCTCAGTGTTACCAGTCCTACAACACTGTTAGCCTTGTAACTAAATTAGCTTGTGCAGTGTTCATGTCATGAATTTGAGGATGAACCCAAGCGCAGACAGGATGCTTGACACAGTTTATTTATGGACAAAAAACAGGGAAAACAAAACCCACGAGGGGGCAAACCATGGACAGGACAACGAGTGACTAAACTAGACTAAGACTTCACAGATAAGTAGACGATAAACCAACAGCAAATACAGAATCAGAACTTTCTCTAGACAATACTCTTGACAGGATACTCACAAGGTTCAATAAGGTAAGATAACAAACAAGGTTTCTCTATGTATGATAATGAACCGGCACAGGACACCAAACACAAGGGGATTAAATAGGGAGACTAATGATAACATAACAGGTAAAGCAATAATGACAAAACAAGGATAACAAGGTGGCGGGCCAAGAGAACGAGACAACACGGGCCATGTGCTTGCACACAAAACATGGGTCTGTCATGATTCTGCCTCAAGAATTAAAGAACGACAAGGAGATGGCAGAATCATGACAGTTAATTTACAGCCAACTTAAACAGCTTCGTTCTTCACTGCTGTGCGTGTGTTTAAAGGGGTTCAATATCCTTTTACGAAGTCTTGATTTTGTTTTTGGGGTGTACTAGAATATGTTTTCATGCTTGATTGTTCAAAAACGCATTATTTTTCACATATTTTACATTATTACAGCTCCTCTCTCCCCAGTCTGGTTGAACGTGTCCTTTTCACTGAAGCACCTCCTTCTGAATTGCGAAATGTGCTGTGATTGGTTAGCTGGAACAGTGTGTGTTGTGATTCACAGAGCTTAGCATGTGTTCAAGAATTGTTAATATTACAAATATTAATGATGGCATCAATTTCAAACCATTTCAAACCCGATTCAGACCCTGACAATGTTAACGAACAAGAAGATCGTGCAGAATCTTCAAAATCTTACGCAGCACATCTGTTCGCTGATGTATGTTTAAATGTGAATAAAAGTCTAAATTAAATCTTTACATTATATAAAGCGTTCAAGTCTCTTCAGAAAATTTGGACTAAACCGCTCAATTCATATGGATCAGTTTCGCGATCTCTTTATGAGTTTTTTGAAGAGTCAAAAGTTGTAGTTGCGTAGCTGTCAATGGACGAACAGAAATCTCTCAGATTTTATTAAAAAGATCTTCATTTGTGTTCTGAAGATGAACGAAAGTCTTACGCGTTTGGAACAACACAAGGGTGAGTAATTAATGACAGAATTTAAATTTTTGGGTGAACTAACCCTTTAAGTCTAGTCCCAGACTAAACTGAATGTTTGAGCTGTTTTAACTGAAAGCAACTGGCACTGGCATATTTTAAAGGGTATCTCTCGCCAAAATGCAACCTAGGGTCTTTTTGTTAATCTACCCGAGGCAAACTTTTGTTTAAAAGCATAATTTGAATGTAAACGCCACTTTTAAGTTTGACCGTAGTTTCGTTTTCTGTCAAATTGCCTTTTGAATTGCCTTGCTTGGGGCACTTCTATGATCGCATCAAAAATCGCTATTTTTAAAACACGAAGAAGGCTCGACACAACATGAAACTTTGCTCGAAGTATCACCACATGATACTTCGGGCTCTACACATGAACTCCAGCATTGAGAACATTGTTTGTGTACACAGAGTTTACTAAAAAGAAAGATTTTGAACAACTCACTGTAGCCGTTGTTGTTTCCGTCCTCCGGCATTTTGACAGTCAAAAATAGTCGATCTCCAAATGTGTCTGAGTTTATAAAAGCTACTTAAAATGGTCTGTCTTAGAAAGGTTTATATATGATTGTTCCTCTATGAATCTTCAAGAAAAAGGCTTCTGCTTTGTTGGGAAACAGACTTCTGACCTTAAAAACTGGACTCATCTTCTCATAAATCATCTCTTTACTGCACGACATGGACAAGCTGCCAAACTTTTGCTCGGTCAAGCATGACATGGCTCATCTGCCAAGCAGGTGTCTTTCGTATGACTTTCAGTGACACAATGAAGAGCAAAGATCTGAGGCTAATTTTCCTCCAGGTCTGTTGTCACTTCCCAGTGGTTTCTCATCGCAGCTCTGCACTTTAGCAAGGAAAATAAAACCCCTTCCCCCATCCAAATCCAGTCCAAGGCCCTATTGCCCTCCTTTTACCCTTTCACCTCAATTCTGAATAAAATTACAATGCACCAACCACTCTAAATCAAAGTTTCCGCAATCTTCTGTATATTTCTGTCTGATCCCGGGGTGCTCTTCTTCTCCCCCACATTCTAGACAGTCTTCCATTGCAAGACGAGAATAAAGTGGGCCAAGCGTACAGATGGGTTCATGTTAAGATGTGTTACGTAACAAGTCGTGAGGTGCAGCATGGTCAGGGCCCCCGTATTGAGTCTGCACATTGTCCTGAACACAATGAACAGTTTCCAACACAAGAATCAATCATTCATGTGCTCAACTGTTCTCATGTCAGTTCCAGATCTAGAAAGCTGGCATAAATGGCCATGGCGATGGGGAAAGAATGAGATGCAAGGAAAACGTAGATTTGTATAAAGTAATAAACTTTAAACTTTACAAAACAAAGTGTTACCCTTTTTGTTTGTAGATTTTTGTAGCTGTAATTTGCCTTTTTGCCTAATAATTTGGAAGTTAATATACTATAATAATAATATATTCCTTATATTTTGATGGTTTAATCGAACTTGATGGGTCATTAAAAGCCAATATAGTGTAAATATCCCCTCTGGCCACTAGTGTATGTTAAGGCTAGATGTTGCTGTGATTTTGACATGTGATCTTGCCTTCTCGAGGAGAGATGGGGGGTAATCTTGTCTCGGAGAGCCTCACTGCTCTGCACTGTGTATCACAACATTTCAGATCTGATTTTCTCACGCCACAAGCACTGTGCACGGATTCTAGGTTACCGAAAAAAAAATATATATATATATATAATTTGGGCTTAATGAGGCAAAGGCAGAAATGTAGGAGGCTGTCATGTGCGGCTTTACTCCGTGCTGCCATCTCTGCTGAAATAGATTTAGAGAAATGTGATTTGAATAGGATATCAAACCACATGAATCTAATTCAGTCATGAAACTCTAGAGGGCGCCGTCTGATCGGTCCTTTACATGCAATCTGCAAGCGATCACATCATTACAGCATGGCACAAGTTGATTGGCCTCTGCTGATCCTGCAGCCAATGAGATTGCTTGATCAACATACAAATAGTCTGGTTCAGTGTTTGCTGTAGTTCTTCTGAACCCCTCCACCTCCCCTAACTTGCTCTGCAGTAGCAGCATGGATATCAGATCTAGTCCAGCAAGACCAAATACACGAACATTCTGGCTGTAAGAGAGCTTGGGTGTCATTGATGTAGAAGACTGACTGAGCTCTTGATCTTTCTGCCTGCACATTAAACATTTTTTGGACAAAAATGTTACAGGATGAGACAAATAAACAGCCAGAGTTCTCATTGATCAACTTATTAAGACTTCATCAGTAATCGCAACGGGTCATGTGGCCAGTATTTCAATGCTTGATTTTAATTTTATTTTACACTGGCATGGCAAATATTGGGAGACGTACACTGCACTTAAATATGTCTTTTCATTCAATACAAAATATACTAAATATACCCCTAGTAAAAAAAAAGGTACCCTTCAAGGATATTTTTATTAAAGGTGAACTAAGTAACTTTTTTACCTTAACTGAACAGCTTCGGAGTCATTGGAATGGTTATATTACTTATTTCGGGTTGAATGGTGGTCGTTTCGCACCCCCCTGGTGCCCGTGAGCGGAAAATTCGCACTTGCAACTTTGAGACGGCGGGCCGCCGGCCGCCGCGGCAGGAAGTATCGCGTGATATCAGGTCTCGCGATGTAAACAATTGCTTTACGGCCAAAAGAAATCTGCTAAAATGCTGTCATTATTGCGCTCCCTCACGCTGTCCGAACCCGAATGAAGAAGACGTTTTAAAGAATGTCCCATCTGCTTTGATGTCGTTGATCTACTAGCCTCTGGTGTCTGAGAATCATCAACGAGTTTTTACAACAGTGTTGTCAAATATCTATTACGAAGCTGTGGGGGGAGCTCTAGAGAGAAACCTGCGAGCAAAAAGCGAGAATACAGCGAAGAAATCCCGAAGCTACTGAGTGCTGCTTTAAATAAAGTATATTTTGCTAGTATGCTTCATATAGTATGCATACTAATATAAATGTGCTAGTAGTGTACTTGTAAGTGTACTATTTTAATACTTCTTGAGGAAAAATATAAGTTTCTTAATTTTTAAACTTGAATAAACCTATAAATCTACTTTTAGTATTTTTTTCTAGAGTACAGGAGGTTGCTGTCCAGATCAATGGGGTTCATGCCAGGTTTAGTGTGTGGAATCTGCAGTACACAGTGAAGTTGAGTCCCTCTTGTGGACAGGCAGTGGTAAACATGTGTGTGTTCGAGCGGTCTCACCTCCTGAAGTGGGGCCGGCTGGACCTATTTTTTTACAGTCTATGGGCTGGACGTGTGAGAGTGCAGTACCGGGGCCAAGGGCTTGAGCCTGCAAACATTCACAGACACAAAGCAAAGACGTCTTGAGAATATGACAAGCAGAAACCTTTTTTAAATATTGATTTAAAATAACAAGTGGCAAGGTCTTAGAAAAGGAAATACTGAATCTCAATCCCAGTATTGATTGAATTACTCAAAAAATGTCAAGTGATGCAACCATAAAGTAACATCTTGGATATACTTAAATATTTTATCTTAATTATCTTAACAAAAAATATTTAACACATAGACATTCTTAATCATGATATTATGCAATTATAATACAATTAGTTGCTTTATGTTGTTGTCACAGTGTTGAGTGTAAAGCATTTTACTAAGTAATTGATTACTGTAATTTAATTACTTTTCCCTTGAAAAAGTAAAGTAAGGGATTACTCCTAATTTTTATGTAATTTAATAACACTTCTGATGTAATTGCATTAAAAACTGCATTAATAACTTACTCAACACTGATGCCATAACAACAAAATCCCTGTATTTTGGTAGCATCACACTGATTTGATTAATAACTCATCCCAAATGTGCTTTATTCAAGACAATATTAGTTTTATTTATTGATTTATACTTTTATTTTTAATACTTTTATTTATTACGAAGTAGGAAAGACACAAAGACAGTGAGGTTTGTTTCATACAACCAAAAAGTTGTTCTCTTACGCGAGTACTCTCGTGTTGTGTAAGCTAGCTTATGCTACAGGAACCCAGTGTAAAACGCTGTGCGTGCTTAAGAACTTCCACAGTCAAAAGTCCCCAGGGCTCATGAGACGAGTAAGCTAACATGTCGGCCAACGACAGTGGGCCTAACGAACAGTATGAGGGCCAAACACAGTTTGGGCCCTAGTATACAAAATGAAGTGCTTAAACACTATAACACAGTTAGGCCAGACCTAGGTCAGGCAGGTAACTGCAGATATCACAGCTAAACCGATAAGTCTAGCCTGTAAAGCGGGAATTTCTAGGTTGTAAAACCTTATAAATGTAGACAGGGAGGCCCAGCCTGCCACCATACAAATATCCTGAAGTGAAATCCCACTGGACCAAGCCCAGGAAGAGGCCATGCCTCTAGTGGAGTGAGGCCTTTGGATGTATAAGCCAATGAAATAGCATCAACTATCCATCGTGAAAGGCTTTGTTTCGTGGTAGCTAGCCCCTTAGCGGGACCACCAAAAGAAACAAAGAGCTGTTCTGATTGTCTGAAAGCAGCAGAACGCTCCACGTAAATTCTCAGAGCCCTGACAGGGCAGAGGAGATTCGCATCACTCTTGCTGTCAGACACAGGGCGAGCAGACAGGAAAATAACTTGTGCTCTGAACGGAGTGGCAAGCACTTTAGGAACATATCCATGCTTAGGTTTGAGGATGACTTTGGAGTCATTAGGCCCAAACTCAAGACATGCAGCGCCGACAGAGAGCGCATGCAGGTCACCCACCCGTTTGACTGAGGCAAGGGCCATCAGGAATACGGTTTTTAGTGAGAGATATTTCAAGTCCACAGACTGTAAAGCAGGGCTATTCAATTAGTTTCATTCGAGGGCCGCATTATCAAATCGAAAAGTTGAGGTGGGCCGGTGGGTTGGTTTGGGGGTTTATCTTATTTATTGAAACATAACAGTTTCAATAAATAAGTTAAAGTAACCCTAAAGACGTGTGGTATTTACTTGGAAATGTGGTACCCAACAGTATGCAAATATATAAAACCATAATAAATAAAAACTTGATAATTTACAGCTGTGTATACTATTTTCCATGGAACAAATAAATTATTTATACAAACTTATAGCTGTTGGTGAGAAATAATAATTATTTTATTTATAATTGTTATGCTTAAATGAAAATATTCTGACAGTGAGACTTGTTAACAGGCTCCCACTGTATAAAAAATGCCTAAACACAAGTTAAAAACTATACGCACCTTTACAAAGAAACTGACATAATTTCATAACAAGCATTAAATATATATTCCTCTACCCACCTAATAAAACTAATACAATATAAATCACTATATTTACTATTATACTATATAATATTATAGTATATATTTACTATATTTATTTATTACTACATAGTATTCAATATAAATATTGCACATTTCTGCCCAACCATGGTAAATTACTACAGTAAATGTGGTAAATGTTTGTAAGGGTGATTAGGGGATTTAAAGTCTTCTAATTTTGTTCATGCCACAATGTTTCTCCTGCTTTCCAACAGCAAACGCTTCCACTGGTTATCGCAACGCTGTTTAATATTAGTGTGTCTGGGACCGGGAGTAAACGCAACTCCGCGCTGGGCCGTGTTTAAACAACTGAAACAACTGAAAACATTGCTTTTTGTTGTAACTGAACTGAACGAGAAACCGCTTCAGATGATTCAGTGACGGAGCGGTCCGAATGAATCCGAATAGTTTTAGACCGTTATGCAAGCGCGTTTAGAAAGAATCGAACCAAAAGAATGATTCATTCACGAATGATTGGTAGCCTATCGCTGGTTCAGTCGACATAAATTCGGGACACATAATAAATAACTGCTGAAATATTCACACGTAAAACGTTTCTCAGGTCAATCGGAGCGAAAAGAGGAGGAGGGAGGTTGGTGCCGTCGGGCCGCATGGAGATGATTGGCGGGCCGCATGTGGCCCGCGGGCCGCCAATTGAATAGCCCTGCTGTAAAGGTTCAAACGGGCCACCTTTCATGGCCTCTAGGACCGTGGAAAGGTCCCAGACGGGAACCGCAGGAGGTCGAGGAGGGTTCAACCTCCTAGCCCCTCTGAGGAAGCAGATAACCAGGTCGTTCTTCCCTAGTGACTGACCATGCGTTGGCATTAGAAGCGCTGCTATGGCTGACACGTATACCTTGAGCATGGAGGGGGATCTACCCTTGTCCAGAAGCTCTTGAAGGAAGGAGAGAACCTCCGTTACCCCACAGCATTGTGGGTCTACGTTCCGTGCTGAGCACCAGCTTGAGAACAAGGTAGATGTGAAGTACTCGCGAAGTAGATGTGCTACTTCGCTTTTTACCGTGGTTTTGACCATGGCTCGAAAGCGCGGGGATCTTCGAGCGAACTGCAGCGAGTAGCCTCGCTTTATTATGTTTAACACCCATTCTGATACTCCCGGGAGGATTTCCCATGCTTCTGCACGTATGGCTAGGGGTAGAATGGTGTCTAGGCTCGGGTCGCTGTGTGTTAGGGACCTGGAGACCTGTTTGACTTGTGCTTGTGACACTGTACTTGCAGCTCTTATGTGTGCTCTTATGTGTGCGCTCTTATGTGTGGAGGCGCACACTGAATTACGCGTGCCTGATTTACACATGATACACTTGCCGTGGGAGCAGGAAGTGCTTTATTGATGGGGGCCCTGCGTGTGTGTGTGACACTGAACGGGCAGTGTTTATGAGTAGGGGTGAGCACTGAACAGTGGGCACAATTCCTACATATGAAACAGTTTGCGTAAGCCAGATAACAAACAGACATTTTGAGCCTGGCAGAAAACGGAGACTTCCAGAATAGATAACTCCTTGTGAAGTTCAGATAGAAACTGAGTGGGCCTTTACTGTTACTGCTACTTCGCCTGAGTAGAGGGGGCGGGGTACAGGGTCTACTCGCGAGTAGAAGAATTTTCTGGTGGCCTCTGAGAACGGCGCTTTTTACGGCGCAGCCCGTTAGAGGAAGGCGGAAGTGAAGCATCCTCGCCGAAGATGGCTAATCGTGCCCGCAGGGTCGGTAGAGTCATATCATCTCACTCCGGGCAGCCGCCTTTGGAGAGCGCGTGGTCGACGTGGCCCTTCCCCAAGCAGGAAACACATAAAATGTGGCGGTCCCCAGCCGTGAGGGGGGCTCGGCACGAGCCGCAGGAATCACGGGGCATTTGCAACAACGCCCGCTAATTTACTCTTTTAGAATGAACGTGAACGCAGTGGTGACACACGGAAGCTTTAAAGGATATGTGTAGCGCGCCGGATGGCGCAGCGGGAGGCGGCGAGTCGAAGGCCGGCTTCTTCAGGTCTGCAGTGCAGTTGGCTCGTCCCGCTGAAGTGCTATTCGACGACGCGAAGGTTTCTTCCAGGGTCAGCGAAGTGGATCAATCGCAAAGAATGAAATCAAGGGCAACCTGGGCCGGTCTGGGCTTTATAGCCATAAGCCACGCCCATTTTGGCGGGCCGTGGCGTTCAGAGGGCATGAAAGCCCTCATTGGCGCATACGTCACAGCTGCTTCCCCATAGGTTGCAGCAGAGCAGCCTCGCCTAGGCTGATTGAGTGAAGAGCTTTCCGTAACTGCTGTTCTAGGATCAGTTTTCTCTGTAATAACAGCATAATGACAAAACAGATTTGGTGTTTGTACTCTTGAGAGCGTCAAAGGTTTCTATTTACAACGTGTTTTGCAGCGTTGTGCAATGCAGCCAATCACAAACATATCTGTTGATTGCTTGAATGCAGTGGCCAATCAGAGGTGTTTGAGTTAGAATCCACTCACAACTCTAAACCAGAATTTTTGTCCGTTTTTTGTCCATTGTGATTAATCGTTGCCCAGCACTAATTTAAATATAATGCATTTTCATTTAATTGCAATTAGGATGCAATTAAGTGTCTGGCAACATTATATTTAGTTCCCACTTAAGTATGTTATTTCCATATAAGGAATTTTTTTTAAAGGGGTCATATGATGTGATATCATGTTTCCTTTTTCTTTAGTGTGTTATGTAGCTGTTAGTGTAAGTATACACGTGCGCACTCTGATGTAAACAATCCCCACATGACGCACTGTGTGCATACGGCGCAGTGCGCGCTCTAGTCTGATGTAAACAATCCTCACATGGAGAAGAAGCACGGCGGAGGGAGGAACGCTACCGTTGATTTATCCCCCTTCTAAAAGCACGGCTGCCAACTCTACGCATTCAGCGCGAGACTCACGCAATCGACACTTTTCACACACTCTCACACCACACATCCATTTTATCACGCAGAGAAAAATCGCGGACCAAAGAGGACACTGACACCGACAGACTAGACAGAGCAGGTTACTTTTGATATGAAAACAATTCTCAGCTCTCAGCTTCTGTCCATTTTATTACGAAATTCAGACAATAAATACCGTTTTGGCGCTTGCAAATGTGACGTGACGGATCGCTGTGCACAAAGGCTGATTCTAAAAAGCAATTCCATATTTGCGAATACTTCTGACTCGCAGACACAGCCTGTAAGAATGTTTTCATATTTTAAGAATTTGCTACTGACTATTCAAACACAAGTTTAGAGCAGTAAAGAGTAGCACTTGCTTGTCGCTTCTACGATCACAAATGCAGACATAGTTTTATGTTTATGTTTTCATAGTCTTCTAGGCTGACATTATCACCGCTCATTATTGCTTTGGGAGCTGATGTTGCATATATGGTAAAGGGCGTGACATTTCTGTCACACGCTTCAAGTTTTTGGGCCAATCACAATGCTCTGGATCGCTGGCCAATCAGAGCACTCCGCCCTTTTCAGAACGATGAGCTTTATACAAATCGATGCGTTTCAGAAAGGCGGGGCATAGAGGAGCAACAATAATGTACAGTATGTGTAAAATAATTACTTTTTTTAACCTAAAACTGGGTAAACACATTGCATTAAACCAAACACACAAAATAATGTGTTTTTTAGAACCATCAAAGGACCCCTTTAAGTATACGCTAAATTGTAAATGGTATTACATTTTTAAAATATTTTTACTGGCTTTTTTTTTTTTAGGTCTGCCGTGGATGTTACTAGCTTAACGTGAGGTAATCCAAGAAAGCCTTGGTTTTAGCCCAAATGAACTAGTGTTTAGACATAGTAGGTTCTCCTACTGCTGTTCTAGCTGATGAATGGCGAACGTCTAAGCCTTCTGAAAACGTTTCAGAGTATGTGAGTGGATTTTGACGTAGATTGTATGAGGCACGAGCTATTGCTAAAAAGAAGTTGAGTAAGTTTCAAACAAAAATTTCTCTCTAAAAAACTCTTTGACAGGAAGGCTAAGTTGAGAGTGTTTCAGGTGAGTGATCAAGTATTGGCTTTGCTGCCTCTTCCTGCTAACTCATTTCAAGTAAAGTTTACAGGACCTTACAGTGTAGCTTGTACAAGCAGTGAGCTTTTGATTAAGCAGTTTTTTTTATAAAAAATACAGTAAAAATAGTAATATTGTAAAATATAAATTTCCCGCAAAAAACATCCTGACGGGTCTAAAATATAAACACTTATAATATGTTTCCCAGACAGCAACGTAGTGTCGGCCCAGATCCGGCCCACATTTAGTACGCATGTATCAGATGCGGCCTGGATCTGGGCCGACACTATGTTGATGTCTGGGTTACCATAGTGAATCACGGTAAGACAAAAACATGTTTTGGCGGAAGGATTGATGATGTATTGACTCATTATTTAAATGTTGTTACATAGTGCACCTTCAAATGTATTCTCCTATCCCAGTTAGATTGATTGCGCTGAAAAGTGTACAGTGTGTCATTGTGGCTCAATCAATACATTGCTCTGTTTGTTTGAGCATCTCGACATTGGTTGCTCAGTCACCGGCATTAGTTTAGGCTGGACTATCTATTTGACTGACACAAATGACACACTTCACCTTTTACAACAATAGAAGTCTAGGGGAAGTTCTGTTTAGATAATTACATAAACTGTAACGATGAAAACAGCCTTTAGATGAACTTGACTATCATATAATCTGATAACCCTAAACTGTGTTTTTAAAGAGAGGGTTAGAGGAAAGGTTAGGTTGGATTATTTTCTCTCATACCTTCTCTTTATCTTCTAGAAGACTGTCCACAAGAGTCCTGAGATGAATCTGCTGCTCCGGCACATGGTCTACGGCAAGCCGTTTTAACATTTAATCCTTAAAACCTACTAGTCTCTATTTTCATGCTACTAGTACTTATTTTTTAGATACTAGTATCTTTTCCATTAAGTACAAGTACTTATTCATTAGCTAATAGTGCTTATTCTTTAGGTACTAGTGCCTATTTGTTAGGTACTAGTACCTATTAAAAAGACACTAGTACTTATTCAGTAGATACTAGCATTTATTATTAGATACTAGCATTTATTAATTAGATACTAGTACCTATTAAATAGATACTAGTACTTATTCATTGTGGCGCTTTACCACTGCATGGTACGGCTCAGTACAGTTCGACTCGGCGCGGAACGGTTTGGCTCACTTCGCTTTTCCACTGCGTGGTTCGACTCGGTACGGTTCGGTTCGCTTTAGCTCGGTTGCTTTTCCACTGCAGTTAGTAGGCCTACCACTTCAAAGTGGGTGTGACTGGTCGTTATATTTGCCGCCTATACTGCCATGACATCATCGCAACCGCAAATTCTTCATTCAGTGTTGCCCCATCCGCTCCTCGGCAACCAACGAGAGGAACGTCTGCACCTCGTCCACTGACCACGATTCAGCCATTTCTTATTTAGAAGTTTTTTACTTCTTTTCTCAAGCAAATACTTTAAAAACAGGTGCTACAGCATTGGCTGTTGTCTACTGGCTATTTAAATCTAGCGGGTTTAGTGTCTCGTGTCGCAAATTCAATGTTTGTTTTGCTAGTAGTGATGATTTTGTCTGACTAATCAGTGATCTGCAGTGTTTTCACGTCACATTTTAGTATCGGTACGGTACGCTTGGAACCTCAACAGAGGTGGTACCATTTAAAGCGAGCCGTACCGTACCATGCAGTGGAAAAGCCCCAAAGCGTGCCGTACCGAACCGAGGCGTACCGTACCATGCAGTGGAAAAGCGCCATTAGATACTAGTACTTATTTCAATAGTGACTAGTAACTATTCTTTTGTTACTAGTAACAAATTATTTGTTTTTTGCCATTGACTTCTATGGGGATCTGTCATTCAGATATCAACTATTCAGTTCTGACTAGCATGTATTCCAGTTGTGACTAGTATGTATTTATTAGATACTAGTAGTTATTTTTTTAGGTACTTGTACCTATTACTAGATACTATTATTTATTCAATAAATACTAGTACTAAGTCATTAGATAATAGTACCTATTAAATAGATAATAGTACTTATTCATTAGCTTCTAGTGCCTATTAAATTGGTACTAGTACTTATTCATTAGATGCTAGTACTTATTCATTAGATACTAGTACTTATTTCAATAGTACAAGGAGTTCATAGAGATGGAAATCGAGGTAAAAACTTCCTTCACATAATTCCTCAATACAATTAACACTTCCTTTTCTTCATCAGTTAACCCCCTTTGCACATGCAAACATGAATAGTTTAGTAAGATCAAAGTAAAAAATTGAATTGCATTGAACATAAATATTGTATGTTTGACCTAATTCCTTTCTTTCTGTTTGTGTTTTTTATTTATAGGTGTGTAGCAGAAGTGCTCCACAGTCTGTGGAGAGACTCCACGAGATGCTTCAAGACCACGACCTAGCTCAGTCCCTGAATGTCCAGATCAGCATCATGGCTGACAAGTGCAAACGCTTCCTAAGTCTTCTCATATCTGGTCACAGGAGCAGACGTCCTGGTCACAGAATGGGTCTGACTTACCACACACCACGAAGACACAGATCCTCTGCACAGTTCCCCTGGGTCTTCCTGCGGAGCTGCATGAGGGTCCACATGTCGCTGAGCGCCGTGTCAGAGGAGCCCATGAGCTCGGTGGCGGTGGGAAGAGCCTCCAGTGCCCGCAACTGCTCCTCCATCACCCGCACCCTCTCCTCCATCACCCCATGCGGGCTCGACGGCTCCAGCAGGGAAGCTTTGCTCTGAGCTGGGCTGTCATGGTCGTTGTCCGCCTCTTTCCATGCAGTTTTGACCCTCTCGATCTTCAGGTGTCCCAGGATGGCGTGTAGTAAAGTGTGCAAGGCGTTGAAATTGACCGCTCCGACATCAGGCGTCCCGATGGAGAGATCCAGCAGCTCATGCAGGCTTATGTCTGTCGACATGGTCTAAGCAAATAACGTTACGATGCTGTCAAAACCGACAATCACAGATATGCTCGTTTGAATGACTTCTCTCTGAACAAGTACGCAAGAGCCGATTTAGTCTGTTTTCGAACATAATCACTTGATTATATCGGTTTAAACTGTTTTCTCATGTTTGTGAGGAAGGTAGAATTATACTAAATCAGTTTTTTTGTGTCGATTAAAATGCGTCGCGTCTAGTTCATCATTTAAGTCACACGTTACCGGCTGCTTTGCTTTGGTCAAGTTTGCTCTCTGTTTACGCTCTCCCCGCCTTCCGAAGATGCTGATTGGTTTAAATGCCTCGCTTCACTCGCGCTCTCTATCCTCATTGGATGAAGTCTCTGTTTGTCAACAGAAATTACCTGTGTTGTGAGCGGCGGCATCTTTGGGTGCTTAGCAACTGATTCAGTGGCAGCATCATCGGCAGTCAGTCCCTCAAGATAAACGTGATTATGCGTAATTCAATGCATAATCAGCCAAAGTCTGCATATTTATTTATTTTCAAATACGCCGCACTTTCGCCGCATATATTGCCGATTTCCGAGCGCAAAAATATGCGGGGCCACATCGCATTCCTACATGACTCCGTAGCAAGCTACAAGGCCATTCCAGATTTCACTGCACAGGGATGTGATTTTTCCGGATTAATGCGGAATTCCGGATTTTCCGACCTGAAAATGTGACCTACGTGAATCATGCAGATCTGTAAAAAAAAAAAAAAACACAGATGGGGGGTTCTCACAGCCGTCACCATGGTAACCTGGGACGGAACCACAATCGCCGTCCCCCGTGCAACTGGGCCACACCGGGCGGCACGTCACCATGCTTATAGATGGCAAAGAGATGCATTTTTACAGGGATGCAAACAGCGTGCTTTTTGGCGCCTCCCGCTTTTTTCACAACAGTTTGGGTGACAAATTCATCTGAAGCCTATTTCATAGCTTAATGTGAGGGACAGAAGTCTATTTACATCATTAAAGTTTACGAAAACGTACTCGGTTACTAACGTAACCTCAGTTCTCTCTAGAAGAGGGAACGAGTACTGCGTTTTATCAAAACGCTACGCTACGGGAAAAGTCTCTTTTCACGAAACACTGAAGCAAAAAATTATCCTTTAATTTTCATATATGTAAAACGCGTTGCGGCAGCAGCAGACAGCTATGGCGAGACGGCTTGCTCGCTCATAGGCTGCTCTGCGGCAACTGCTTAAGCCTATCGAGCGAGGCCTGAGATGGCATCAGGCCAATGAGGGCGCTTCGCGCCCTCCTCGCCACTTCCCGCCGAAACGGGCGTGGCTTACCTCTATAAAAGGAGCTCGAGAAGGCTGACTCACTTGATTTTGATCGCCGAAGCGAACCAGAGTGAACCGTACGCACGGCAGAGAACGCAGTACTCGTTCCCTCTTCTAGAGAGAACCGAGGTTACGTTAGTAACCGAGTACGTTCTCTTACGAGAGTCCTCTCGTACTGCGTTTTATCAAAACGCTACGGGAACCCCTTGCAAAACGCCGTGCGTGCTGGGATAAAAAACACTGATCACCGGAAGCTATTTCAGGCATACAGTGCATAATCACCAGATTGACTCACACAGAGTCAGGGAATAAGGGTGGGAGCCTTAATTCCCTAAACTGTAGCGTTGTAGAATAGACATGTCCACAGACGCAAGTATAACATCACATAGACAGGGTGGGGAACCTGAACTAATGCGGAAAATGTGGGTCTTACACAGTTCTGCCCAAGATAGTCGGTAGCGCATAGCGCATGCGTTTCAGCGGTCTGACTAGACGGCTGAACGGATTACACCGACAAAAGCTTAGCCTGCAAGGCGGGAACCTCTAGGTTATAAAACCTGATAAATGTAGACGGCGAGGCCCAGCCTGCCGCCGTACATATATCCTGTAGGGAAATCCCGCTGGACCAAGCCCACGAAGAAGCAACGCTTCTCGTAGAGTGCGCTCTGACTCCCAACGGGCATGGAATGCCCTTGGCAGTATACGCCAGCGCTATGGCGTCAACTATCCATCTGGATAGACTTTGTTTCGAAACAGCCATTCCTTTGGAACGTCCACTGAACGAGACAAAGAGCTGCTCTGTCTGTCTGAAGACAGCAGAGCGGGACATATAAGCTCTTAAAGCCCCTAACAGGGCAAAGAAAACTCGAGTCCCCTTCCTCACTCGATGCCGGCAGGGCAGCCAGGGAAATGACCTGAGCCCGAAAAGGCGTGTTGAGGGATTTCGGCACATAGCCGTGCTTAGGTTTGAGTATGACTTTAGAGTCATTAGGACCAAACTCCAAGCACGCTGGGCTCACAGAGAGCGCGTGCAGGTCGCCTATGCGCTTCACTGAAGCGAGAGCCATCAAAAACACTGTTTTGAAAGACAAGTGTTTGAGGCTAATAGACTGGATAGGCTCGAAAGGGGCACCTTTCATGGCCGCCAGGACCGTAGAAAGGTCCCACAAAGGAACTGAAGGAGGTCTGGGCGGATTCAGTCTCCTAGCTCCCCTGAGGAAGCGGATGACTAAATCATTCCTTCCCAGCGACTGACCCAGCGTTGAACCAAAGAACGCTGAAATAGCCGCCACATACACTTTGAGCGTGGAAGGGGATCTGCCCTTATCCAACAGCTCTTGTAGGAAGGAGAAAACCTCCGTTACCTCACATTCGAGGGGTGAAATGCTCCGAGCTGTACACCAGCCGGAGAAAACCGACTGTGGCGAGCACGACGAGGTCGAGGGCCGTGGGAGGACGGCGCGAGGCCGGTGGCGCGATTGATAATGAGCGACACGTGCGCGACGCACCGGTCTCGCATCTCTCACGGAGGAGCGGAAGCATAAAGGAGGAGCGACGACAGTGAAGAGCGAGAGAGGACAGGCCTGTGTTTTAGTTGATGTTTTGTTTTTGGTTTATGTTGCCAGCAGTCGTCCGTGAGGGGCTGCTGGCTTTTACTTTTATTTTGTATTTGTGTCATTTTATTCATTAAATATTGTTGAATGTTCGCCGGTTCCCGCCTCCTTCTTCCCATAACATCTAAACCTCGTTACACCGACCACTTCGAAGCATAAAGCCGCCGTGTCGACGGCGCTCTAGCCTGAGTGATGGTATTCACGACTCCCTCTGTGAGACCAACGGGTATCCGTTGAGCATCCACACATGAAGGGACCACAGTTCCGGGTGTGGGTGCCAAATCGAGCCCCCGGCCTGCGAGAGGAGATCTCTCCTCAACGGCAGTGGCCATGGATCGATATCTGTCAACTGCATCAGAACTGGGAACCATATCTGGTTCTCCCTGAACGGAGCTACAAGCAGGACTGGGCATTTCGTTTCCCTGACCCGTTCCAGCACCTGTGGCAGGAGGGAGACGGGGGGAAAAACATATAACGGGCAGCGCGGCCACCTTCGGGACAGCGCGCTGTCGGTCTTTGAAAAGAACGCGGGGCAGTGCGCGTTTTCGCGGGACGCGAAAAGGTCCACCTCCGCTCTGCCTAATCTCTCCCACAACAGCCGGACTGTTTGTGGGTGTAGAGACCATTCGCCCGGGGGAACATTGTTCCTGGACAGTCTGTCTGGGCCCACATTCTGAAGCCCAGGTACATGCACTGCTCTCAGCGAGCGTAAGTTGTGCTGAGCCCAAAATAGGAGGCGTTTCGCCAGCCTGTACAGGGATATGGACTTCAGACCGCCCTGGCGATTTATGTAGGACACCACAGCCATGTTGTCCGAGCGGACTATGACGTGTTCGTCCTTGATGTGGGGACAAAAACGCGTCATCGCGTTGTGCACTGCCAGCATTTCTAGGCAGTTTATGTGTTGGAGCTTTTCTCGTTCCGACCACAGGCCGAAGAACGGTCTGCCCTCGAGCAGAGCTCCCCATCCCGAGGTGGATGCGTCTGTCGACACCATCCTCACTCTCGAGGAAGTCCCCAGGCTTACTCCTGATTGGTACCAGTCGTCCGCCGTCCAAGGCGCCAGGGCTGAAACACAGCTCTGATCGACCTTGAGGCGTAATCGACCGGTCGCCCACGCTCTGCGCGGTACCCGCGTTTTCAACCAGAACTGCAGCGGGCGCATGCGGAGCAGGCCCAGCCGGAGAACTGACGATGCTGAAGCCATGAGACCCAGCATCTTTTGAAACTTCCTGAGCGGGGTGACAGCGCCGCGGCGGAAAGACCTCGCCGCGCGCTGAATGATCAACACGCGCTGTGGTGACAGCCGCGCTGTCATAGACTGTGAGTCCAGAACGACGCCCAGAAACAAAATCGTTTGACTGGGGTTCAATGAACTCTTTGTCCAGTTGACTGTGATACCAAGATTCTCGAGGTGATCGAGTAAAATGGTTCTGTGCTCCACGAGCTGTGATCGTGATTGAGCTAGGATCAACCAGTCGTCCAAATAGTTCAGCACTCGCATGCCTCTGAGTCTGAGAGGAGCGAGCGCTGCGTCCCTGCATTTCGTAAATGTACGAGGTGCTAGGGACAAGCCGAATGGCAGGACTGTATACTGGTATGTCTGACCCCCGAAGGCGAATCTCAAGTATCGCCTGTGGTGTGACGCTATCTGTATTTGAAAATACGCGTCCTTCAGATCTATCGACATGAACCAGTCTTCTCGGCGAACATGCGCGAGAATTTTGCTGGTTGTGAGCATTTTGAAACTGCGTTTCAATAATACTCTGTTCAGCCGTCTTAGATCCAGTATGGGTCTGATACCGCCGTCCTTTTTGGGGACTAGAAAGTATCTGCTGTATAGTCCCCCTTCGCTTAGAGCTGGGGGAACGCGCTCTATCGCCCCTTTGCTTATCAGTTTTGATATTTCGGCTCGAAGTAGGTGAGCTACTTCCAACGAAACCGTAGTTCCGACGCGCGCTGTGAAGCGGGGAGGGCGTCGACAAAACTGTAGCGAGAAGCCTCTCTTTATAATGCCTAGCACCCAGTCCGAAACCCCTGGAAGCGCTGCCCATGCTTCTGCATGGCTGGCTAGGGGCTGGATACGGAGCGCGCTCTGTTCGCCGTGCGACAGAGGCGCTTCGGGGGATAAAAACATAGGCGTTATGCCTGTGGCATTTGAGGCGGGGCGCGCGCTTAATACAGCGGGCGGAACGCTCGTCCTCGACCTTACTACAGTGCTTAGCTGAGTGAGGGAGGACTGAGAAAGTCTCATAGGACTCATGTGAGCGAGTAGATGTGGGCTGGGAGCGGGCACATTTACTGCTTTGGGCGCGGTGTCTGCCTGAGCAGAGCGCGCGCTCACAGGTCTCGTTTTTACAGAGAGCCTGTGATCTGTTAGACATAGTGTTCGTGGGCACTGGGAAGCGGGCACTCTCACTATGTTGGAAGCACAATCGACCTGAGTCGATTTTATGTGCGCGAGCCCTAAGTGTAGGGCTGTGCTTATGTGTAGTGATGGGCACTGAGGAGTGGGCATCGAGACTACATTTATAGCACCATCGGCCGTGGCCGGGCAGAATGCCTGCGCTCGACCCCGCTGCGGTGTTTAACCGAGCAAGGGAGGGCTGGGCGAGTCCCGTAGGACATATAATGACCGTTAGTAAGTGTGGGCGCGGGAGAGCGGGCACAATTACTGCAATGAGTGCACTGTCTGCCTGAGCAGTGTGAATGCACAGGTTTCGTCTTTACAGAAACCACAAGGCATGCAGAACATAGTATTTGTGGGCACTAGGCAGTGGGCACGTTCACTATGTTGTGTGCGTGATCGACCCGAGTCGAATATATGAGCGCGGGCCCTGTGTGAAGGGCTGTGCTAATGTGTAGGGATGGGCACAAGCAGTGGGCATCTTCTGTACACATATAGCATCATCGGCCGTGGCCGGGACTTCGCTCGTGGGCTGCAAAACAAACACTTCTGCAGTTGCCTCTCGGGGAACAAACAGAGTGATTTGCATTCGGCGCCATAAATATTTTCTGCTGGCAGACCCGGGATTCGAACTCGGATCCTCTGCGCGAGAGCCTAATAATCTACCACTGGACCACAGTGAAGATACATAGACAAAGTCAGCGCGAGTATTATCCACACTGGCGTTTGCTTGCAGGCATGTACCACGTGCTCGTGGGCTGCGAAAACAAACACTTCTGCAGTTGCCTCTCGGGGAACAAACAGAGTGATTTGCATTCGGCGGCAAAATATTTTGTGCCGGCAGACCCGGGATTCGAACTCGGATACCCCGCGCGAGAGTCTAATAATCTACCACTGGACCACAGTGAAGATACATAGACAAAGTCAGCGCGAGTATTATCCACACTGGCGTTTGCTTGCAGGCATGCGAGTAAGCACGACATGCAATACTAACATTTTCAGACGCCTGAAATATGCCAGAATGTGAGAAGAGTGGATATCGCCCGGTTTCAGCGGGGCTGAAAACACTCCATTCCCCTTTCGCCAGTGACGCACGGGAACCGTAGAAACGGCGTTCGGTTGCAGGCAAGCGGGTACTACGCGCTCGCTGGCTGCAAAATGCATCTCTGAAGTCGCCTTCAGGGGACTGACAGAGCGAAGCATTGGCGGCATAAAAATATATATGCCGCTAGACCGGGATTAGAACTCCGGTCTCCCATGCGGAAAACCTATAACTCCGCCACTGAGCCACAGGGGGATGTAGGCTTTGAATGTGAGAAGAGTGGATATCGCCCAGTTTCAGCGGGGCTGAAAACACTCCATTCTCCTTTCGCCAGTGACGCACGGGAACCGTAGAAACGGTGTTCGGTTGCAGGCAAGCGGGTACTACGCGCTCGCTGGCTGCAAAATGCATCTCTGCAGTCGCCTTCAGGGGACTGACAGAGTGAAGCATTGGCGGCAAAGGCGGCGTCAACATGTATTCTTCGGCGTTAGCTGGCAGGCAAGCGTGCTATAACAGACTCACTTGCTGCAATAATATTTCCAGTCGCCGAACAGGGAACTGAGAAATATGAGAGAAAAGAGGTGAGACCGACCAATGGTGGGACTGAGAACACTCTTTTCTCCTTCGCCGGTGAATGACGCGCGCGGAGGCAGGGTAGCTTTTCTTGTAACGTAAAGAAAAACTAATCCCGCCGTCCGCTTCCAGGAAGGGCAGCCTCGGAAGGATGCCTGGCGAGTCCTCAGAGTCACCGTAGGCAATTGGCTCGGAGTAAGGGCATTTCGCCGTCAGCGAGCGCGAGCGCTGCATGAGAAGGCGTCTTGAAAAAGACGCAGCTCTTTTAGGGGTGAGTGTTGCAGCGAACACACACACACACACACACAGAAAACAGAGCAATATAGCAATAAAGGATATAGGCGTCGGAAAGCGCAGCAGGTACGGCTGTAGAAGGCGGCGTTGGCCAGCGGCTTCGAGGGCTCGTCCCGCTGAAGTGCTTGCTTCGAACGACGCTTGCTTCCGTGATCCAGCGATGCGTGCGCTTCGCTGAAGAGATTAAAATCAAGTGAGTCAGCCTTCTCGAGCTCCTTTTATAGAGGTAAGCCACGCCCGTTTCGGCGGGAAGTGACGAGGAGGGCGCGAAGCGCCCTCATTGGCCTGATGCCATCTCAGGCCTCGCTCGATAGGCTTAAGCAGTTGCCGCAGAGCAGCCTATGAGCGAGCAAGCCGTCTCGCCATAGCTGTCTGCTGCTGCCGCAACGCGTTTTACATATATGAAAATTAAAGGATAATTTTTTGCTTCAGTGTTTCGTGAAAAGAGACTTTTCCCGTAGTGTAGCGTTTTGATAAAACGCAGTACGAGAGGACTCTCGTAAGAGAACTCGTTTTCCCTCTTCTGCGGCTGTCAATCATTCTCCATTCAGTATTCAAACAGCGCGCGCCTCGTCCGGTTACAGCAGCATACATGCACGGTAAAACTCTCTCCAATATGATATTCACATTATAATGCTTGATCTGTATAGAAAAGGCTGTGGATTTGCATAAAATTACTTTATTTTGTTGGAGTTTGTTGCTGTTTTTAAACGACTCGCTACCGTGTTCCTGTTAGATCACACATCACAAGGACTAAATCGGCATCAAACGTACTAACTGGAATTTAAAACTGTGAAGAAACAAATGATCAATAAACTGTTGGACAGATAGACACTAGGATTTGTGCGCTCGACATGATTTCTTCGCTTTGTGCCTTGAACTTTTAAATGCGCACTTGTGCAGCGCAGTGCTGCACACTGACTCCATGTTGCTTTGAGCACATCATTCTGCGCCCGCGATGCGCATACGCGCTTTGTGCGCTGTTTTGAAGCATTTCATATTTTCATAGTTTTGCTCACTGAAATATTATTAAAGCCTATATTTTTGTATACCTAGCCTGCACAATACATTTAAAATAAGCGTAATTTAATTGTATGTTATTTCTGTGTAGTGTAGTGTAGTGTAGGCTATAGAAATATACACACTTCTGAATTCTTGACATTCATAAATAAATATAAAATTGTGAAATGTATGATTGCCTGATTGAATTTTATAAGAGAACTAATTGTAATTTATTTTTATTAAAGGAGAACTACGGTCAATTTTAACATTGCGCTCATTTTTTTGTACATTTGGAGTGCTGTCAATACAGAGAACAACGACAAAAATTGGTGTTGCCTACACCGTGTTATTCTATTTTTAAAATTTGCACCCTGTTGACTTCAATGGGGCAAGTACTAAACCTGCTTTTAGCCTCTTAACATCCTTGATGTGTCATTACAAGTGCACAGAAAATGTGAGTGATTCCTTCTGAGTGAACACGAGTGAATCTGACATGCACATAGGTTTAGTTACCTATGATCACGCGCGCGAACTCGGCAATTGACTACTTTGGACTTAAACCAAAAACAGGATGTAAACACAGGTATGTGCGCTGGCTTAAATAACATAATTTTTATACACATCCACATCTACTGCAGTCAGATCCACTCGTGTTCACTCAGAAGGAATCACTCACATTTTCTGTGCACTTGTAATGACACATCAAGGATGTTAAGAGGCTAAAAGCAGGTTTAGTACTTGCCCCATTGAAGTCAACAGGGTGCAAATTTTAAAAATAGAATAACTCGGTGTAGGCAACACCGATTTTTGTCGTTGTTCTCTATTGACAGCACTCCCAATGTACAAAAAAATGAGCTCAATGTGAAAATTGACTGGAGTTCTCCTTTAACATGTTTAGATTAGATCAAATTACTGTGCAGATTTTTTCAAGAATTACTTTTTGCTGCAGATTTGGGGGTCTCAGTATATTTTCCTGCTTTTTTGTCCTTAGCCAATCACATGCCTGAGTGCAGGGTGATGAATTTGATTCTTACTTCAAGACTCTTGACAGCACTCAGAGGTGCACCATCCAGCGTGGTGGATTTGGATGTGTTTTGGGATGGCCTACAGGAGAGACTTCCTGTGCTGAGTTCCTTGGCCAAACGGTACAAAGATGCTGTCTCAAACTCAGCTGATGCTGAACGCAGCAACAGCATCTACAAACTGGTGTTGTCTAACTGAAGAAGATCCAACTTCCAACCAAAACCTCAAACCCTTGGTCTTCCTTTACCACAACCAACGAGTCCGCTGTGGAGCATTTGAGGAGGAGGAGGAGATGGACGTTGAGGGAGAGGGGATGGAGGATGAGGATGGCGAATGATTGGCCAGTGTTAGAGGCTACGCAGTTATAGTTTTCATTTTCACAGTGGACTGTTGTAGTTTCATTCAGGAGTTGATACAACTTTACATTTGTAAGATTGCACTTTTTTGTTTACCAGTGGGTTAAATCATACTAGTTTCAAAAACCTTAAAGTTGTAAGTATATTAGTAGTATGTAAATTTACGTTACAGTAAGAGATTGCACTCTGTGCATTGGAAGCACTTATTTTATATAGACTCTATACAAATGAAGGGGTGCCTCTCATCAGAGAGCATGCTCTCCATTCGACGCCTAGCGGCATCTTCAGAGTGGGCTCCCACGCTCCCCTCAAAATATCTCCGAGGATGTTGGGTCTCATGGCCTCAGCATCAGCAGTACTCCAGCTTAGACCACTGCACATGCGTCCTCTCCAGCACTGGCTAAAACCCCGTGACACCAGCTCACGCATGCCGATCTGGCCACTTACTAATCAGAGCGAGTCACGGCTGCGTCAAAGCCCTGGCTCCCTGGAAAGCTATCGACTGGTACCAGTCTGGCGTGAGTTTGGGTGTGGTTTCGAGGAGAAAAGTGATCTCGACAGATGTCTCCAACCTAGGTTAGGGAGCCCTCTATGAGGGCAGGCCCGTCTCTGGCCTTTGGTCAAGCCCTGAGAAGTGCCTACACATAAACTGTGTAGAGATGAGAGCGATCGCTCTATCACTGAAAGCCTTTCTCCCATATTTGAAAGGCTACCACGTCCTGGTCCGAATGGACAACATGGCAGTAGTTTCTTACGTAAATCGCCAGGGCAGCCTCAGGTCAAACAACCTGCACGCCATGGCCAGGAGTCTCATTCTATGGACTCAGCACAACCGCGCTGAAAGCAGCGCATGTGTCAGGCATTCTGAACCAGGGTGTGGATATGCTGTCCAGAGACAACATTCCCCCAGGGAAATGGTCTCTCCACCCTCTAACGGTTCAGCTAATATGGAGCATCTTCGGCGAGGTAGAGGTCGACCTCTTCGCCTCAGAAGACAACGCTCATTGCCGAATGTTTTTCTCAAAGAACAGGGGATGCCCGGGAATGGCCGAGCCACACTCTATATGCATTTCCTCCGGTCATGATGCCACTACAGGTCATTGAACAGATCAGAGAAAGCAAGTGTGCAGTGCTACTAATAGCCCCTCTCTGGAAGACCCAGTTATGGTTCTCCCAGTTGACACAACTGCTGAAAACAGCCCCATGGCCAATTCCGCTGAGGAAAGATCTCCTCACGCCCACACAAATACGTCACCATGTTTACTAACTTTAAAAGGGTCTATAGCGCTGGCTTATGAATCTAAGGGCATTCATTGCCCCCTGGTCAAGTGGAATACCCATTGAAAATATCCGTGCGGTGACCGGCTGGGCCTCACCGTCCACATTTATCAGGTTTTATAACCTATAAGTCCCTGCTTTGCATTCAAGGGTACTTTCAATATGAAATGTGTAAGCACAAACCCCCCATAAAACTTGGGCCCGATACATATCCGGTCCTGTTTTTAACACGAACTACGGTTCCCATATATATACATATTATATATCTCATTATCAGGGTTTGGCCCTCATTAGACCCACTCTCCCGGCTTATTGGGTTCATACTTTACTCTTTAGTTATTTACGAATGGAAGTCTTAAATGTACAGGATACCCTTATATCTTTTTTTGGATGTCTTATTTATTTGTTCATTTTACCCAAAATAAATAAATGCAATTCATACGTGCTGTCACTTGAATGCACCTTTTCAATGATGATAAGAGTTTTGATTTCTGTATTAATTCATGTAGACATGCATATATATATATATATATATATATATATATATATATATGTGTATATATGTGTCCCCCAGTGGAAAAAAAATCATGTTTTTAATGTGGTTTTTATGTCTACGTGGTGTTTTTAATATGCTTTAAGACAAACTATGTGTAAATTCATAAGTCGACGCCATTGCTGAGTATTTTCTCCTTAAAACTGCAGTGAACCAAAGACTCAAAAACACTAATACATTAGTAAATGTTCAGAGATCCATTCATTAAGAGTAATGCTTAAAAAAAAACGTAAGACAGTCAACAGTAGCCCATAAGAAACCTCAGAGCAACAATAATCACAAATAAGTGTCCAATAGCGACACCATTTGGCAGCTTTAAAAGAGCTTTGTGCAGAGTCCGTTTACTGTTACTTAGGCCTACATTAACCCATACAATTTGCATTATGCATTTCCTGAACATGTGCTTGCTAACTAATCAAACTTTATTTGAACAAACAACTAATCTATAAAACACAATCAGAAAGAGCTATATTTTAAGTACACTCATACTCAAGGAATATTTCTTCAGTGACAAATCTTGCATTGTTTTATTTGACTGCTAAAATTGTTTATCTGCCATTTGAAATGTTACAGCTCTAATAAAGTTATGTTCAAAAACAAACCATGTGCTTAATGTTGTGTAAATAAAAACTTTATCTGGCTTTTTGTGTACAACTTTGTAGATTTCCAAAAGATCCTGTCATGAGTAGAGAATGGGTTGTAAAGCTCAGGGGGCAAAACTTCAGACCATCTGCTTACTCCCGCGTATGCTCTGATCACTTCACTGCTGAGTGTTTCGATAGGACAGGACAGACAGTCAGGCTTTTCTCAGATGCTGTGCCATCAATATTCAGTTTAGAAGGTAGACAGATAATTGCTTGGTAAAGTAGATTAGATTAAAACATTTTTGGTTAAGTAGTATCAGAGAAAGCTTATTGTCAATATAATATTCTAATACAAGAGGAACACAAACCTTGTTTTCTAGGAATAGACCAACAGACCCTTAACTGTATTAAGGGACACACAGGCAGTGTTGGACAGCAGTGAGGACACCTCTGACACCACAACTGATAATCCTCTTCAGGCTCCCACAACAAATGAGCACAGCTACTGCTTTGCCAGTCCAAAGACCCTCACCAAAAGGCTGACTAAAGCACCCTGAAAATGTGGTAACACAAAATATCAGCGAGCCCTTAAAGGTGCAGTGTGTGATTTTTAGCGGCATCTAGTGGTGAGATTTGCGAATTGCAACTGGTCAATAACTGCGGCCTTTCCTTCAAATTGCAAACTCGAATGAGAAGCTACGGTGGCCGACGTAGGATCGGAAGATGTCGTCGTCTGAGTCAGCAGAGAGTAGCAAGTCAAGCAATGAGGTTTCTCTATATTATATTTTATATTAAATTATATTTAGTTAATTATTCAGTAAAATCACATGTTATTGCGATTGTTATTTTTACTTGTTTATCATTGTGTTAGTCTTTTATTCACTGACTTTACCATAGCTTGTTTCCATGGTAGTTAGTATAAGATTAGAGCATCAAAGCAGCTAACTTAGGTAAGGGGAAATAGCTAACGTTACAATGTCCGAGGCGTCGTTCAGACAGCATGTTTTTCTCCACGTTTGCAGAGTCAGGGACAACCTGAGTTTTCTGCTTCGTCTTTTTCTGCTGCTTCTCATTCAAGTTAGTGATGAAACGCGCTCTGTAGCGCTGTTTGTTCGCTGTCGGTTACGGTAGAAATGACGTCACAATATGTCGACCTTCATAGAAGGGGGTGGCCGCGGTTATGTAGATATAAATGACTATATCTAAGGTAATAAAAACTTAAAGGTTCATTAAGTAAGGTCTTTATACACCACTGAAAGCATAGTTATGGATCTTATATTGCATTTCTGTCAATAGAACCTCAGAAATATCACACATTGCACCTTTAAGTCGTTTGCACTTACACTGCAATTCTATTCAGCTAAGGCCTACAAGCATGTCAGGGAGACCTTCAACTTGGGTTTACCTCACCCATCAACAATAAGAAGGTGGTACAGCAGCACTGGAGGGTATCCTGGATTCAGTGAAGAAGTACTTACCTCCCTCCAAGCTAAATCATCAGCAGCACAGACCAAGGGACAGGAGATGCTCTGTGCACTAATGATGGATGAAATGTCCATTATGAAGCACATTGAGTGGGATGGCAAAAGAATGACTGGTTATGTAGACATTGGCACAAAAATAACAAATGAAGGCATACCAATGGCAACAGAGGGACTAGTATTGATGGTTGTCTGCATCCATGACCACTGGAAAGCTCCAGTAGCATATTTTTTAACACAAGGAATGACTGGGTCAGAGAGGGCTACTCTGATGCTGCAATGCATCCATAAATTGTCAGATGTGGCAGTGAGGGTGGTATCCCTGACGTGTGATGGTCCATCAACACATTTTTCCATGCTCAAGGACCTTGGAGCAGACTTGCATTTCACAAACCTGAACCAGACCCATCGCACAGCCACAGAAGGATCCATGCCATCTTAGATATCTGTCATATGCTAAAGCTGGTATGCATCACCTTGGGGTCCTGTGGCATTATTGTAGATCCCTGTGGAAAGAGCATAAAAATGGGAATACATCAAGTCTTTACACCGACTGCAAAAGGACGAAGGGCTACATCTAGGCAACAAATTGAGATCAGCTCATATAGATTGGCATAGTAAAAACATGAAGGTAAACCTTGCTGCACAGACCCTAAGCGCCAGTGTGGCGGATGCCCTCCAGTTCTGCGAGCGACACCTGCAGCTCCCCCAGTTTGCTGGCTGTGAGCCAACATATAAAATTCCTGGAGACATCGGACCACCTTTTTGATTTGATGAATTCCAGAAATCCCGTCGCCAGGAGATTTAAAAGTCCCCTGAGGCCTGTTAATGAAAACTTAAAGCAACACAGTTCATCAAGTCGTAACAGGGTGAAAGGCACTTATGCCTCTTCTTTGCGGTCCTTTATCTGCTATAACCACACTATGTAAGATTGCCAGATCAGGTCACGTTTCTGTAGTTTTAGTGAGACTTTGCTTGACTTTGTGTGAAATTTGACTTGCTTTACGTCAAGCGTTACATTAGTCATTATTTAGTTTTTCTTCATTTCTGATGTTGCAATACATCATACTTTCATGAAATCATGCAACATACCTCTACCTTGTCTGTGGACATCATTCATTCCGAAACCGGTGCTAGATAAACAGCGAGCATGCGTGTGACAGGCTGCAGGCGGCCCGCAAATTTTTTATTTTATTTACGACAGCGGTAATGGACAATTCCGCTTCCAACCTGTAGGGCGACCGCAGAGGAAAAGTTCCAAAGTGCTGCTTTAATGGACTTCTTAATGGAAGCTTTCAATTACATTAGTGGATTGAAAGAGCCAGGCATTAACGGACGACCCCTTGTTGAAACAGGCACGAAAACGTCTCGGTTACTAACATAACCTCGGTTCCCTGAGATGAGAAAACGAGTACTGCGTAAGTAGCTTACGCTATGGGAAAACTCCTTTTTTTAAAAACGCAGTGTAGCTGCACAGCACACACAGATGAGCGGCGAGCACGGTCATTGACTGTGCTGCAGCAACTGCACGAACCTATGCCGGGTGGTTCAGACGCGTAGTCCAATCAGGGCAATTTGCGCCCTGACACGTCAGAGCCCGCCAAGATGGGCGTGGCCAGAGGCTATAAATTGAGCCCATCGTCCGTCAGAGTCTTTAGGTTAAATCGACTGAAGCGATCCTTGACCAAAGCACAAGCACGGCAAGTTACGCAAAACTTGTTCCCTCATCTCAGGGAACCGAGGTTACGTTAGTAACCGAGACGTTCCCTTTCGAGAGGTCTCTCCTATTGCGTAAGTACTTACGCTATGGGAACCCCCTTCAAAGTGCCGTGCGTGCTTAATTTCGCTCTAATATTAGCCTGAGGCAAGATGCCTGAAGCCTTAAGAGTAAAGTATGAATCCCAATAAGTGACGGGCTTCATAAGGGAAAAAGGAGGAGTGGGCCTAATATATATGAACTATAGTTCGTGTAAAACAGGACCGGATAATATCGGGCCTACGTTTTATGGGGGTTTTGTGCTTACACATTTCATACAGAAAGTACCCTGGAATGCAGAGCAGGGATTGTAGGTTATAAAACCTGATAAATGTGGACGGTGAGGCCCAGCCGGCCTCGATGGGTATTCCACTTGACCAAGCCCAAGACTCTGCCTCTTGTGGAATGAGCTCTGATGCCTAAGGGACAGTGAAGGCCCTTAGACTCATAAGTTAGTGCTATAGCATCAACTATCCATCGCGATAATCTCTGCTTTGAGCAGAGGCAGAGGCAGCTCTAGATACACTCTGAGAGCCCTGACGGGACAGAGCAAAGTCGTGTCTCTTTCGTCCTCTGGTGAGGAAAGAGCTGCTAGGGAAAAAACCTGTGCTCTGACGGGAGTGGAGAGCACTTTAGTAGCTTCCTGCTCAGCTACACTTTGGATGATCTTGCTTACTGCTCCGCGCTTTGCTCTATCGCTTTTATATTTTATCTCCTATATTTTTATATTTTATTTCCTTTTAACACCTAATTTTGACTTCAGCAAATCAGCACAGTGCTCAAACGACAAAATTTGGATTACTACAAAAACGCAGAATTACTTTACCCGACCAGCTTACATTCCGGGGAAAGGAAAACTGCCTACACTCATAAGGATAAGAGAGAAAATGCCTCTTCTGGTTCAAGAATCTACTTGCTGCACTAACTGCCACAGGGCCCTATTTTAACGATCTGAAACGTGAGTATCAAGCACGAAACGCAAGAAAACTTTGTGGGCGGGTCTTGGGCGCTGTTGCTATTATACCGGCGGTTACAATTACTCTTGTTAAATTACTCTTGTGCCCGACGCAAATCTAAAATGGGTTGGTCTGAAGTAGCTTCATTATTCATAGGTGTGGTTTGGGCGTAACGTGAAATAAACCAATCAGAGCATCATCTCACATTCCCTTTAAGAGCAGGCGCGTTTGTTCTATGGAGGATTGCTATTATAAAGGCGGATTTGCCAGGCGCACGCCAGGAGAGCAAAGTTCTCGTCAGGGCCGTAAAACACAGAAAAGTGACATTGGGGATGGAGAAACACACCCAAAATTAACTTCGGTTAAACAGGTGTATGATAATTTGAGTAAATGTGTAAGCTAGATTTATGCTTTTATAATAAATTGTCTATCTATCTATCTATCTATCGTAATAATGTATAGCCCCTTTCACACAGAGATTCCGGAAAATACACGAATAAAGTGACCCGGGATTTGACCCGGGTTCGTTTGATTTTGGTTCATTCACACTGCCAGTGATTTTCCAGAATCAGAGAGTGCATTCACACACAACCTGTAAAAATCCTGCAAAGACACGTGACATCAATGTGACTTGTAATGTTAAGCGTCTTAAGTTTGCTTATGAGCTGCGATTTCGGTCTCGGGAAACCACACATTTTTTCTCTGATTCGATCATAAACTTGCGCATTATGTACCGTTTCACTAGCTGGTGAACGATCCCAGCTTCAGCGTCATCACTATGACATGGCATTATTACGGCTTTTGTTCACACAGCGCATGTTCCGGGACTGAACACGGCAATGTTACTAATGCCGGCATCAATCCCGAGTCGTGTTTGCGTTCACACAGAAGGCATTCTGGCAATTTCCCGGCAATTTGCCGGGATCATCGCACTATGTGAAAGGGCCTTATGATTTGACATAAGCTGACCGCGAACTCAGAGATGAGAACAGCATAATTTATATCTGCCGCCAGAGCTGGGATTCGAACACGGGCCTCTGGTGCGAAGTCTCAGATTCTAGGTCTAAAATGACATAGAAGAGAGCGTCATGTTTTGTGTCGCCGTTTGTTTGCAGGTGTGCATGTTTTATAACAGGCTCATTTGCTGCAATATTGACATTTCCAGCCGCCCAAACTAAAGAGAGGACTGAGATATGTGTGAGAAATGGAGGTTGTTCCGGCCTCGGCGGGACTAAAACACTCTCTTTCCTCCTTTCGCCGGTGAGTGACGCACGCGAACGGGGCGCAAGGGCGGGGTAGCTTTCCTGAAAGTGAAGAAAGCTAGCCGCGGGCGCTGAACATTTGAGCGCTGATATGACGGTCTCCACCGACGAGAGGGCCTCTGCACGAGGCGCAGTTGGTGCAAGGCATTTGAAACAAAACACCTTGCTGGAAATTTCTCTTTTAGAATGTGTCGCGACGGTGAACACAAAGCTTTAGTAAGGATACGGCACGCCGGATTGGCTCAGCAGAACAGCGGGTGAAGGTGGCGAAGGAAGCTGGCGTCCTCAGACCTGCGAAGCAGGGGCTGGTTCCGCTGAATGCTCGTCAACGGGCGATGAAGGCTTAATAATCCGGAGTTTCAGCGAATGTATGCGAGACCACCGACATCACAGTTACAATACCTGCTGACCTACAAATTTAGCCAGGACCACCTTGAGCTGTTTTTTGCTGCCATTCGTTCAGCTAATGGATGCAACAACAATCCCACAGCGAGGCAGTTAAAGTCATCATTCAAAAGAATGGTAGTGAGACTTGCCATCAAAGCCAGTGGCAACTGCTCTCCACTGGACAGCACAGTGGCACTGGAGGCAACACCTTCTGATAGGTTTTTCATTTCGGCAAAGCGACATGCAACCTGAAACAGAAGAGAACACGGAAACAAATACCACTGCAAGCCTTCCCACTAGTCTGTCCATGTTTAAAGCGGCTGTGGTCGGATACATACCTGTAGCTGGCTTCGTAGTCAGAACAGCTACAAAGAAGATTCACTGCCCTACATGTTTATCAGGACTCAGTGTAGAGAGCTCTTTCCAAGATGAGTTTGGACACACCCTTATCAACATGAAGTCCCAAGGTGGACTTATCAGACCATCAGACAGTGTCCTAAAAATCTGCAAAACAGCTGAGAGGTGTATTCAACAGCACTAACCCACAAGGCACATCTCAGAATTGGACAGCAAATTTAAAACCAGGCTATCCACACAGGTTCTGGAACTCCATGGTGGCTCTGCATTTAAGGAACTTGAGGCACACATGTTCAACCTAGAACCAAACAACAATCATATTTTCCTTCTCAAGTCCATTGGAGACAGCTACACCAACATCAGGCTCCACTTCCTTGCAAAGGAAACATCTGCTGCATCACACTGCAAACGGCTGCGCAAAACTCTGGGCAAGCTTGTTCTGCACAAAAATCAATAAGATAAAGAACAGTTTTAATTTCCAGCAATCCTTGCCAGCATGAATTCACTGAAGATTAAAAACAATTAAACCTCTAATTTTAAACCTTGACCATGTCTCTTTCTATTTTAAATGTAGTTATATCCATTTAAAGATAATCTATTTTTAAAAAGGTTAAAAACAAATGCGTCAAATGTCACTACTATATAAAGCACTGCAGTTTTACAACCAACTGTTATCAACTGTTTTTCTTACCTGTGAAGATAGCTCTTCAGCGAAGGCCGATTAGTGTTCTCGCACAGCTTTCTATCCCTTTTGCATAAGCTTTTTCTTCTTCATTCAAAGGGCAAATCACAAAATAAAACACTTCATTACTGCCTCCTGCTGTTAGCCTAGATAGACAATCTCCAAGCTCCTCTCCCCAGTCTCAAATAGGCCTGTCGCGATAGTCGATAAGTCGATTAATCGCACGATAAAAAAAATGAGCTCGATAATTTTTCCGGCCGCGATAATTCCATTTGCATGCTTGTTTGTTTTCCTCGTCTCTCTCTCTCTCTACCAAAGAGACTGGATGACCACTCTCGGTTCTTTAGCGTAGGAGGAGTGAACCCTCTTGTTGTCAGTTGCATGGTCTTTGTGTGGGGAGGCGGCGGCGCGGCACTTGTCAGTCACATGGTCTTTGTGTGGGAAAGGCGGGACTGTTTGCGGCTACTGCCGGGAGAGAGAGAAGACGCTAGTTGTGAGTTGCGACAGCGAGCCCGATCACATGAAAATGCATATCTATACCACGAATGTTATTTCTCGTGCCATTTATACGCCAAAAATAGTTTTTGCGTGCATATGATACGCTCTTTATGGCGTGTAATACGCACGCACTCCTCACCCCTAATCCTAACCAAGTATTTTCAGTGCGTAGCATACACACGCAATAAAGTGCGTCTCCGTCTTCCCGACAGTACACAATCACTTGACAAAGTAACAGGAGGACAAAGTAACAGTGCAAAATTGTGCGATATGGCTTGTTGAGGCTTTTTTTTATTTGTTTACAAAGGTCCTAACTGTCAGTTTTGCCTGTTATGGAATGTATCACCATTTAATAATGTCTAAAGCCTAATGTTTAATATTTTTTGAAGTGCAATTTTGTTTCATTTTATATATTAACAGACATTTATTTTGTTAACAGACACTAAGAGTCCATTGCTTTCATTGTTTTTGGTTGTTTTGTTCATTTTTTTGGATATTTAAAATGTTTTCCGTTTTCAATGTTTAATATTCTTTAGAAATAAAAGTTTATAGATCGTTGAAAAGGTGTACCTGCATTATTATGCCATTATAATTATATTAAATGAAAATGGTCTCAGAACGACAATATTATCGTTTATCGCGATAATTTCTTGGACAATTTATCGTCCAGCAAAATTTGTTATCGTGACAGGCCTAGTCTCAAAGCAATTTTAATGAGCAGGAAAAATTTCCGACTATAAACTAATACCTATTTAAATGCTTAGGGTGTTTGCGTTGTGACCCCGGATTTCCACCAACTGTGGAACGGCTGCGGATCGGCTCCGCTGCGTGTCGGCTCCGCTGCGTGTCGTCAACCGCAAGGGAAAGGCTGTCATCCTTTTCCTCTTCCTCCTCGTCCAAAGCCCCTAACGACACGAGGTCCGCTGCTCGCAGAGAGGGGCGCTGGTTGGCCTGTGTAAACAGGACTGGCGAGGGAGATCGCTGGAGAGAGACCGAGGCACGCGGGGACTGGGCCGGCGTGAGCTCACTCGTCTCAGCTCGCTCAGGCTCTCTTTGTAAGCGGCGCTGCTTCTTGAGCGGGTTGTCGTCAGTGAAGCAGACGAGTCGAGCACGCAGAGTGGTAAGGTCCATGGCATCACATTCAGGGCAGCCGCCCTTAGCGAGTGCAGCTTCGGCATGGTCGCAGACCAGGCAGGAAGCACACAGAATGTGGTGGTCTCCACCAACGAGTGGGCCTCTACACGAGGCGCAGGTGGTGCGAGGCATTTGAAACGACGCCTTCAAAATATTACTCTTTTAGAGTGTGAACACAGCGGTGAACACACGAGAATAAGCAGTAAAAGGATACGCGCGCTGGATGGCACAGCGACACAGCATGCTGAAGGTGGTGAATGAAGCCTGCGTCCTCAGTAGCTTTATCCTGAGAGGTGTTTAGATAGGAGCTGAACTTGTATGCCCAAGATGGGTCTCAAAATTGGCCGCCGAGTGAGATGACTTGTCAAGTTATCTTCATTTATATAGCGCTTTTAACTATGTAGATTGTTCCAAAGCAGCTTTACATTGATAATAGGAAATTAAAGTAAAGTGTTTATAGCAGCTCTAGAAAAAAGTTATTGTCCAGCTTAAGTTAGTTTGATTGATTCACTTCCGTCGCAACAATAATTATTTGTTGACTTTGGGGCCGCTAACACGACAACGTTTTAACAGAAAACTCGTTAAGTTCTTTCAGCGCAAACTTCAAAAACGCAAACCAGTGAGAACGCTGATGACGCTCACATGCGTATTACGTTCTTTCTGCGCAAACTTCAAAAACGCAAACCAGTGATAACGCCGATGGTGCGCACATGCGTGTTACGAGTTCAATCTGTAGGTATGCGTGTTTGAATATATGTGCGCAGGCATGTAGTCCTTCCCTACAAATCAACCCTCAACGTAGTACTTGTCTGGCCTTAAAATTAATAATACAGAATTTTTATTGCTTCCATGTAGCCAGGCGAACCGGAATTATCCTGACAACGCTTTATCTGTAGATAGGTAAAGGGAGGGGAGGGAGGCCTTCACAGGAAAGAGCCTAGTTGACATTTCAGGACTGCGCTGTCATCCCGTCCAGGCGCAGGTCCTTCATCAGATCTGGACACGGCCTGGATCTGGCGGACTGCGGTAAACCTCGGAATAAACAGAGAGAGACTAATATTAGCGTAGACGCCATTCTTCTTATGATGTAACGAGTACATCAGGATTTATGGGAAGTGTTCCCGATTCCGGCTGACCTACTATATGCAGCCTAACATTGAATTATAAATGTCTATAATGTGTTATGTGTATGCTATGTTAAAGAGATGTGTTTTTAGTCTAGCTTTGAACTGACAGAGTGTGTCTGCTTCCGACAATGTTAGGAAGACTGTAACAAAGTTTTGGTGCTAAATAGGAAAAGGATCTACCACCAGCAGTCGATTTTGATATTCTAGGTATTATCAACTGGCCGGAATTTTGAGATCTCAATAGACGTGACGGACTATAATGCGTTAAGAGCTCGCTCAAGTACTGCGGAGCTAAACCATTTAGTGCTTTGTAAGTAATCAGCAATATTTTAAATTGTATACGATGTTTAATAGGGAGCCAATGCAGTGTTGACAGAAATTAGCTAATATGGTCATACTTTCTGGTTCTGGTAAGACCTCTAGCTGCTGTGTTTTGGACCAGCTGTAATTTGTTTATTAAGTGTGCAGGGCAGCCACCCATAATAGCATCACAATAATCTAGCCTTGATGTGATGAACGCATGGACTAATTGTTCCGCATTTGTCAATGAGAGCATATGACGTAATTTAGATATATTTTTAAGATGGACAAATTTGGTTTTACAGATACTAGACACGTGACTTTCAAATGAAAGATTGGTATCAAAGAGCACACCCAGGTTCCTAAACAACAACGAAGACTTAACAGAGCAGCCATCAAGTGTTAAGACAGTTTTCTACTGTAGATTATTACATGAGGAAGTTTTTTGTCCAATAATTAGAAACTGTTTTTTCAGAATTAAGTTGTAGGAAATTACGAGTCATCCAATTTTTTATATCCGCTATGCATTCCGTTAATTTTGTGAATTGATAAGTTTCGTTAGGTTTTGAAGAAATATAGAGCTGAGTATCATCAGCATAACAGTGAAAGCTAATGCCATGCTTCCTAATGATATCTCCTAATGGTAGCATGTACAGAGTGAACAGCAGCGGCCCTAGTACTGATCCTTGTGGTACGCCATACTGAACTTGTGATTGATGAGACATCTCTTCATTTACTGCTACAAACTGATAACGGTCAGATAAGTATGATTTAAACCATGTTAATGCAATTCCACTAATGCCACCATAATTTTCGAGTCTATTTAAAAGAACGTTGTGGTCAATAGTGTCAAATGCAGCACTAAGATCGAGTAACACTAATAGAGAGATACAACCACGATCGGATGATAAGAGCAAATCATTTGTGACTCTGATGAGAGCTGTCTCAGTACTATGGTACGGTCTAAATCCTGACTGAAAATCCTCACAGATATCCATTTCTTTCAAGAAAGGAACATAGTTGTGAGGATACCGCCTTTTCTAATATCTTTGACAGAAAAGGTAGAATCGAGATCGGCCTGTAATTGACTAATTCTGAAGGATCAAGTTGCGTTTTTTTAACAAGTGGTTTAATCATAGCCAGGTTGAAGGTTTTTGGTACGTATCCTAATGACAAAGATGAATTAATGATATTAAGAAGAGGATCTATGACCTCTGGAAGCATCTCTTTCAGTAGCTTAGTCGGTATAGGGTCTAACATACATGTTGTAGATTTAGATGATTTAACGAGTTTAACGAATTCTTCCTCTTCTATAGCAACGAATTAATCAAATTTTTCCTCAGGGAGACTACAATGCACTGCATACTACAATGCGATACTGTAGTAGACGGTTGCATAGTTATAATTCTCTCCCTGATATTATCAATCTTATAAGTGAAGAAGTTTATAAAGTCATTACTGCTGTGCTACTTGGAAACTTCTGGGCTTGAAGCTTTATTTTTTCAAATAAATACCTAGCTGTTACCACTGTTTCAAATAAATGTTTATTTTCTTCTAATAGGGTTGAAAAATAAGCAGATTTTTCTGGCTGCTCTCTTAAGGGCCAGAGTGTGCTCGTTGTACCACGGCGTTGGACTATTTTCTTTAATCTTCTTTAAGCACAACAGAGCCTGTATACAGTAGCCAGCACAAATCTCAAACGTGATTTATCATTTACACTATATATTGCTATATTAAGCACCAACACTTCAAAAGAATTCTATTTTAAACTAGACGTCTTAGTAAGTCTAAAAATAAAACTTGTGTTAAAGGGACTTTGATGTTCATTTCACATTTCATTGTACTCTCTACTGGAAGCTTTTCTCCGCAAAACGTTCAGCGCACAGTTAAAAAGACATTTTAACCTCTTTAAGTTCGTCAGCCTTAAGACAAACTTTTACAAGGGTTGAAAAAACAAGCACAGCTAGCACTCTAGCACAGCTTAGCAGAGGCCTCGCAATCTTTTTTTGCGTATTGCGTGGGTGAAGATTAATAAATGAGAAACATTATGATTTCATAAGATCTGGAAAAATCGAGTTGTAGCCTGAACATTCGTTGGTTAGTTGCAGCTCTTGAAAACTGGACTCCGTAAAATAAAATATAAATATAATATATAATAATAAAATATAAAGTTGAAAAGCACAAAATGACCCCTTTAAGTGCGCTGAGTCTTGTCACTTCTACGGCCAGCATCCACTGGACCTTTGGGACTCCTCCTGTTTCCTGCAACACCATCAACAATCCACATGTCAGGCATGAGGGCAGTGACAGAAACACTGACTTTTATCAGTCAGCTTTGTTCCTGAAGTCAGTCAGCGGTGTTTCGAAATCTATTAATCTATTAAAAGATCTATTAATTCATTCAGAAATACATTACAAATGGAATTCATACATGCAATGACTAAGATACACCTCTTTTATGATGATCATGTTTCAAATTTATAAATTAAAATTGATTTTAATATTTTCTTTTCTCTTGAACAAACCCACCAGGTTCCAGATGAATCACATTCCAAACTTACATCCAATCAAAAAAAATAAAAGACTTGTGCCCGGTTTCACAGGCAAGGCTTAAAGCTCCAGTATGCGACTTTGGTATTTGACCACAAGAGGGCGCAGTTTCCAACAATAACAAAGGCGAAGCTTGATGACGCTATGAAGGAGGTGACGATGGGAGATATTTAATGCGTTTTCACCATCTAGCGATATATCTACATGGAATTAATGAATCATGATCACGGATGAGGTAATTCATTCGTTTTTGTATTACCTGTATGTCTGATCGTATTATTTTATGTCATCATAATTAATGAACTGCAAGGAACGTGAAATGGTATGCTATATTATCCCGTTACAACATACAGCTATTTGTCAAATGATTTATTTGGTTAACGTTGTGCAGTTTTACGTTTTTATGGTTAATGCCGTGTTGTTTAACGTGTTCAAACCAATATCTAAAAGTAAATTTGAACGAACATTTGCAAGTAATGACTAAATATATTTTTTAACATCATATCCGATTGTATTTAATTGTACTGCCATAATCTCGGTCACCACCACACGTGATAAAAAGCCTTACCAAAGTACAAAGAGCAATATAACTTTGTTTATACGTGCTATTATTGACAGTTGCATGTCTTACCTGTCTCAATACACTCGCGAGAGAGTCTCTGTCAAGTCCAAGATTGACGCGCAGCTCTCTCCATCTCGAAAACGCCTGCCGATGTTTATCCGGGTTTTATTCCTCCGTTTGTCACACAGTCCGCGACTCCGCGTGTATCCGAATATTGACGCTTTCGTTTTGTTGGCACTTCAATAAAGAGTTCGTGATCCATAACAGCTATAACCATACAGTCTATGGCTATAACGCTATAACCACCACTTCCGCATTTGACCATGCGATATTCCGGTGTGGTGGGTCATATTTTTTATTTTATTAAATTTTATTCTTTGTCAGACGTCTGTATTGTTTATTGTGATAAGAAAAAAAACCTCAATAAAGTTGTTGTAAAAAAAAAAAAAATCCGGTGTGGTGGAATATCCTATCACATGGTCCACACCGGAAAAAGGGATAGAGCGGACATTACGTCACTGAGGCGCGACATTTCTTTTCCGGGACGGCCAGTTATTTAAAATCGGAATTTCTCTGAAATAAAAAATCTTTGGAGACTTTTGAGATATTTTAAGTACACAACTGGAGGAAATATATCACACTGTGCAAGTTATTTTCGGAAATTTTATTACAAAATTCCTACATATTGGAGCTTTAAAGGGGTTAGTTCACCCAAAAATAAAAATTCTGCCATTTACTCACCATCATGTTGTTCCAAACCCGTACGACTTTCGTTCATCTTCTGATTACAAATTAAGATATTTTTGATGAAGTCTGAGAGCTTTCTCCTCCATTGACAGCTATGCAACTAACACTTTGACGCTTCAAAAAGTTCATAAAGAGATCGTAAAACTAATCCATATGATTGAGCGGTTTAGTCCAAATTTTCTGAAGAAACTATCGCTTTAAATGCTTGAAAAGATTTACTTTAGGCTTTTATTCACAAGTTGCTCATCAACTCACACATCAGTTGTGCTAAACGGAAGCTCAAGCATGGTCACTTGACGTGTGAAAACCAATGAGGTTTGATACTTGGCTTGACAAACACCAATGATCATTTCACACATGCTGTTGCTGGGATTCGAGAGCCGCCCAGAAAAAAACAGTCTGACTTTGTTTACCATTGACTAATTTGACATCTCCGTTAGTTCAGGCATGGATAAAATATGCACACAGCACAGGCCATAACCTTGTGAGCCTCAACTTGGACAGAGACAGTTTATTTAAAGTTCAAAGGTCAAGAACAGCACCTCAGTGTTACCAGCCCTTCAACACCGTTAGCCTTGTAACTAAAATAGCTTGTGCAGTGTTCATTTACAGCCAACTTAAACAGCTTCATTCTTCACTGCTGTGCGTGTGTTTAAAGGGGTCCTATTATATCCTTTTACGAAGTCTTGATTTTGTTTTTGGGGTGTAACTAGAATATGTTTTCATGCTTGATTGTTCAAAAAAACGCATTTTTCACATATTTTACATGATTACAGCTCCTCTCTCCCCAGTCTGGTTGAACGTGTCATTTTCGTTAAAGTCCCTCCTTCCTACATGCGAAATGTTCTGTGATTGGTTAGCTGGAACAGTTTGTTTTGATTCGCAGAGCTTAGCGTGTGTTCAGGAATTGTCCCGTCCCTCCATAACCGCAAGCTCTACTCAGATGTAAATATTAACGATGGCATCAATTTCAAACAATTTCAAACTCGATTCAGACCCTGACAATGTTAACGAACAAGAAGATTGTGCAGAACGGATTTCAAGCAAGGACTTTGCAAGCTCAGATTTCACAGGGCATTTCAGAGTGGTCTCTTTTTTTTGTATTTTTCTTATATGTATATGATGTATGTTTAAATGTGAATAAAAGTCTAAATTAAATCTGTTCATCATATAAAGCGATTGAGTCTCTTCAGAAAATTTGGACTAAGCCGCTCAATTCATATGGATCAGTTTTGCGATCTCTTTATGAATTTTTTTAAGTGTCAAAGTTGTAGTTGCGTAGCTGTCAATGGAGGAACAGAAATCTCTCAGATTTTATTTGTGATTCTTCATTTGTGTTCTGAAGATGAACGAAAGTCTTACGCGTTTGGAACAACACAAGGGTGAGTAATTAATGACAAAATTTTCATTTTTGGGTGAACTAACCCTTTAAGTCTAGTCCCAGACTAAACTGAATGTTTGAGCTGTTTTAACTGAAAGCAACTTGCACTGGCATATCTTAAATTATGTCCGTGCCATTGTTTTGTCTCTAGATGCACATCAGTAATGTTTTTTTCTTCTAAGGCACATTTATAAAAACTAAAGTCCTAATTTAACTAAGGCCTAATCCTGGCTTAATCTAAGCCCTGTTTGTGAAACCAGGCCTTGAGGTGTAAGACAGTGAGAACGTCTTTTATGAGGAAATGAAATGCTTATTACTGATAATCATGTAATTGAATCAGAAACAACGGTATAATGGTCTGTCTTAGAAGGTTATGATTGTTCCTCTATGAATCTTCAAGAAAAAGGCTTCTGCTTTGTTGGGAAACAGACAACAACTTCTGACCTTAAAAACTGGACTCATTTTCTCATAAATCATCTCTTTACTGCGTGACATGGACAAGCTGCCAAACTTTTGCTCGGTCAGGCACAAGCGTGCCGCACAAGCCCTGAAAAGTGAAGCCAAAACGTCTCGATCGCCCCTCGGTGGCTGGTCCTAGTATAGGTCATAAGACCCGCCTCCCCATGTTATTCAACAGGACGTGAGACCAACTAAACAATTAAATTACACTTCAAATATCTTTTTTTCCAAAGGTGGTTTCTTTCATTTGCTGTTGTTTTTATCACGCTGATGTAAGTTCAAGTGTCTGTTTCAAAAATAAGTTGGTTTTTAGTTAGTTACGTGATGCGGTAGTGTAACGTCATGATTGACAGCTGTGATTGACAGGTTCTCGAGCGAAGTAGTCACTGAAGCACCAACGGACATTTTTTTCGGGATCTTCATGAGACTGAGGATATTGTATTTACTTTATTTTAACAAGCCTCTTGTCGTACTGCAATCAATTTTTAAAAAAGTGTGCAGAATGCACTCTCCCTGAGTGTATTCTGCGAGAGTGAGGGCGGAGCGCTGATTTCGCGGCCTTACTTCCTGCTCGCTACTGCGCAGGTCTGGTCCCGAGATCGCTACTGCGCAGACTCAAGTTCCAATATGTCAGCGCCATATCGGGACTCTGGCGGCTTCAGTTCTCATCAATGGAAGAGAGCGAAGGGGCGTCGTCCATCTTTTTTTACAGTCTATGGTCAAGCATGATATGGCTCATCTGCCAAGCAGTTGTCTTTCGTATGACTTTCAACCATCTTTCCTTGATTCAGTGACACAGTGAAGAGCAAAGATCTGAGGCTAAATGTAGATGTAGTTTGCCTTTTTGCCTAATAATTTGGCAGTTCAAAACCTTCACCAAATGTAGTGTTGTCTTTACCCCGATAATATATTCCTTATATTTTGATGGTTTAATCGAACTTGAAGGGTCATTAAAAGCAAATATAGTGTAAATATCCCCTCTGGCCACTAGTGTATGTTAAGGCTAGATGTTGCTGTGATTTTGACATGTGATCTTGCCTTTTCGAGGAGAGATGGGGGGTAATCTCTCTGCTTTGCTGTTCATTCGGCCCTTACAGACCTGTTTGTTCAAACCGATGACGATGTTCCCTTCTTCAGCCTATAGGAACAGAGCTCATGGTTCATACATACACACAGTTCAGAATGATTGTGTGAGCGTCACGTGTCAGACCTGTGTGGGCAGTCCAGAGGACATGGGCCGACTATCCTCGTCACTCTGGATCAGATGTGTGATTTTCTTAATGTCGGGGTTGGGGCACCTGGAATAGGTGAGGGTGTGACTGCCCCCGCTGCTACGGGATGTAGAAGACTGACTGAGCTCTTGATCTTTCTGCCTGCACATTTAAACATTTTTGGACAAAAAGGTTTCAGGCTGAGACAAATAAACAGCCAGAGTTCTCATTGATCAACTTATTAAGACTTCATCAGTAATCGCAACTGGTCATGTGGTCACTGCACTTAAATATGTCGTCTCCCTATATATATATATATATATATATAAAATAATAAATATACCCCTAATAAAAAAAAAGTACCCTTCAAGGATACTTTTATTAAATAAAGTATATTTTGCTAGTATGCTTCATATAGTATGCATACTAATATAAATGGGCTAGTAGTATATTTGTAAATGTTCTATTTTAATACTTCTTGAGGTAAAATAGTCTAAGTTTCTTCATTTTTAAACTTGAAATAAACCTATAAATCTACTTTTAGTATTTTTTTCTAGAGTACAGGAGGTTGCTGTCAAGATCAATGGGGTTCATGCCAGGTTTAGTGCCAGGTTTAGTGGGGTTCATGCCAGTGGTAAATGTGTGTGTGTTCGAGCGGTCTCACCTCCTGAAGTGGGACCGGCTGGACGTGTGAGAGGTCAGTCCCGGGGCCGAGGGCAGGATGGGCTTGAGCCTGCAAACATTCACAGACACAAAGCAAAGACGTCTTGAGAATATGAAGTAAATACTGAATCTCAATCCCAATATTGATTTGAAAAATGTCACGTGATGCAACCATAAAGTAACATCTTGAATATACTTAAGTATTTTATCTTAATTATCTTAAAAAAATATTTAACACATACAGTAGACATATTAATTCTTAATCATGATATTATACAATTATAATACAATTAGTTGCTTTATGTTGTTGTCACAGTGTTGAGTGTTAGGCATTTTACTAAGTAATTAATTACTGTAATTTAATTACTTTTCCCTTGAAAAAGTAAAGGGATTCTACTTTTTCTGTAATTTATTTACAGTTACTTCTGATGTAATTGCATTAAAAACTGTATTGACTACAACAATTGTATATAAGACAATAGTAACATCAACATGTAATTTCTAATGTTAAAATGTATGTTTTTAATGTTAAAATGTATGTTTTTAATGTAAGCTTCTCCCTTTACACACTTTACATGCAATTTTAAATTATTTGTTTAAAAGAATAAAAAGAGTCTATCCTTGTTTTGTTCAACAGGTTGAGGTTGAAATGGGATTTAGAAAGTAATTAGTAATGCAATACTTTCTAGAAAGAGAGCAATTAGTACAGTAATCTAATTACACTGTTGAAGATGTAATTAGTATCTAGTAATTTATTACTTTTTAATGCCGCGTTCCAGGCAACCTGTAACCCGTGTTTTTCCAACTCGTAACTGGGAGTACATCGATCTAGTACGAGTTCACGGTTGGGAAATCACGGGTTTGACTGCCGTTCCAGTGCACTTTCACGGGTATAAGGTTGGAAAAACACGGGTTACAGGTTGCCTGGAACGCGGCATAAGTTTACAAGTAACTTACCCAACAATGATGTCATAACAAAATCCCTGTATTTTGGTAGCATCACATTGATTTGATTAATAACTCTATTTAATAATAACTTTATTCAAGACAATATTAGTTTTATTTATTGATTTATACTTTTATTTTTAATACTTTTGTTTATTATGACATTCATTTTTTTATTTTTTTATTATGACATTTATTTTAATTTAGAAAATGAAACAATGTCATTGTAGAAAAAGTGTATTCAAGTCATTGTCTCTATGAACAGTTTAATATATTTTTTAAATGACTAATTCTTAATGAATGAATTTTGACACAACAAGGTGTGTCATGCGTGTCATGTCAGTTGTCCTGTGTAATAAGTACGTACTGTCCTGGTGTCATCATGTCCACTGGACTTTCACAGGAGAGGCAGTGAAACCGGGCCACTAATTGTCTATGACGAAGTGAGAAAGACACAAAGACAGTGAGGTTTGTTTCATACAACCATCATCATGTTAGTCATATGGCGGTTACTCATATAGTGGCTGACTGAACATTTCAGAAACATACACAAGGATGCAAATACTTGGCAAACTAATTCCCAGCATGTGGCCCTTTACTTGCGTTGTGTTAACTTATTATGAATGCAACAACACATAAAATCAAGCTTGGTTCTTGTATTGACACACTTGCGTAGAGGGCTTTGGGCATATAAGGATTCACTATGTTTGACTTTATGTTTTAGGTCAAGCTTTAAAGTCTGCTCCACATTGCAGCTTATTCTGGTCAAAAAACACTTGCCAGGAAAATAGACAAAAAATTATATATAGACCATAAGGGGTTGTGTTCTTCCGGTTTGTATTTCCACAGCATAAAGGTAAGATCTTACAGATTTATGAATGAAAACGCTCATTTTTAAATCTTCCTGGTCTACTGACATTTGTTATGACATCCGCTTCAGACATTACAACTCTCATGATATATTTCGTTAATCTTTCGTTATACAGAGCTACCGCAAAAAAGTTCAAAGACAAAATTCTAAAGATGGTTGTGCCGCATAAGGTATGTATATGTCTTAGAGAAAAATTGAATCTCGTCACTCACTTTTTGAGTCCAGCGGCGGCGGCCTGCTCGAGGGGCGACTGTGTCTGCATATTCTTGTTGATGTTCCCCCAGCAATCATCCAGCTGTTTCTTCAGAGGATCAAGCTCAATCCGGTTCAGCTAAAGCCCAAATCATACATATTAGGAGACACATTAGAGAGAAGAATGAAGAGGGAAGTTAGCTAGAGGAGAGATGTCCTAACAACGACTAACATTAAAATTGTATGTCACCCAACGTCACCCCACATCGCTTAGAGCACCTTTAAGATTGGTGAGAACAGAAATGCTAGATTAGCCGTCTGGTGAACTTCGGTAATTTGTGCTCCTTTTTTCTTTTTCTTATTTTATACGAAACTTGGAAAAGATTTTGGCACTTTGCTATGTGAACACACAAAGAATCGTGGACATGATTCGAAAAAGTTAAATGGTCCTACAAAAAGAGTCACTTGTGTGCTCCTCGTGAAATAAATGAGAGACGAATTTCATCTAGTGGAAACGTTTGGTACTGCGGCCAAACAAAATCTGACTGAATGCTCATGTTTGGTAGCCTGACTACGTCAGACTTCCTACTTCCGCTCAATTTCATTTCGCTTCTGTAGTCAGTCTGAGATAGCAGCCTATCTTTCAGTTTTCCAGCGGCCTTCGGACGGCCGGGCCAATCAACGAACAGAGGGCGGGCTGAGAACTGTGACGTAGACGCTGATTGTACCGTGGATGCGTAGATTTACTTCACATAATCTGCAAAAGTCGCGCACAGCCATGTTTACTCCGGTATTTCGCTCGATGGTTTTGTTTTCGCATCATACATGTGTTTACAGTGGAAGTTAGATGCGGCTGAGCATGCGCATAACACGCCATAACCAAACGTCATGTGATTGGCTTATGGGTAACCACTGATTTTAAACTTCAGACAAAGCGCCCCCCGCGAGAGAGAAAACACTTCTCTATTATGCCATTCCAGACTCTGTCTACGAAGCAAAGCGAAGTAGCAGAGTTTGGTATTACCAGGCTACATGTTTGGTAATATCAACCTCAGATTTGGAACACAACTTTTGGCTTTGATTTTCTTGCAGTTTAACAGTTTTTTTTTTTTGTTTTTTTTTTTTAGTAAAACACGTTTTGTATAATATATAAATAGTTCATATAAATATTAAAAATAGTATTTTTGTGCATTTTACTAACAATAAACTTAAACTTTTATAACTTTAAGTTCGTTTTTTTTTTTTTTTTTTACTTTACAATAATAATCTGCCAAGTGCCGTCTTTGAAAAGAGATCAAACTCAAGTCTGTGCTCCAAAGCAATCAAGATTTATCACAGTTTAAGTTAAATATATAAACTAAATAAATATAACCTAGTACCATAAAATTGCTTAAAAATACAAAATATTAAATGAAAACTTTATTGAATAAAAATCTAGCACAAAATTGGTAAAAATGTTTTTGACTGCCACGCAAGGAACCCCAGAGGGTAAAACAGGGTTTCTGCACATTTTTTAAAGTCAAATTTAAGACTTTTTAAGACCTTTTTAAGACCCGAAGAAATCAAAATTAATACCATGCATTGGGGGTGTGCAATATTGACAAAATATGTCTCGATCGATATTTTCAAAGTTTTGTGGGTAATAATTAGATCATATTTTACTGATTGTGTTTTTGTGCTTGGTGCCATGGCTGGTTTAGGCCTGTTGTTGACAGCTGACTGACGAAGATATTCATATTTTTCATATTCTATGCAGTGGTCAGTTCACAGCAGTGACAGAAATTAACAATTTTTATTAAGGGGTAATATTTGCCATCTTAAATTGATTTCCAGTGGCATTTTCATCTATATATTGACATTTGTAGATGTATGCATCACCTTTTATATCAAATTCTAACATTCAAATTAAATTCTATTAGAATAATTACACATAACCACTGCTACCAGTCAAATTAAATCATTAAATCAAAATCCATCTTTGCAGTGCAGAGGTGACACAGTGGCGGCATCAGATCTGGCATTAATATATTTACACTGCATTTACAATTGCCTAAATAAAGCTATGAGATTGTTAAATATGAACTAATTTCTAATTTTAACATTCTAATTAAAAAGTACTCTAAATGTGAATCTAAAGCTGCCAGTAGGTGGCGGCAAGTCACTGTTTTAATAAATGAGTTGAGGGAGTCATTCATTCAACCAATTCGTTCAAACGGCTGATTCATTCGGGAAGCAAGTGATTGTTCATTGAATCATTAAATTGATTCGTTCAAAACGCGGATTCCAGTCAAAAACTCATCGCTGTCTGTTGCATTGAGGCTCTGCTATGGCTTCAATTTGAAATTCTCGTCAGCGAAATAATGGCGAAACAAACAATATTGACAATACTGTTTATACAATTTAACTCACAATGTTAATTTATTGTTAATTACTGTTATATAAATAAATAAATCACATTTGCAATTGTGCACGGGAAAACGGAAGTCTTTCTGATGTGATATTGTAGGTCTATATGATAACAACATAATATGATATAAATATGAGACAAAAACTCATGGGAACATAGCCTGCCTAACGTTATAACTGCACACATCACGCAGTGAAAGCACGAGAGACAAACGCGATGTCAGCTCACAGTGCCTCGTACATCGTTAAAACAATGATTACAATATCATAATAGACAATACACATCGCACACCACTACGAACAAAAAGACTGAACTTAGAACTGAACTGACATTTACCAACTCACTTCTCCTTCTCTCCTCCTGTTTCTTTTTTTTTTTTTTTTTTTTTTTTTTTTTTTTTTTTTTTTTTATTGAAAACATTATATAAACAGTCACAATATAAAACAAATAAACAAAACAAAAAAAGAGACAGGGGTATAATTAATCAGAAAGAAATGACATATTAAAGGAAAAGATTAAAAGATTTACATATGTCGATTGTTTTTAAAGCCTTCTTGTTACATGAGTCAGAGATAGTCCCAAAGTAATGTTGTACTTCAGTAAGCAAAACATAGAAAAGTGGTTTCTGACCTGAAAATTTACATTTATGTATATAAAATTTTGTTAACAAAAAAAGAAGATTAATTAAGAATATTTTGTTTTTGTGTAATTGCTCATTTTTCCAGTTAACAATTCCAAACAAAACATTTTCCCAAAGTAGAGAGAAATCCTCATCAATGTTTTCAATAACAAAACGGGAAAAGTCTTTCCATAACAATTTAGAATAATGGCAAAGCCAAAACAAATGCACTATAGTCTCTGGGTGCTGTCCACAAAAAGAACAGTTTGTATTAACATCTACCTTGAATTTCTTTAAAAAAGTATTAACGGGATATACACGATGGATAATTCGAAAGGAAACTTCTCTTATCTTATTAGTAATTAAGTATCTATTTGGAGTTAGCCAGACATTTTTCCAGACAATATTGGGAAGAAAAGCATTCCAATAAACTGTGACATTTGGAATAGAAACATATTCATTAATAAATAATTGACGTATTGATCTATTAGAAGAAGAGGATGAAAAGCAATAATTCCCCACCACTGTAACTTTAGGATCTAAAGGAGGTAAAGAAGAGGGGTAGGGGATATGTTGAAACAGTCTAATAACTCCAGATGGTATGGCATCAAAAACAATAGCAAATTCTTTAGAGGTAATGGGAATGTTAAAACGATTAAGAAATTCTTCATAATTTAATAAATGGCCATGTGCATTAAACAACTGACTTACAAGCAAAATATCAGCCTCAACCCAGCGCTGGAAGAAAAGAGATTTGTTTTTATACAGAATATCACGGTTATTCCATATAAAATATTTATGAGGAGAAAAGTTGTGCTTGTATATCAGAGACCAGGCAAGAAGGATCTGCTTATGAAATTTAGATAATTTAGCTGGTATTTTTTCAACATTATAATTACAAAGCAATAAAAAATTAAAACCACCAAATTTGGAGAAAATATAATGAGGGATGAAGTTCCAAACAGAGGTAGGATTTTTGAGAAAATTTTTGGCCCAATTAATTTTAAGGGTATTATTGAATGTACAAAAGTCTAACATATTGAGGCCACCATCTAGATAAGAATTTAAAACAACAGATTTCTTTATATAATGTATGCCATTTTTCCATATGAATTTAAATAACATTTTGTCAATACTTTTGATAGTGTTGTTATCCACATGGAGCGACTGAGCAGCATATGAAAGTCTGGAGATACCTTCCGCTTTAGCAAGTAATATTCTTCCCCTCAGCGATAAATCTCTCTGTAGCCATAAATTAAATTTTCTTTGGGTTTTCTCCATAATAGGGGAAAAATTACATGCACATCTATCAATTTGATTTTTACATATAGAGATACCTAGATAAGATATCTTATCTTTAATTGGAATATTATTAATTATAGTTAGGTTACATTCTTTAATTGAAAGTAGTTCACATTTAGACAAATTTAAAAAAAGACCAGAAGCTTTAGAAAATCTCTCAACAGTGCTGACTGCAAACGGGACCCAAGAGGCATCTCTTAAAAAAAGAGCAGTGTCATCTGCCAACTGGCTGATCTTTATTTCCCTTTCTGCAATGAGAATCCCTTTCAAGGCACTTTTATTAATATATTGAGAGAAAACCTGGGTGGCGAGGAGGAAAAGATAGGGTGAGATAGGGCATCCTTGCCTGATACCCCTCTGAAGACTGAATCTAGGTGACATACCAAAACTAAATTTCAGCGAACAGTTACTGTTAGTATAAAGTGTCCTGATGGCATTATTAAAAAAATCACCAAAGCCAAATTTCCTGAGGCAACGAAAAATAAAATCATGCTCCACTGTGTCAAAAGCCTTGTGGAAGTCTAAAAAAAAGATAAAACTCTCCTCTGAAATCAAATCAGAATAGTCAAGGAGATCTAAAATTAATCTGATATTATTAGAAATGTGCCTATTTTTTATAAATCCAGACTGAGATTCATCAATTAAATAGCTCATGACTTTCTGTAATCTTTGAGCAAAAATTAGAGCTAGAATTTTATAATCTGTATTAAGTAAACAGATTGGACGCCAATTTTCAATAAGAAGGGGATCCTTTTTTGGTTTTGGAATTAAATTAATCACACCTTGTGTCAAGCTAGGAGGAAGAGATGTTTTCAGAATACTCTCTGCATAAACTTCTGCAAGGAACGGAGCTAAGGGATCATAGAATGCCTTATAAAATTCGGCAGTAATACCGTCATTCCCCGGAGACTTGTTGACTTTAAGATGATTAATAGAATCAACAATTTCCTTAAGGGAAATTGGATCGTCACACCGATTTTTGTCATCTGCCTCTATAGTAATCAGGTCGACTATGGAGTCTAAAAAAGAAGATGTATCATCCTCATCGAACCTAGAGGTATATAATAACTTGTAAAACTTATTGCAATAATCAGAAATTGTCTTGGGGTCATCCGTAACGACACCATCAACATTGAGTTTAGACAAACTATTATAAGTGGCATTAGACTTCTCTAACCTGAAGAAGTAGGCAGAATTTTGTTCTCCTTGCTCCATCCATCTCCTCCTAGATCTCACAAAGGCACCTTCAGCTTTACGTTTGTAAATATCATCAAGCTGGTTTTGTAATTTGCAAAGCAAAGCAGCATCAGCATCTGAGAGATTTTCAGGGGACCCCTGTGTAATGGCAGCAATTTCACTAACAACTGCCTCTTCCTCAGCTTTCCTAAGCTTGGCAAGCTCACTCCCATATCTTCTCATAAATTTACTAATATCAAATTTTAATAACTCCCAATTATTACTAAAAGAGCGTTCCCTCACAGCTTTTTCCCAATAATGGTTTATGAAATAGTTTATTTTTAGCTTAACGGTATTATGAGATAATAGAGAACTATTTAACTTCCAATATGATGGTTTAATAGAATTTAAAGTGTTAACAGAGAGTTTAATTTTTATAAAGATAGCCTTATGGTCAGTTAGGGGTGTTGGAAGAATATCAACAAAAGTATTGCGAATGTCAATAGATTTAGAGATTAGCCAAAAGTCTATACGAGAGCGAAGAGAAGCAGCCTTGTTGCTCCAGGTAAAATCTTTAGTATTAGGGAATTTGGTCCTCCAGACATCAATCACATCAAGTCTCTCCATGAATTGTTTAAACTTAGAATTAAGTGATGAGGGTTGACCAGGAGGCCATTTATCAAGAACACTGTCAATTGCAATATTGAAATCCCCACCTATAACAAGTAAAGAGTTTGGAAATTTATTTAGCCAGTAAAGTAGTCTACTTTCTATAAAATCAAGAAAACTTGCATTCTCAGACCTTGAATTAAAACCATAAATATTGGCCATAATAATAAAAGTTGAATTGAGATCAATGACATTACACAAAAAACGACCATTTGAATCACAATCTGTATGTAAAATATTCCCTTTAAATGCATTCCTTAGAGTAGTAACTCCTGCAGAGCGTTCAGTTCCATGGGAAAACCAAAGGTCATTACCCCATTGTGATCTCCAAAATTTTGCATCACTGACAGATGAATGGGATTCTTGGAAAAAACAAAAATCAGGCTTCAGTGTTTTTGCAAACAAAAATAAAGCTTTCCTTTTTACAGTTTGCCGTATACCCCTGACATTTAATGAAAACAAAGATAACAATGTCAAAAGGAAAAAATATAACAAGAACCGTGAAAACAAATAAGATCTTCTTAAGACAAAAGCTTAGGGCAAAAAGGGAACTCCCAAACTCTGCACTTAAACAAAAGTCAATGTTAAGTGAACCAACTTATCATATAACAACTTGACAAGTTCCAAATAAAGTATCGGACTATAGCCTACTTAAAAAAAGAATATTAAGGTACAAGATCCAAAGTGCATGAGTAGACAGAAGATACTGGATTAGGAAGCATCAACTTGAAAAATAGCCATTAAGGTGGAAGAATAATTTCTTTGCCTTCAACAAAGGCACGGGCTCTGACATAGTAAGCCTTTTTTCCTGCATCTCTTGCACTTTTAACTGCAGGCCAGAGCTTCTTTCTCCGCTCTCTATCTTCCTCACAGAAATCTTCAGCAAAGCGTAGCTTATTATCACGCAGGTACGAGTTGTTTCTAGCAGCCTTCCAAACTGCGTCACGGTGCACTCTGCTGGAGAACTGAAGAATTACAGGTCTCGGCTTGTCAGTTTGCATCCTTGATCCTAAGCGATGAACAGTATCGATCACATCTGGAAGCTTGCTCTTTCCCTCGGGTAGCACCTCCAGACAAATTTGAATGACATCCGCTCGTATGTTCTGATCAGCTTTCTCTGGGACTCCATACAACTTCAGGTTCCATCTCCTGTGGTACCCTTCCAGCTCCCGTATGCGGTGCTCGAGCATGCTACGATGACGTTTTTCTTCATCAATGCATCTCTCTGTATTAGACACCTTTATCTTTAAATCTTTAACCTCCGAGCAAACGAAGTCAACAGTTTTTTTTAGTCCTTCTATTTTCATAGCGTTACTGTTGATCAGTTTCTCCATACCGTCCGCCCTGGAGTTAATCAGGTCAGAGAGAGTTGATATAATATCTTCGCCAGATTTCTCTGTTTTTCCGCGTTTGCTGGATGGAGGCTTACTTGGAGTCACAGGCATGGATGGAAAGTCTTCAGCAACAGAGGAAAGTGGTGGAGAAGCAGGGGTGGTATAATCATGACAAATGTCAATCAGTAAATTGCTACCTTCAGGTGAAATCATAAGATCGGAGCTAACCATCATTCCATCGGATGCTGCTAAACTTTTAACAGCTTGATCTAACAAGTCTTTCCTTTTCCTTTGGGATTTTGACATTTTTCCCGAACTTACACAGTGCGAATAGTAAGTAGCCTAGATTAAGATTAAATCAAACTTGATAAGGGTCACTTAACTTAACAAAAAAGAGCAATCTGTTGCAGAGATCGGGAAAGACAACCACTCAGAGCGCCATCTTCAGACCCCTCCCTCTCTCCTCCTGTTTCGCGCGTGCAGGAGACGGACGTAATGATGTCGCGAATGACGCGAAATGTCACGTGAACAAGCAAATCCACAAAAAAAGAACAATAAAAAAAAAGTACGCTAATTAGATGGTTCTAATTTAGAAAACATTTAGATATGTTTAAGTCAAATTGCCATCTAAAATTTAAGACCTTTCATAAGTAAAAATAAGACTTTTTAAGACTTTTAAAGGCCTTAAATTTTAAAAATCTAATTTAAGACTTTTTAAGACTTTTTAAGGATCCGCGGACACCCTGGTAAAAATAAATACAATTAATTAATTAATTATGTGAAATTGGTTGAATCTTTCAAAATAAAATAACACAAATTATTTTAAATTATTCATTTAAAATATTATTAAAATAGTAGTTAAAGACACTCATTATAAAGTGGGACAGAAACAAGAAATTATGCCTATTTTAGGATGCATTGTGACATTACAATCAAGGCAATCAAGCACATTTCCCCCAAATTCTCATTACCTGTTAAAAATCTCATTCTCATTACTGTAATGGGAAAAATAGCACACTTAACCCTGAACTTATAGAAAAAAGCTGTTATATTTAATGTAAAGTTTAGAACAATCCTATCAGTGAGTGATTTAAGACGCACAGGTTCCTAACAGTGAAAAAAAATTTCTTACACCATAGAGATGTTAAATGACTTTAAGGAAGAATTGTACCAACAGCACTGCTTCTGTCCATCCTTCTCTCACCTTGCAGTCCATCTCAGTGGAGATCTTCTCGATGAGCTTGTTCCAGTCCTTCTCCTGCCCGCTGATCTTCCCGAGCAGCTCCTGTAACATGTTATCGAACTGCATGCGGCTCACCTTGCTCTCCAGAGCCTGTTTGTCCGCTTTCTTTTCATCCAGTTCCTTCAAAAGCTTGTACAGACGCTGGAAAAGCCACAACTTAAGTAAATGTGCACATCCCACATATATAACTAAGGTTTCTGTAAGGGGTTGAGTTGGGCAAGGGTGTAATAATTATAACTAGCTTAATTTAAGAACAAATTAAGTCAGCAGGAAGTCCCAGCCATGGCATGTGTCTCAGTGCAAGTAAATTTTACTAGGGAAGCACCGATATGAAAACTTTGGCCGATAACCGATAACTCTTTAAGTCCGATAAATTGGCTGATAAATCTAAGTTCAAATTTGTATATAAGTTTTTGAGAGCCTGAAGTCTCACCATTAAAATCCATGTCCCAAGCACACAATTATAATAATGTTCTCATTATAATTTTATGTAGCCTATATGACTTGCACTGCACATGTTGAACTGTATTTTCCTTTTTGAAGTGATTTCAATCATATTTTAGGCAATTCAAAACCATCATGGTGAACTAAGTGTTTAAGTTAGAATCCACACACAACTCTAAACACCAGACTTTTTGTCCAGTTTTTGTCCATCGCGATTAATTGTTGCCTAGCACTAATTTAAATATAATACATTTTCATTTAATTGCAATTAGGATGCAATTAAGTGTCTGGCAACATTACATTTAGTTCCCACTTAAGTATGTTATTTCCGTATAAGGAGTTTTTTTTAAAGGGGTCATATGATGCGATTTCATGTTTCCTTTTTCTTTAGTGTGTTATGTAGCTGTTAGTGTAAGTATAAAATCTGCAGTTACAAAGCTCAAAGTGTCAAACCTTAAGAGATTTGCTTTATAAAAGTTAAGACTCAGCCACGCCTAAACGGTTCGTTCAAACACTCCCCCTCAAATCTACGTCAGTGTGTGGGGGTGGAGTTGCGTAACACCGCCCAAATGTATAAGGGCGAAAAGAAAGAAGGCGTAACTCTTATTCTCGCTGTATTACTGTTGCCGCCTGTTTTTTTCATTGCGAAAGTGTAAATTGGTCAGATTTTGATCAGAAGCGAAATTAGAACACAGTGGTTAAGCTTTATTTACAACACTGTTCCAGAACAGTACAACTAAAATGTTCGATTGTGTGCTGCGTATTTTTTGTAGGACTGTTTCCAGAACCTGGGAGAGTACAAGGCCGGCTGTGCACAAAGGCTGATTCTAAAAAGCAATTCCATATTTTCAAATACATTTTGGCGCTTTTGACTCGCAGACACAGCCTGTAAGTATGTTTTCATATTTTAAGAATTTGCTACTGACTATTCAAACACAAGTTTAGCGCAGTAAAAGAGTAGCACTTGCTTGTCGCTTCTACGATCACAAATGCAGACATAGTTTTATGTTTATGTTTTCATAGTCTTCTAGGCTGATATTATCACCGCGCATTATTGCTTTGGGAGCTGATGTTGCATATATGGTAAGGGGCGTGACATTTCTGTCACACGCTTCAGGTTTTTGGGCCAATCACAATGCTCTGGATCGCTGGCCAATCAGAGCACTCCGCCCTTTTCAGAACGATGAGCTTTATAAAAATCGACACGTTTCAGAAAGGCGGGGCATAGAGGAGCAACAATAATGAACAGTATGTGTAAAATAATTACTTTTTTTAACCTAAAACCGGGTAAACACATTGCATTAAACCAAACACACAAAATAATGTGCTTTTTAGAACCATCATATGACCCCTTCTTTTTCAAAAGGACAATAATTTAATATTGCTGCATATTAAAATCAGTAACTGAGTCTGAATGTACTATAAATGCTCCTGTTTCTCGATGAACAGAAGCTGTGCTGCTCTCACTCACGTCGATGTGGATCTGTTTCTCGCTGTGTTCCTCCACCAGGCGTCTGGATGTGCTGTGGAGTGTCTCGATGTCGGCCTGCAGCTGCAGTAAGACTCCCTTCACATCACTCGCCACATTAGTGTTCTGCAGCAAAACACATTTCACAACATCACATACACACAGAGGACATTTTCACCGATCTGTCGGAGCTCGGGAGACTCTGCTTCATTTCAGTTTCAACAGTGTCGGCCCAGATCCGGCCCACACCTGGGCCGTGTGGAATCCACGAGTACCAGATGTGAGCCGGATCTGGGCCGACGCTATGTTGCTGTCTGGGTTGCAACTTTGTCTCAAATGTTTCTTAAAATGTCTTAAGAAGAATAAATATAGACTCTTTTCATCTCGGTTTAATCTCTGTCCCTGTCTGTCATGTACCTTAATCCTGTCCCGGAGTTCCTGGTTCTTGATGAGAGTGGTCTTGTCCTCCGGTGGTTTGTAGTCACTCTTGGGCAACTGACTGACCTCCTGGTTTAGATCATGATCTTCTTTCTGCTGTTGACCCTGATCCTGACCTGAACTCTCACCCTGACCTGAACTCTGATCCTGATATGAACTCTCACCCTGATCATGGCCTGAGCTTCGGACATGATCCTCAATCGTAACCCTGAGGCTGTTTAACTACAGGTGAACCGTAAAAAAAAAATGAAAACAATTTTAAGGAAAAATAATAACCCAATGCTAGAGTATTAAAACAACAGGGCTGGGCGATATATAGGTTATAGTGATTTACAGTTTTTTACAATCACTTTGTTACTATTTTCAGAACCTTGATGTCATTTTTCACAACTCTAGACATGAAAGTTTCAAGATAACGAGATTCATTGTCACCAATTAGCGTGGAGCATGAACCAATTAGACTACAATATCCATGGATGTAGCCTAATATTTTATCATAATGCTTCATCAGACACTGTGTCTATGGTCCCAAATACTGTACCACCTTTTCAGACTATTTACAGTATTGACAGCACTGCACTGTATAGATAATCACTCCTGTTTTGTTTCTTACAGTACAAGCAAGCAAATTGAGGAACACTGCATTTGATGTTTTACAGTCTTTTCTATTTCATAGCTAATTATTTTTGCTTTGATTCAAATAAACCTATGTTGTGATTGTACTGTAGTGTTTTGCATCAATATATTACAAACTTTGTTCAGTGATTCCACTGTGTCTGTAGTATTCTCTCTACTACTGCAGTGCTTTTACAGAGATGTATTTACTGTAAATGTAGTGCCATAATGAAACCTGTATCACCTATTTTGTTCTACAATATTTAATGATTGTACGAACAATGACACAGTGAAACTATCGGTTGCTTGTGTGTGGGTGATCTATAGTTATGTTTCAATGGTAAATTTTCACAATTTTCAAAATTTCACAGTAAATTTGTTTTTTGAACCAATGATTGTGCAAGATTTCTTTAAAGATGTGAATGCACTATGCAATGTTTTGAACATTAGACAGCCTGTGTTACAAGTGATAACCGTTTTGAGTTTTGTGTGTAGAGTTTTGAAAAATGACATCAAGGTTCTGAAAATAGCAGCATAGTGATTGTAAAAAACTGTATTAGTTATATTATAATATTAACTTTTGGTGTTTGAGTTTGATATATGGCCCAGCCCTTTGGAGGGAGGAGTTCTGTCTGTCTGACCTGCTCTTGTATGTGTCTGTCTTGGCTGCTTCTCTCTTCCTCTCTGTCACTCTTCTCTCTCATCAGAACCTGCACTTTCTCATCCAGCTTCAGCACTGCAGTCCTGTATGAGTGTGTGTGATGTACAAAGGGCTCAAAATGTCCACCAGTGAAAGGAAATTGCACTTGCTTTTCTAATTTAATCAGGTCCAGATTCATGCACTTCTGCAAGTGGGGTGTGTTTCTCCAGAAAATTGAGGAGAAAATGTATTCTGATATAGCATCATTATGTCCAGATTCTCCTCATAATGAGAATGTCCTCACAAAGTGAGAAAGTAAGAAAACATGTAAAAATATTCTAATTGTACAGTGGATATAAAAAGTCAACAACAAAAGAATTGGACGTTTAATGTAAAAATACAATTATTTTTTTTTAAAACACTTTAAGTTTCTGTTATTATCTTTTTTTCTATGAAATGTCACAGGTTTTTAGTGGCATTGCATAGGTTGTCATTTTTCCCTTAAACGTTTTTCATTAAACAAAAGTTCTGATATGATTTATCTTTGTTTTATTTTATGACAAAAATGTATATCCACTGTATCTGCACATCTTGTTTTTGACACTGCACTCTGACTGATGCTACATGGTTTTAATGACCAATTCTACCCAAAAAAAACTGATGCCATGTGAAACTGTGGGACATGGTTTGTCCCATGTCTCTGACGAGTGACTGGTTAATCACTAGTACCTGATGTCGGAGTCGGACGTCTGCAGGTTCGGCTGCTCTGTCTGTGAGGCGTCTGTGTCCTGATCGCTCTGTCCACAAGTGTCTGAGCTCATCAACACACTCTCCCCCTCTGACACCTACAGGAGTCATATACACTGTCACATGCTGCTTCTGCGAGTGTGTGTGTGTGTGTGTGTGTGTGTGTGTGTGTGTGTGTGTGTGTGTGTGTGTGTGTGTGTGTGTGTGTGTGTGTGTGTGTGTGTGTGTGTGTGTGTGTGTGTGTGTGTTCACCTGGCTGAGCTGACCATTCAGCGCATCAACTTCCTGTCTCAGCGCCTGGACTTCCTTCTGCAGGTCTTTGTTTAAGTCCATACACTGAGGAGGAAACAGTCTTTGAAGATTTACTTTGTTTCATTTCATACCTCTCATACTGGGCAACAGTAACTGGGAAACAAACACGCTCTTCAGAGAAAAAGCCCATAATCCCTTTTGCCTGAACTTTGAAGAGGGATCAAACTCTATGAGAGCACTGCTGAATCAGTTAAGCACATCCTCCGTGTCTCTTCCTTTGAAAAGGCAAGTAATATACTTTCTGAACTTTTGACCTTTAACCCCACCAGAGGTTGCCATGACCGCACAAAGCCCTGGGAATCAGCCTTAAATCAAACAGGATGTGGCACGGTAAACCCTACGTTATGGGGGCAATCCCAGAAATCTTTGACCTTGTGGGGACATTTTTTAGTCCCCATGAGGAAAAAACCTTATAAGTCACACTAAATGTTTTTTGAAAATATAAAAATGCAGAACGTTTTCTGTGATGGGTAGGTGTAGGGTTAGGGGATAGAATAGTTTGTACAGTATAAAAATCATTATGTCAATGGAAAGTCAACATAATTATATAAAACAGGGTACGTTTACACGACAACGATATGCTTAAAACCGAGAAGTTTTTCCTTTGAGTTTTCCATGCACAGTCGACACCATTGTCATAACGATCCCCATTAACACGGAAAACGACTAAAAACTCTGTATTCTGCTGCCAGTCCATTAGATGGCGATGAAACACTATAGACTGAACACGTAATATGCATGTGCATGATGTCATCGTTTTCACTTTTCACAGATTCACGTTTTTGATGTTTACACGGAGCCCGCTTTCAAAAACTTGCACTTTGAAACCCATTTTCAAAAGTTGTGTTTTCAGGCACCCAAAACGCTGTTGTCATGTAAACGAACGACCAAAACGCATAAAAAGTTTTATGTTTTTAGTTGAAAACGGTGTCGTGTAAACAACTCCTGAGTTTGACCTACACATAATTGATGAAAAATAATTGCCAAAATACTAATATGCCAGAAGTAAGATAAATCCGACAAAACCATGGGCCGTGTGTCATTCAGAATTGAACTGAGTGAACCATTTAATTTCCAGAATTTAAAATGAGGTGGAAAACAACAATTCGGAACAGAACTTAACAAATTGTCCAAATCATATTTGGAAATGCCATTTATAAAATTCGTTTTCCATTTCCACAACTGAACAAAAGTTTGGGGTTGGAAAATGTTTAAAATGTAAAATGTAAAAAAAAAAAAAAAAAAAAAAAAACTCTTCTGCTCACCAAGCAGTGAGCTTTTGATTAAGCCGTTTTTTTTTTTAAATAAAAAATACAGTAAAAATAGTAATATTGTAAAATATTAATTTCCCACGGAAAAACATTGTGACGGGTCTAAAATATAAACACTTATAATATGTACCATAGTGAATCACGGTAAGACAAAAACATGTTTTGGAGGAAGGATTGATGATGCATTGACTCATTATTTAAATGTTGTTACATAGAGTACCTTCAAATGTATTCTCCTATCCCAGTTAGATTGATTGCGCTGAAAAGTGTCATTGTGGCTCAATCAATACATTGCTCTGTTTGTTTGAGCATCTCGACATTGGTTGCTCAGTCACCGGCATTAGTTTAGGCTGGACTATCTATTTGACTGACACAAATGACACACTTCACCTTTTACAACAATAGAAGTCTAGGGGAAGTTCTGTTTAGATAATTACATAAACTGTAACGATGAAAACAGCCTTTAGAGGAACTTGACTATCATACAATCTGATAACCCTAAACTGTGTTTTTAAAGAGAGGGTTAGAGGAAAGGTTAGGTTGGATTATTTTCTCTCATACCTTCTCTTTATCTTCTAGAAGACTGTCCACAAGAGTCCTGAGATGAATCTGCTGCTCTCCTGCAGACATCACAAACAAAATGTCAGAAACATACTTACACAAGCATATTACAGTTTTTTTCGATTGCTAAACGACAGTGGGCACAACTGGAGTCACATGTGCAAAACTCTAACTACAGTCTGCACAGCAGCAGTTCATGTGGACCAAACTCTAGTTCGTCTTTCATAGCTTGAACACAGTTTTCAAAACTCTACACACTTAACCCATGACTTTAACCACAACCTGCACAACACTGTGGATTTACAGCACTTTGTTCAAATGCTAACACACTGCTGTCAAAACTATGAACCACACATTCAAAACAGAATAGATTTCAGGCTTGTGCCTTTCAAACACTGCTGATTGCAATTTCAGCTGAAAGGCTAAGCAGACACACACACACACACACACACACACACACACACACACACACACACACACACACACACATATATATATAGATACCTCTATATTCTTTTAGATATTTCTACCTTTTTTTTCTCATTACTGTAATTCCGTAAATTACTACAGACTATTGAAGCAAACTGCTAATTTTCATTTACCTTAAAGAATTGTTATGTTCTAAAAATGTAAATAAATCATGTGAAAAAATGTCACTCTTTTCTTTGAAGAAAATATTACTTTGTATGAAGTCACTGAAATTGTTCAAACTGTAAAGATGAAAAGTTTGTATTTTCTGTTTTGCTGTTTGATGCTAGTGTTTTTACTCTCAGTGTGTTCTGAGTGACAGTGTGTGTTATCTCAGTGAGGGTTGTACACAGTGTTTGGCTGCACTTAGCCCTTTTTTGAGCCATGTTTTAAGAGTTGTGTTGCTTGGAATGAGTTTTGCAGGTGATGTGAACTGTTTAGCTCAGGTGACTGTTGGTAGTGCAGACTGTAGTTAGAGTTTTGCACATGTAGCTCCAGTTGTGCTCACTGCTGTTTAGCAATCAAAAAAAACTGTAACAAAAAGTAACTTGCCTGTGAATAAAAATTGGGACCCACTTCATATGAAGTGTATTTAACTAGTACTAACTATGCATTTATTGTGTGCATTTTTACATTGACCTTGTAATTATTAAAAACACCTGCATGTAATTACAGCTGTAGTTAATTTCTGTAATCACATCTATAATTACACTGTTAACCTTCGCTTACATTTTAACCCACACTTAAACCTAGCCTGGCTCCACCCTCCTACGTACTTCCGCTCAGTTTCCATTTTCCTTCAGTACTCCGTCTGGGTTTGCGGTATATTCGTGGGTTTTCTCTGGCCAAATTTTTACCGGTCCAATCAGCGAACAGAGGGAGTGGCTGAGAACGATGACGTTAAGGTCGTGCGCTAGTTTGAGTTGTAGGGTTACGTCACGACCAAAAGTAAGCGATTGGTTATGGCAGATCCAGAGTGGCTCTGGGCAGATCCAATAGTTTTAAACTTCAACAGAGTACCCGCCTTCAAGGAAGTTTACACTTGTCAATGGAGAGTGGCCAGACTCTCTGTACAAATTAAATGTACCTAACAAATATTTTTTGATGCAAGTACATAGTAGTTAATATAAATGGATATATTTGACTGATTTGCAGGTGTAAAATGCAGATGAAGGCCCCTGTAATGCCCATTTTATATTAAAGGGGCTTTATATAGAGTTCAGAAACCCTTGTCATTAGCGACACCGGTGGCTTTTAAGTGAAAAGTCCATTGTTTTTATTATTGCTGTTTTGGATGCCATTGAATGGAAAAAACTGTCTTCAAAATATCTTGTTTTCCATAGATAAAGAAAGCCATACAGGTTTGGAATGACATGATGGTGAGTAAATAATTACAGAACTATCCCTTTAATCCCAGACAGCAACGTAGTGTCGGCCCAGATCCGGGCCACATCTGGTACATGTGGATTCGATGTGGGCCGGATCTGGGCCGACACTACGTTGCTGGCTGTGATAAAACTTGTTTTAACACCGGCATATTTCAAGCAATAAGCCTCTTTTTATAAATGCCTCTGAATTATAAATGTGATTAGAATTATGAATGAATAATAGAAATAACGCAGGATGTTGTCGGTTGAGACCCTGCTGTGTATGTCGTACCCATTGCAGTGAGGAGATCCTGCAGATGTTGAAGCTGGGTCCGATCAGCCTTGTTTGCTTCCAGCTGTCCCACACGGGTCTCCAGACTCTCGTGTCTGTCTCTCAGTCTGCCCACCTCGTCAGCCTCGTCAGACAGGGACTGATTTGGAGGAGAGAGATCTACACCAGGTGTCCCACCTGTACCTGCTCTGTCATCCTTGATCGGGCTACCAAGGTTCAAAGGGAGGATGGGTACAGTGTCTTTAGCGGCGGAGACTGTGTCCTGCAACCCCTGGGAACGCAAGAGGGAATGTAATTTACAAAAGCACAGTTCATGCCACCTGAGGCTGAGATGAATGTCTTCGTTTTTGGCCTCAGTTTCTGTTTGTAGATGTTGGTTATGCATTTACATTTATCAAATCATTCATTCAGGTCAATGTTTGCCTCAACTGCAGCTGCCGCCTGCTCTGACAAAACAATGACTGCGATAAGAACCTGTGAGATTTAGGATGGTTGTGACACACAACGTGACTTCCACAATCTGACTAGCACATACAATTTTTGAATGAAATTAAAGGGGTGGTTGATTATGATTTCACTTTTTTAACTTTAGTTAGTGTATAATGTTGCTGTTTGAGCCTAAAAAACATTTGCAAAGTTACAAAGCAAATTTTCTTTTACAGAAATCACTTTTTAAGGACTACAACAAACGGCTGGTAGAGTAGAGACTACAATGAGCTTCTTCATGAGTTAGTGACATCACTAACCCTAAAATTTACATAAACTCTGCCCCCGGGAACGCGATTTATAGATTATCATGACAGAATATGCTAATCAATGACTAGATTAGAAGATAACTCCACATCAGCAACATAAATTCATCAACTAACCATTCAGAAATGTTTTCTACATGTTGTCACTCCTTCTTGAGTCTCTCCATCTTTGTCTGACTGTGGTTTGAACATAAAAGGCTAAAAGTTTTTTAAATATTCAGTGCGTGTCTGTGTGAGGTAATCGAAGATGCTTACACAACGCGTTTTTGCTCACCCTCAAAAAGTGACAATTTTAATATGCTATAAAAAATATCTGTGGGGTATTTTGTGCACTCTGGGGACATCAGAGACTTATTTTACATCTTGTGAAAAGGGCATTATCGGACCCCTTTAATACTTTTATTTCAAAAGGACTGTCAACAGGAATCGGCGTGATCTGGAGAACGTGTGAGGGTGAAAAATGTCCCTATGCAGATTTCGCTTGAATTCGCCGTGTTGACCAACAGAAAGCTGCTTGGATGTGAAGTGACTTCTGTGTACAAGAGTGATACTGGTATGTGTGTGTGTGTGTGTGTGTGTGTGTGTGTGTGTGTGTGTGTGTGTGTGTGTGTGTGTGTGTGTGTGTGTGTGTGTGTGTGTGTGTGTGTGTGTGTGTGTGTGTGTGTGTGTGTGTGTGTGTGTGTGTGTGTGTGTGTGTGTTCACCTGGCTGAGCTGAACATTCAGCGCATCAACTTCCTGTCTCAGATCATCTCTGGACTCTTTGAGCGCCTGGACTTCCTTCTGCAGGTCTTGGATTAAGTCCATACACTGAGGAGGAAACAGTTTTTGAAGATTTACTTTGTTTCATTTCATACCTCTCATACTGGGCAACAGTAACTGGGAAACAAACACGCTCTTCAGAGAAAAAGCCCATAATCCCTTTTGCCTGAACTTTGAAGAGGGATCAAACTCTATGAGAGCACTGCTGAATCAGTTAAGCACATCCTCCGTGTCTCTTCCTTTGAAAAGGCAAGTAATATACTTTCTGAACTTCTGACCTTTAACCCCACCAGAGGTTGCCATGACCGCACACAGCCCTGGGAATCAGCCTTAAATCAAACAGGATGTGGCATCGCTGCCCGCCCACTTTCTGATATGTTTGCGTAACCCCTGATGTCTAACCTGTGTTACTCTTTGGCTCTGTTTGATGGACAAATTTATCTTGGACGTAACTTTATTAAACTGAAGGGATGGCTAGCGTACAGAGGAAGGAAGCTTGATTCCACCACAGAATAAGAAATAAAAAAGGTAATTGTGATTTTTAATCTCACAATTCTGACTTTTGACACAATTGTGAGTTATAAAGTCAGAATTAAGACATAAACTCAATTCTGAGAAAAGAAATTCCGTCTTTTTTCCCCTCAGAATTGCACTTTTTAACTCTCAATTGCGAGAATACTGACTTTCTTTGAATCTCGCAATTCTGACTGTATAACTTGCAATTGTGAGTTTATTTCTCAAAATTATGAGGGGAAAAATTCAGAATTGTGAGATAAAATGTCACAATTATCTTCTGAATTGTTTTATTCTGTAGAGGAACAGTAGATGTGTAGATGACAAACATGAATTAGATTATTATACTGACTATCAAGACAGTTACTGACTGTTCAATCCTTCCTTGTCAATGAAAATACAACTTTAGCAAAAAGAACAAGCTATTAACGTGTTTTTGGACAGTACAAGAGTTATACAGTGTTTGTGGACACATAGCATGAAAATATGATCATGGTTTTAGATGGTAATACCATGTTTTTGAGCATGTGCCATGGTTATATATATATATTGCTATATGGGATTTTTTAAATGGGTAATACCCTTTTTATTTATTTATTGATCTATTTTGGTAGTGTTGGGACATATAACAATGGAAATACTCTGCTTCTAGACCTTTTTTTGAAAATCTGGTAATACCCTGTTTTTATTATATATATATACACTCACCTAAAGGATTATTAGGAACACCATACTAATACTGTGTTTGACCCCCTTTCGCCTTCAGAACTGCCTTATTTCTACGTGGCATTGATTCAACAAGGTGCTGAATGTATTCTTTAGAAATGTTGGCCCATATTGATAGGATAGCATCTTGCAGTTGATGGAGATTTGTGGGATGCACATCCAGGGCACGAAGCTCCCATTCCACCACATCCCAAAGATGCTCTATTGGGTTGAGATCTGGTGACTGTGGGGGCCATTTTAGTACAGTGAACTCATTGTCATGTTCAAGAAACCAATTTGAAATGATTCGAGCTTTGTGACAAGGTGCATTATCCTGCTGGACGTAGCCATCAGAGGATGGGTACATGGTGGTCATAAAGGGATGGACATGGTCAGAAACAATGCTCAGGTAGGCCGTGGCATTTAAACGATGCCCAATTGGCACTAAGGGGCCTAAAGTGTGCCAAGAAAACATCCCCCACACCATTACACCACCACCACCAGCCTGCACAGTGGTAACAAAGCATGATGGATCCGTGTTCTCATTCTGTTTATGCCAAATTCTGACTCTACCATCTGAATGTCTCAACAGAAATCGAGACTCATCAGACCAGGCAACTTTTTTCCAGTCATCAACTGTCCAATTTTGGTGAGCTTGTGCAAATTGTAGCCTCTTTTTCCTATTTGTAGTGGAGATGAGTGGTACCCGGTGGGGTCTTCTGCTGTTGTAGCCCATCCGCCTCAAGGTTGTGCATGTTGTGGCTTCACAAATGCTTTGCTGCATACCTCGGTTGTAACGAGTGGTTATTTCAGTTAAAGTTGCTCTTCTATCAGCTTGAATCAGTCGGCCAATTCTCCTCTGACCTCTAGCATCAACAAGGCATTTTCGCCCACAGGACTGCCGCATACTGGATGTTTTTTCCCTTTTCACACCATTCTTTGTAAACCCTAGAAATGGTTTTGTGTGAAAATCCCAGTAACTGAGCAGACTGTGAAATACTCAGACTGGCCCGTCTGGCACCAACAACCATGCCACGCTCAAAATGGCTTAAATTACCTTTCTTTCCCATTCTGACATTCAGTTTGGAGTTCAGGAGATTGTCTTGACCAGGACCACACCCCTAAATGCATTGAAGCAACTGCCATGTGATTGGTTGATTAGATAATTGCATTAATGAGAAATTGAACAGGTGTTCCTAATAATCCTTTAGGTGAGTGTATATATATATATATATATATATATATATATATATATATATATATATATATATATATATATATATATATATATATATATATATAAAATACCATGGAAATACTACGGGTGTAGTACCTTGTAAACACTATGGTATATGAATATAGTAATTAGTCAGTTCCATTTCCATATTATGTGACGGTACACCAAATAGTACACCTACAAAACAGTATTAAAAACTACCATGGTAATATTTTAGCTTTTGGGAGTACCATAAAACACTATTTATAATTCTATTATTATGATAGAGTCATGTGAAAAAGAAAGGATACCCTACTGAATTCTATGGTTTTACGTATTTAGTATTATATTATTATTATTATATGTGTGTGTGTGTGTGTGTGTGTGTGTGTGTGTGTGTGTGTGTGTGTGTGTGTGTGTGTGTGTGTGTGTGTGTGTGTCTTTTTTGAAAGTCTCTAATACTTACCATGTATTTCATAAAAATTACAGTAAAAACAGTTATATTGTGAAATATTAGTGCAATTTTAAAAACGTTTTCTATTGTAATATATTAAAATGTAAGTTATTCCAAAGCTGAATTTTACAGTAGCGTTACTCCATTCTTCAGTGTCACATGTCATGATCCTTCAGAAATCATTATTTTTGTTATCAATGTTGAGAGGATTTGTGCTGCTTCATATTTCTGTTGAAATACACTCTGGGGACATCAAAGACTTATTTTACATCTTGTGGAAAGGGCATTATAACACCCCTTTAACTAATGTTTACTAACGAACTGTAAGTGTTAGCAGCAAGGTAAGTTATTAACTGTGTTCTGTGGTGATAGACCTAACGTTACAGTGTAGTGGAGGAACCATGGTTCTGTAAAGCATATACGTCTAGTTCACAGTAGTAGTTTTTGTAAGTTTCCTCCTGTCTCTTACCTTGAACGGGGCGTCCTTGTTCCCCATGTCGGTGTGAAGAGCCTCCAGTGCCTGCAGCTGCTCCTCCATCACCCGCAGCTGCTCCTCCATCACCCGCAGCTGCTCCTCCAGAACCCCATGCGGGCTCGACGTCTCCGGCAGGGAAGCTTTGCTCTGAGCTGGTCTGGCATCGTCGTTGTCCGCCTCTTTCGATGCAGTTTCGCCCGTCTCGGTCTTCGGGTGTCCCAGCATGGAGAGTAGCAAAGTGCGCAGGGCGCTGAAATTGACCACTCCGACATCAGGCTCGATGGAGAGATCCAGCAGCTCATGCAGGCTTATGTCTGTCGACATGGTCTAAGCAAATACGATGCTGTCAAAACCGTCAATCACAGATATGCTCGTTTGAATGACTTCTCTCTGAACAAGTAACGTTAACGTTACGCAAGAGCCGATTTAGTCTGTTTTCGAACTTAATCACTTGATTAACGTTATATCGGTTTATACTGTTTTCTCGTGTTTGTGAAGAAGGTAGAGTTATACTAAATCAGTTTCTTGTGGAGATTAAAATGAGTCGCGTCTTGGTGATCATTTAAATCGCACGTTATCGGCTGCTTTGCTTTGGTCAAGTTTGCTCTGTTTACGCTTGTGCTGTGAGCGGCGGCGTCTTTGGGTGCTTAGCAACTGATTCAGTGGCAGCATCATCGGCAGTGCACGTGAGAGCGGAGAGCATGTAGTTTTACGTGTTGTTACATGATAATGTAATGATAAAAATAGCAGACTAAAAAAGAAAAAAAAAAGATTTATTTTCATAGGCCTACTATAAGCTACAATCATATTGGGATAAACAAATAGCCGAAGTGTATAAGGCATTAAACGTTTTCTTCGGTTTTGTGTTAATGTTGATTTCTAAACCGGCTATGTTGTGTTAATGTTGATTTTCCTTTATCCTTTTTTTTTGGTTGGAGGAACTGTTGTAAATTTGAATGTTTCATTGTCCCAAAATAATAAAAAAAAATATAATATCTTCATTGTTCATTGTTCATAAACAAATGTCAAACTCATCCTAGCCTAAAACAGTAGGCCTATCAAATTTTCTTCTTGATCAAACTTTGAATATTAAAACCCAAAATGCAGAACAGTTTAAATATTACTTTTACTTGAGTTTTTTGTTGTTTTTGTTTTTTCTAAAAGAATGTCAAATTCTTCATACTTTGTTGCAGTTTATATTTACAAACACAAATCTCCATAATAGCTGTTTCTGTTTCACCATATTAAGATATTTCTATCAAGAATATAATGGAACTAAATTACAAACACACACACATATATGGCAGTTTTTCCTGTCAAATGTGGATTACACAGATATACAAACATCAAATAAAATAATAAAGCAATACATTTAGCCAAAGCAAAACTTGTAAATTCATTTTATTTTTGTGTATAATAAAATTGGCAAGCATCAAGTTGTTGAAACTATCATGAGATCTTAAAGAACCAGATGCCGTTACCATTTTTACAGTAAGATACATTCAAGTAATGACCAGATATTCATCTAATTTTCCCTCAACATCCTATTGATTTTCCCTCACCATCCCTCAACATTTTCCCTCAAGCTTCTAATGCAAATGAGCTTGTGCTGTGAGTGTATTAAAAAAGCTCTTTCTGAACCCTTTCTCAGCACATTAATATTTACTGGTACTTATGACTTGTTGACTTAAGCTCGGCTAACCAACTGGCAAAAAGTGTTAAAACTGACTGTGGCTGTGCATTGAGTGTTTCATGTTTTGTAGTTGTGAAAGATAAAAATGTAATCTATAGGCCTAGTCATATTTCTCCTCGACAGTCTCACAGCGTAGTGAATATAAATGATGTTTCATTGCTCAGATTTGCATTAAGATTTATAGAAGTTTGTTTCCGCAACGGAATAAAAAATAAATGGAAAAAAAGGTAAAATTACGACTTTTTATCTCAGAGTTCTGACTTTTTTCCCCCTCGCAATTCCAAGTTTATATCTAGCAATTGTGACTTTTTCTCAGAATAGTGAGTTTATATCTATGTGGTACAGAGGGGGACACTAGGACCTGGGGAAGAATTGTGTGAGGCAGACCGGTAAGGGTGCTAGGATTAATAATTGACACACACTTTCCAGCCAACATTGATAATGGGCCCCATGTGGGTTATATCCAGGCAGCATGGGTTCCTTGTGGGCATGGGCTGAACATGGGCAATTGATGTGGGTCCCATGTGGGTTTCACAATGTGGGTCACGCCCATTTCATATCCACATGGGCCCCACATACAAATGTTGGCGGGCAACGTCTTGATAGACAGCGTGTGAATACTGAATTTAATTGTCTTTCACGTCTTGACTAAATAGGCTACCCTTTTCAACTTTACAAAAAGATCCATCTAGGCTATATTTAATTTATACAGTAAAGAATATGCAATGTTTTTTTTCACATTTGATAACTTTATTCAAATTTCTGTTCCTTAGATCCACCCAAAAAACTATTAGAGTTACTGAAACATTCGGAATAACCCGTTTACATGCGTGAGCAGAGAGAGTTTACTCCTGTATACATGGAATTTGTAATCAATTGGCATTTGGCAATATCCCGATGTAATGTTAAACGGCGACGCACGGTTAGCGTCTGGACGTACGGACAACCTTAAGATGCAATATGCGTCATTTCCGATTCTTCTTCATGTATCCAAAGACAACAACAACAGCAGCATCAGCATGTTTACCTCTACTTCTTGTTTACTTCCGGTATACTGCACGCGGGTTTTTGTATGCGTCGTTGTCTCTACTCAAAAGACCAAGATTCCTTGCGAATAGAACATGCGCAGAACACAAATCAGTGTTCCTTTTGATGGGGATATGCCGATATGCGTTAACATGACCAAATATTCGGGTTAGAAAAGGGGTACCCCAGGGATCATATCCTGGTTTTTAAAAACCGGGATATGAGCATATTCGGGTTTTTGCCGGTGTTTAGGCTACATGGCCGTGCGCGACCGGGTTATTGCCGGGTTATTGCCCCATCAGCGTGGAACCTGTTACAGAATGACTTAAAACTTGATAACTTGGTCTCCTTTGGTCAATTTAAGAGGCTAGTAAAGTACCGGGAAGCAGGCACAATGGGCACCTCTCCCTGCTTCCCAATTTAGGATAAGTCTATGGTGACAATGGGGGATGTCATGATGTTTTTTTTTTTTTAATGTTGGTCGATTCATTGTACTGTTAATGTATTATGTTTTGTATGTTCATTGTATTATTGTATTTTGTATTCTGTGTGTAACTTTTATGGCGGCCTTCTTGGCCAGGGCTCCTTCGTAAAAGAGACTTGTTCTCAAAGAATTTTCCCTGGTTAAATAAGGGTTAAATTAAATTAAAATATCCCGGTTTTGAACGGGTTATTGGCTGCATGTAAACGTATACACTGTTTATTTCATTTGTCCTTTCTTTGTTCTATTTTATTTATTTGTGCTATATATGTGTAATTTGATTATTTGTTCTTATTTTATTACTGACTGCTTGTCTTGTTAATGTTTTAAATTCACATAATTGTGGCTGGTAGTTTTTGTAGTATCAAGATTGGAATAAAGAATTGATATTTCACTGGTGTCTAAACATTTGTACCTCTGACCCGATCCTCCGCACTGAACCCTTCTGGAGCCGCTCTAAATATGTGATGTGCTATTAAATAAAAGATAAAATATGACAAAGCAATAGAATGAACAGTGAAAGTAACAGAAGCTCAAACACTGCATTTTAGCACGCTTAATTAAGCATGAAAATAACTGAAGGAAATTTATATTTGATGAACAAATTAAGCCAACTAATATGATTTATATTCTTTTGGTTTATCTTTATTTAAAAATGTTAAATGCAGTGAAAATATAGGTATCGGTATCGGCGAGTACCAAAAATGGGAGTATCGGTATCAGACTCGTTCTGGAAAAAGTGGTATTGGTGCATCCTTTAAATCAAAGATTTGTTTATGCGTTTTGTTTTGAGATTTCACCGGAACGAATAGAGAGTGTCCGCCACGGTGTTGAGCGACAGATTGAAGTGAAGTCTGTGTGAAGAGCACGAGCGCCAAGAAAACACTGTTGCCCTTCGCCACTGATAACAGCGGCAACAAACACTCAGCATGATTTAAAAACATTGGCGGATCCAAGGGTTGGGGGCAGAGGGGCACTGGCCCCAACTGAAACCTGATTGGCCCCTGAAGTGCCCCTGCCTTGTCACTCATGATCGCTGCTCTATGTCAATTCAACCCGCGTAGACGGCACGGCACAAGAGCATTTAACGGCTCGGTTGGTCCAAGATGGCGACCTGTGCAGACGTCTTATTCTGAGCTCCGAGACTCTGACCGAGTACCAATGATTTAAATTGACTAATTGAGACTGTATCATCGATAAACGAAGGAGTGTAACGTTGCTCTTGCATCCAGTAAGTTCTTTCGCTCGAATAAAAGGACTTTAGCGGGTCAAAGTTTGTGAAATAGCAATTAGCTTACAAACTGTTCGTTGTTAGCCAAAGTTGCTAAAGTTTTGCTAATTAGCCAGGACAAGTTTGATAAGATGTCAAAGAGAGATGCCAAGAAGGTAGTGTTGTCAAAAATATCGATATTTCGATAAATATCGATACTGAAATATCTGAACGATACCAATACTAATGTCCCGAAGTATCGATACTCCCATACTAGCCGAGCTGTCACTTTAACTTCTCTCCAAAGGCGCATTGACAAACATCACACGTGACCGCACTCGTCTCATTCGCTCTGTTTAAATAGCAAAAGTGAAGTGAATGGAAAGATAGCGAGTGCGCCTTCCATACTCGCTATCTTTCCATTCACTTCACTTTTGCTATTTAAACAGAGCGAATGAGACGAGTGCACGTGTGCTGTTTGTCAATGCGCCTTTGGTTGATAAAGAACACCGCGAGCGGGCATGTCGGAGAATAGCGCGGACACCCGTTAAAAACGCACCGTGAGCGGGTATGTCGGAGAATAGCGCGGACACCCGTTAAAAACGCACCGTGAGCGGGTATGTCGGAGAATAGCGCGGACACCCGTTAAAAACGCACCGTGAGCGGGTATGTCGGAGAATAGCGCGGACACCCGTTAAAAACGCACCGTGAGCGGGTATGTCGGAGAATAGCGCGGACACCCGTTAAGAACGCACCGTGAGCGGGTATGTCGGAGAATAGCGCGGACACCCGTTAAAAACGCACCGTGAGCGGGTATGTCGGAGAATAGCGCGGACACCCGTTAAAAACGCACCGTGAGCGGGCATGTCGGAGAATAGCGCGGACACGCGCTTCACACTGAGCGGGCTGCGGGCACCCAAAATATTGTTTGGCTATCAATATCCCTCACATCACTCATTTTTTTAAATTCTGAAAACAGACTTAATTAAACGAACAAGCTCCAGGGGGACCATGCTACTCACCATCAATGGGTCACATATTTGATAACAGTAGGTAATAAAAATACAACAGCTCATATAGCTCTGGTCCAAAGAAAAAATATTAACAGATAGAACTCAGGACATTTTTGTAAAATATACCTCATTGTCATGTTCTAGACTTGTTATATTCAGTTTTAAATAAAAAAATATCCCCTTAATATTGTGGCAGTTTTTCTCCGTGGTATCGAAAATGGTATCGAATATCGATATTTCTTAAGGTATCATATCGAAGTTAGAAATTCTAGTATCGTGACAACACTACAAGAAGGTGAAGAAGGAAGGCTTGATAATGGATTTAGAGGTTGAAAGTTCGTTCTCTGGTTTATGTACACCTCTTCCTGATACTCCCACACAAAAGTCCAAATCCCAAGAAGGTCTGTACTAAAGGAAACAGTTTCAAATGCTGACATCCTAAAAGCCATAAATGGCTTAAACGACCGTTTTTTGAAGTTTGAAGAAATGGTAACAAAAAATAAAATAAAAAGATTGCTAGAGTGCAAGAAAATGTGAAAGGATTGGAAATCCAGTGGAAACGACACAGTAAAGAAGTGGCCAGATGACAATCCTGAGGGAGAAACAAGAGGCGTTGGAGCGGTACAGTAGGAGATGGAATCTTCGTCTTCTGAATCTTCCAGAAAGCAGCAACGAGGATGTGAGGAACACTGAAAAAAGGGATAGTTGAATTTACTCATTTTTTTTATGGTAAGTGGTTCCACACAATTGGTTTTAGCTACATTTAAACAAACGCATTAAGTTGAACATATTAAATTTTAGTTCAACTTAATGGATTTGTTTATATGTAGCTAAAATCAATTGTGTGGAACCACTTATAATTTTTTTTAGTAAATTCAACGAATAATTTTTTTCAGTGAATGAGGTGCTGGAGATTATTGCGGAAATCCTTACAGAGGAAAAGAGCAAGCTTGGATTCATGGTGGACATTGTGCACAGGGTCGGACGCCTGAGAGGATAAGAGCTCACGTCCAATCATCATTCAATTTACCATGCGCACCTTCAGATTCAAACTGGAGAGCTTCCCTCAACGCGGATGTCATGAAGAGAAAGAACCTCCGGATGACTGAGGATTTATCCCAACAGGAGAGACAATGCAGAAATAAACTGTGGCCTCTTGTGAAGCTGACGGAAAGAAAACTAAATGGCAGGGTCCTGCTGTCATCATTAACGGTGTGAGACACCGCATAACTTGTTCAACTTCCCTTAATGTGAGGTACAATTTCAAGTTAATTATGCCAACCGATTGAATGGGTTAATTTGCTCTCCTGGTAGACAATTAAAAGAGCAATATGTTCACACCGCCAAGTAGAAAACTCTGAACATGAGTACCTCAATTAACTCCTAAATTTCTTATTATTTTAACTATTGGAAAGCTAATCTCTGATATGATCTATCTCAGAGTTTTTTTTCTTTTCCTTTAACTAGTTCTATAGAACTTTAACAGACATTCAGTTCAGTTTTTTTCTTCTCTTACATTATGACAGTCTTCCATTTTAGTTCCTTAAAAATAATATCGTTATTTGATATTTTTACAAGAGACTCATTCGGTGGACGATGATGTGAAGTTTTGGAAAGCACAGTGGTCAGCTGGTGTCGCCATTCTACTTAATAAATTTAAAGGAGATATCATTGAATCAGTGACCTCAAATGAGGGTAGGTGGATAATATTGGTTTTCCAATTAGACAATTCATTCTTTATAGTCTGTATAGTCTTTATATAGGCCTAACTATAACAATACAGCTCAAGCAAAAATAATGTTTTTACAACTTTATGTCTGTATCAGAATGAAGAGGAACAAATGTTAAATATACCTGTTAAGAAATGTGTAAAATATTTAGGTATTCATATCTGCAAGGATCACAAGGAACGGCAACAACTAAATTTTTCGCCTAAATTGAAGAAATCTAAAACAATACTATATTTATGGCTTCAAAGAGACATCTCTGTTTTAGGTAGGATTCTTTTGACTAAAGCAGAAGGGATTTCAAGATTTCTCCTCTCTCTTAATGTCCATGATTCAAAGATATAAATACCATATTTACGAACTTTGTGTGGAAAAACAGACACCATCATGTGGAAAAAGCGGTGCTCTCTGGCTCTAAGGATGAAGGTGGATTTGAACTTTTGGACTTTGGGGACTTGAATTATACATTTAAGGTGAAATGGTTGAAGGAATGTTTTAGAGCACCAGAGTCCTTATGGCACTTTATCCCCAACAACATTTTTAAGAGTGTAGGAGGCCTACAATTTTTATTGAAATGTAACTACAATACTGATTTTTTAATATTGCCCCTAAAACTATCCCAGTTTGATCAACAAGCTCTTCTGGCCTGGAAACTAAGTCCATCTTATGGAATAATGAATGCATCACTAAAGGGAACAAGTCACTCTATTTGCAGAAATGGATCGATAGAGATATTATCTTTTTAAAAGACCTTTTTGATTGTAATAACCAATTACTTAATTATTAATCCTTTCTCAGAGAGAAGGCATTCCCGATAACGTTCAAAGAATATAACTCAGTTTTCAGATCTATACCTAATGGCATATTAGAACTAATGAAAAGTTATAAAAAAACAAGATGAAGTTCCTGGTTTTAATTTTATATATATATTAATTTTATATAAACGGTATGGAAATTATGAGTGTAACGGTCACCAGCTGGAGTGCCCATGAGAGCCACCAGAGGGCACTCCACACCAGACTTTCATATTCACTCACAGACTACATCTCCCATCATTCTCTGCCTGGACTCATCAGCACTCATTATCACATTCACCTGTATCTTCTTGTTTAGTTCACTCCATATAAGCCTGGTTCACCCCATCACTCACTGCAAAGTTTTGTATGTTGTTGCACTGCATTTCTGAGCGTTTTCCCTGGTTTCCTGTCTCTTGGTTTTTGGATTTCTTGCCTGTTCCCTGGATTACTCTTTTGCCTCTGACCCCTGCCTGTTTTGTTTGTTTATTTATTTGTTTGTTTGGACTGCCTTCCTGTGTTTGACCCCTGCTTGTGCTGATTACGATTCTGGATTACGCTTCAAATAAAGCTGTAATTGGATCTCACCTTCGAGTCTCAGAGCAGTTTCGTGACAATGAGCAGCAAAAAACTCCAAATGTTTTTGTTTTTATATAAAAAAAGACGAAAATCCGTTCACTCGTATGCCGCCATAGTTATTTACGTCAACTGGTTCAAGAACAGCATCCAATGTATTTTGGGTATGCCTTTTTATGCGTTTTAGGGCAAATTTTGCAGGAATTCTGAAGGGTTAATAAAGCAATAAATAGTTTACTCAGTAAAAATAATTCTCAATATTATATGTTTGTTTGTTGAGCTGTAGAGATCCTTTGAAAGGTTTAATTTTCTTAATGAACAACACTACACCTGAGAGAAAGTTTAACATATCGAATACAGCCTCTCTTTTTTTGAATGCATTTATTCAGGAGACATGAGTCTCCATTTGTCATCAGATTGTCAGATCTGCTAGAGGGAGATCATTCACTGTCAGACTCGTCTTGTGTCTGGTGTCTCGTGGGGCAGCATACTGTGCCATGTTAGGCAATCCTGACGCTACACAACAGCTCAGAGAACTGCGGGAAATGGCCATTTCATTTGCAGCAAACCTGTGTAGAAAACAGATGTAGTGAATGCAATGAAATATAGCCTGCATTAGACTTACACTTCTATCTAATGCAGTGTGAAATCATCTGTGAGATTTAGTGTTTGTGGAAGTTACCATTGATCTGTCTTCTCGTCGTAGCGCTCCACAGCAGAGGTGGTGCTGGATCCATTACGGCCTCCGACAGCAAACAACTGACCATTAACTACCTGGATTTTGAGGAAAGTAAAAAGGAAAATGAATAATGTACAGCTAATGTCTTTCACTTTACATTAATAAATCTTATTATAGATGCACCACTTAATTTAAACATAGTTAGAATGTTTTGACACACATTGATCTTCGAAGCCTTCTACAATTTTAGGGTGCAACTTTCCAATTTCTCTCAATATGGAAGCAAAAAACAAAAGTCCCCCATATTCATTATCATCAAATCATTATTTTAATGTTATTTCATAGTTTCACCAGATACAGATTTTAACTGTCCACATCTCACCTCAATGCCAAAGCTGCTGCGTGGATTGTTCATTGATGCGACATCAGTCCAGATGTTAGTGAGCGGATTGTAGGCCTCCGCAGTCCGCAAATCACTGGCACCATCAAAACCACCAACCTTTAAATAAATACACTTTTTATTAATGTATTCTGTGCATTTTAGTGGAGCGGCTAAGTGATATAATCGTTCAGTTTATGATACAAGCGTGAAATTCGGCATGAGCAGTCTCCATGGGTCACTTGACAAGAAAATTGTCTGAGCCACTTGAAATTTCAAGATTTTTTATTTTTCAAGATGGCCAACACCTTAGTGGAGCAGTTAAGTCATATAGGGGTTTGTTTGGTGATACAAACATGAAAATTGGCATGAGCAGTCTCCATGGGTCACTTGACAATAAGCCACCCACAGCTAATTGAAATTTCAAGATGGCGGCCATTTTTCAAGATGGCCACCACCTTAGTGGAGCAACTAGGCTCATGGCAATTTTCATGCTTGTGTCACCAACTAAATTATTTCTTAAGCCTAATTGCTCCACTAAGGTGGTGGCCATCTTGAAAAATGGCCGCCATCTTGAAATTTCAAGTAGCTGTGGGTGGCTTATTGTCAAGTGACCCACAGAGACTGCTCATGCCAATTTTCATGCTTGTATCACCAAATAAACCACTATATCACTTAACTGCTCCACTAAGGTGTCGGCCATTTTTAAAAATCTTGAAATTTCAAGTGGCTCGGACAATTTTCTTGTCAAGTGACCCATGGAGACTGCTCATGCCAATTTTCATGCTTGTATCATAAACTGAACGATTCTGCCAAACATAAGCACTTAGCCGCTCCGCTATTTGTATGTGCACATCCATGCATGCATTTACAGAAGTGCAACTTTTAAACTGTAATTGTTCTTTATTTGTGTCATGGTTATCATAGCTAATTAAAACTATAAAACTGTGTTTAATACTCACAGCGTACGCTCGATCTGCATAAGCGATCACACCTAAACTAACGCGGCAGCTACTCATGGGAGCGATGAGAGTCCACTGGTTTGTTTCAGGGTTGAAGCTCTCAGCAGAGGAGAGATGCTTGGTCCCAGTAGAACCACCACAGATATAGATCTGACAAACACAAACATAACATGCATGATGATCGTGCACAATCATCACAGACTGATCAGTAAAGCAGTGTTTAAAACACAGTCAATTTTATGATATTCCTTTTCATATTTAAACTATTCCTTATGCCATATCTCTGTTTCCCCTTTCCTTCATGCTTTACAGGCATTAAGAGTCTCCAAAAGAGTGTGGAAGTGCTCTTACCCTGCCCTGCAGTGAGGTGGCGCTGGCGCCAGTCCTCTTTTCATTCATGGGTGCCATCATTGTCCACTGATTGGTGTTTGGATCGTTGCGCTCTACTGTTCTAAGCCGTTGGTGTCCATCAAAACCACCAATGGCATAAATGAGCCCGTCCAGAACAGCAACACTAATATAGCAGCGGCGTTCATACATGGGGGGCGCCTACAACACACCAAATACATCAGTGTGCGAACACACACCAATACACCATCTCATTGGTTCTGTCCAATCAGTTGCAAATAAATACAAAGGTATTATTATTATTACTAGTGCAAAATGCCCGTGCAAAATCGGTTTTTGTGTGTGTTTTTAGTAATTGTTGGTTTGGTGCCCGTGAAAGAGACTGTGAACGCATTAAATTCAGGGAGCAGGCTAGGTTACTACAAATGATGGCTGTGAATAAACTATAATATTCAGAAGTAAACAGTGTAGCTGACTGAGTGTTTATGTATACCACAACCTTCTTGTTTTTAGTAATTGTTGGTTTGGTGTGTTTGAGTGCAAAGTGCCCGTGCAAAATCAGTTTTTGTGAGCTGATCGCCGTCAAAAAAGTTCAGGAGATATTATGTTATTATAACCTAAAGATGCTATGTCAAGTCAAGTCAAGTCAACTTTATTTATATAGCGCTTTTCACAATACAGATTGTATCAAAGCAGCTTCACAGTATTAAATAAAATAGCTATGTGAAAGTTTGAAACAGAAAATAGTGGTTTTCATTGTGTTTATGCCAGAATGTTTATTTTTAAACCACAACCTATTAAGTGCTTCTTTTACTGATATTTTTAACGATATCTTTAGTATTTCTCATCCAAACAACGCCAAACTTGGCACTGCACTTACTCGTGCCCATAGCAAGCCACCTGTCGAGTTTGAAATCCATCGGACTAACGGTTCGAGAGATATGCGAATAACACACACAGAGACAGACAGACAGACAGACGTTTCTGTAATTTATAGATAGATTTTTAACTGTATTTTTTTTACACAGTCATGATGGTAACTCTGGTGTATTATATTATATTATATTATATTATATTATATTATATTATATTATATTATATTATATTATATTATATTATATTATATTATATTATATTATATTATATTATATTATTGAGCTACAACAATTGCTGGAACACAAACAAAAATATATCATGGTTTATATCTATTCTTTGAAGTAATGTGGAGTACAGCACATCATTCTGCACTATGGTCCATATCAAAGTACAATCCGGTACCATCACTGTACCACAATACTGTTTTGTAAAGGAAGCTAAATTAAAGTTACATGTTGACCTACAGCATTACTCACCTCATGCCAAGTCTGAGTGATGAGATTGAATTTCCTCACGCTGTTGAAATACTCCACACCATCAGAACCACCAATACAGTAGACAAACTCATCCAGGACTGCTGTTCCATGAAAGGCTCTGGGACGTTCATCCTCTTGAGTCACCCTGACCCAGCAGTCTGCCTTCGCATCGTATGCCTCAATCGCACTGGTGCTTCCTCCGATGGCCAATAGGATCGATGAGGGCAGACGTGGACGTGTCAGTTGATGCTTGAGTTCTGAGTTGGTGGTTTCATCCATGATGAGGTCAGACAAAGTCTTCATTGCATTGAAGACAGCAGGCATGCAGGCTTCATTCTCCATCATTAGTGCATTGTACTTTACATCATTGAGGAAGAAGTCTGAGGAAAACAACCGCAATCGAATCTGGAGCACAAGGGAGAGTTTAGACGTTCAGAGATTGTATGTATGACAATGTGTATGTAATGTAAATGACAATCTTGATTTAAGACTTTTAAGATATTTGTAATGAAAAACAAGACAAAAATCTCTGTTTTACCTTTGGCAGAAGCACGGCAATGTGTTGCCTCCTGTTTTCTGGTGCGTGATTAATCCAGTGGAGGACGGCTTCAAACACCACCTCCTCCTGTCTGACATTCAGCTCGTCCTCATCAATGATCTCCTCCAGCTGCTCCAGGGAGAGCTCCAGGAACTCCTCAGGTTGGTCCAGAACCTCCTCAAAGTGCTGCAGGATGTAGTGCAGTGCTTTACAGCGGAGCTTTGAGCAGGAGTAAAAGTCCTCTGTAAACTTGTAGATGCCGATGCAGTTCTCTGGGCATAACTGTGACTCCAGGAACTGACAGCAGGAATCTACGAGACCTGAGACTAAGGTCATGTCAGCCGCCACCAAGAGCTCCAGCACGTTCTCCTGAGTAATGAGCACAGATCTGGTGTACGCATACTGGATAATAAGAGGCATGATGTCTCGGGATATTCCTTGAATTTCACAGAAATGTTGTGGTCTGCTCCAGTTGTTGGAGAAAAGAACCCTGTGAACAAATTTGACAGTGAAATACAGACATTAATAATGAGCATTTATAAAAATAACTTTTTGTTATTTACATTTTAATTTCAGCCAGATTTACTTAGAGAAACAGATTAGTTTCCTATATTAAATTTGAAATGCTGGGTAAAACTTCTTCATAGCCACTTCCAGAATCAAATTTCAAGAATGGTTTTTCCTAGATATCATAGTTACATTCATTTTTCTGGCAATACACTAATTCATTTTCATGCATTTATATATTTGGACTTAGGCAGTTTCAACAGTATAATGTTGGCAGTGGAAATTATATATATAATTGAAGAGTTCAGATGCAAAAACCTCTAAATACCATCTGTAATTTTCTTCAAGAATGATCATTTTTATCAAGCTTGTATATTTACTTTCAGTAATTTCACTTAAATGGCAATTAATAGGTAATTTTCATTGGCATTTAAGTGAAATTACTGAACTTAAATATACGAGCTTCATAAAAATGATCATTCTAGGAGGAAATTTCAGATGGCACTTAGAGGTTTTTGCATCTGAACTCTTCAATTATAATCATTTCTTGGTAATTTGCGCACAATTGCAGTTCAAATGCTTCGTCTCACCTAAAGTAGGAGCTGCAGCCACACATGATGATCATGTGCACTGGAAATTCTCTGCCATCTGATTTGATGATCATGTCAGTGTGTTCGCCCAGTAAACGTGCTTCATCAAACACGTCAGAGGCTGTTTTCATGTTCTCCATGTTCTCTCGGGACTGTAACGTTAACCTCAAACTCTGATTAAAGTCTCCTCAGGACTGTGTCTCTGTGGGACTTTTGCTCAGGAGAGTTCTATAGAATGTCTCTGTGACATCATAGTTGTAGAGCTTGCACAGTTTGTGTCTTGGCCACATAATTATTATAGAGTTTTGTTTTATTGATTCCTTTTGAATGAAACATCTTCACAGTAACAAATATATTAAAATTGATAAAAAAAATGAACTCAGTGACAAATAAAATAAAACATGGGATAATTAGTCATTTGAATATGCAATCATCCATTTTTGACTGCATATACACACTAGTGAGTTTTTGACAGTAGAACAGATTTTTCTTGCGTGGTGTGACTGTGACCCCAAACAAGTTTACCAGAGGCCTGTATGAAGAGGATTGCTCTTCACAGATGTCATATTCCCATTCATTTCAAGGTCACGCAGCATTAGGCCACATCATGAGTGAAATGTCTTGCTTTTATTGGTTAAATCTGTAAATTTAGAATTACTGCCATTATAAGTAAAATTAAATGACCAAGCTGATTTTTATTTTATTTTTTTGCAATATTTACAACTGGAAATATTCAAGAAAGAAGACTTTGAACAGTCACTAAGACACTGCGGCTGTATCTGAAATTGTCCCTTATACTGTACCAGCAGTTCTCTACTGGTTTGGCCATGGGACCCACATTTCCCCATGGACATTAAGCCACGACCCAATCATTTATTCATTTATTTTCGGGAATTTGACCTAATATATATGGTATATATGGTATCACGATATTGAAATAAGCGTTTTCAAACAATAACAGGTTTTATATATTTTTCTTAAAACAAAAAGAACTCTAAATTATATTTAAAATCCAATAAAGTAATACACACAAAAACTGCATAAACCTGCATTAACCAACATTAACAATGAGCAAAAGCTACATACCATAGTTATTCTTTGTTAACATTAGTTTAAAAAAACAACAACTGATCATTGTTATTCATGTTAGCTCAGGTCCATTAAATCCTTTTGAATTTAATAATTTGTTATTAATGTAACATGTTTAGAAAACAATTTGAAAAATTAGAAAAAAATATTTATTTAAAAGTAAATCATACAGCAAAATTAAAAGGCTTAATTTGCATATTTATTGCAAAAATATTCAGATTATTTTATGCTCCTTATTTATGCAATGCCCTTTTTATACCTAACAGCTGCTGTTATTTCCAAGTGTGATCAAGATGTACATTTATGCAACTTTCCATTACATATACTCTACTGTTCAAAAGTTTGGGGTCGGGATAATTTGAGTGTGTGTGTGTGTGTGTGTGTGTGTGTGTGTGTGTGTGTGTGTGTGTGTGTGTGTGTGTGTGTGTGTGTGTGTGTGTGTGTGTGTGTGTGCCCTTGTTTATATTACATTGTGGGGACCAAATGTCCCCATAAGAATAGTAAAACCTGAGATCACCTATATTGTGGGGACCAGCCAGCGGTCCCCACTTTTCAAAAGGCTTATAAATCACACAGGATGAGTTGTTTTTAGAAAGTAAAAATGCAGAATGTTTCCTGTGATGGGTAGGTTTAGGGGTAGGGTTAGTGTAAGGGGATAGAATGTACAGTTTGTACGGTATAAAAACCATTACGTCTATGGAGAGTCCCCACAAAGATAGTGAACCAGACTGTGTGTGTGTGTGTGTGTGTGTGTGTGTGTGTGTGTGTGTGTTGTGTGTGTGTGTGTGTAACCCAGTCTCACGGCAGTTCGTGAAATGGTCATGTAATTTAATCTATTGATTCGTGACACGGACACGTTTATTTCGTTATTTTCTTAGTATTTTCGTAGTATCAGTTTTTTAAACTAATGTATTTCTATGGGAAGCATCTTTCGTGATCACAGCACGATTCTTTCTGCCCGTCGGGCTGCTGCAGAAGCTGTTTAATCAACATTTATTCACGAGATCTTATCTTATCATGGTTTATGTATTTTTTTAATGTTATTATTATCTTATTGCCAGAGAAGCTGGATTGCTTGGCTGTTTATTGATATTTTTTAAATTATATTTTATCAGTAGGAAATCGCGCTGAAGAAGTCTCGTTCCGAATCCGAACACATCGCGATATATCAGTTGACGTGTGTCAGATGTTGGTAAGTAAGTAGTAAATACGCTGTCCTAATAATGTGTGATATAATGTCTTTTCTGTTTGTTGCATTAATCAGATTAGCTCACGTTCAGTCACTGAACTGTATCTGTCATCTCCATGGAGGCTTTGCGTTTCATTGCTTTCTAATTCAAAACAGGGTGATTAAACACTGTCTGTCACGTGACTTGCTATAGGCCTATAGCAAAGAGTATTGAAGCGCAATTTAGAGTAATTTTTATTATAATATAATATAATTATCGCGATATAATTTTTCTCGTGAAACGATATCAAGAGTTCGATAAATGTTCGATAATGTTTATGCGCCAAAAGCGGAACGAATCGAAATGTTCATCTGTTTATCATGATATGTTCTGACAATAAAGAGTAGTTTAAACCCACAATTAACTCTCTGCTTTCTACAACTTTCACTTAGGGGCAAAAATCTGCCTTTAAACTTGAAAGAAATAAAGATTTGACATTTATCGTGATAATTATCGATATCGACTGATATAAAAAAATTATTGTGATAATTTTTTTTGGCCATATCGCCCAGCCCTATTGGAAAGCATAACATATTCAACATAATTAATAATTACTCACCACAATCAGTGGCCACTCTACAGTAGCCATGTTCTTCCATAATGCTCTCAGGGTCAACGTTGACCAGGGGACTCTCTTGAGAGGCATATGCACTGACTGAACTGCAGCAGAAACATGTCAAGGTCTTGTTCACAATTGGTCTTTTCGGAGTTGCTGAACATCAATCCTGTGGCCACAGCTCGGTATTCACATTCAAACTGAACGGAGTCTGGGTTGTCACGATTCCCCCCCCCCCACAGGGCTGGAACACACACCAACATCGGTTTTCAAAGTAAGGAAATCAGCAAGACTTGGCAATTACTATATATGGATAACATTGAATATATCACATATATGTATTATAAATATAAAGTGTATTTAACATACCTCTGATACTTAGGCATTTTCCAGGCAGTCTTGATTAAAGGAGAACTCCGGTCAATTTTAACATTGAGCTCATTTTTTTGTAAATTTGGAGTGCTGTCAGTACAGAGAACAACGAAAAAAATCAGTGTTGCCTACACCGTGTTATCCTCTTTTTAAAATTTGCACCCTGTTGACTTCAATGGGGCAATATTTAACTAAACCTATGCGCGTGAACTCGACAATCGACTACTTTGGACTTCAACCGAAAACAGGATGTAAACACAGGTATTTGCGCTGGCTTAAATAACATAATTTTTATCCATTTCTTTCACATCTACTGCAGTCAGATCCACTCGTGTTCACTCTGAAGGAATCACTCACATTTTCTGTGCACTTGTAATGACACATCAAGGATGTTAAGAGGCTAAAAGCAGGTTTAAAACTTGCCCCATTGAAGTCAACAGGGTGCAAATTTTAAAAAGAGGATAACACGGTGTAGGCAACACCGATTTTTGACATTGTTCTCTGTATTGACAGCACTCCAAATTGACAAAAAAATGAGCTCAATGTTAAAATTGACCGGAGTTCTCCTTTAAGACGATTTGTTAAGAGGAAGGACACTGAATGACGTTGCCGAAGGTCAGACCACAGCATTTTCAGACACACGATGTTGTGTTGCCACCCCTCCACACATGGAATCTGCTTCTTGTTACATCTACCACCAACAAGCCTCAGGCGTGGGAGCCACTCCATGCATTTGTCCAGAAATGCAAAATGTGAAGATGCATCTGAGATTGCAAATTTCAACTTCTGAGAATCCGTGAGCAGTTTGGAATTGAAGCAGTCAAAGAGGCCATTGAAGTTTTCACAGAAACGGGCAGCTGCAAGATAGTTTTGCTGACGTTGGCCTGTAAGACCCTTAATGTCTGCCAGAGTCTTGATCCCAACAGCAACTGAGTGACTCAGGACCTGTGTGGCGAACCTTACCCGCATGGAGGAAGATGGACATGCTTCTTGGTAAGACGACAGCACAAATGTATTTCTTGCCTATACTGTCATAAGTGTAGAGATCCTCCAAAATTCCCCAGGTAATTTCATCACCATCCAAAGTGAAGCCACGATGACGCCAATTGTTCCGGATGTTTTTTATGAGGTGAGGTGGATCCCAAAGGCAAAACACTCTGATGCCATCAACACTGAAGAATGGCTGTTCCTTGGTCACTCCAAGGCGAGTAAGCATGGCACGGTTCCCAGCACCCTGGTCACATTTAAACACCAAGCACTCCATTCCTGCCTTCCTCAGCTCGCGGATTCCATCAACAAGCATTGACTGGAGTCGCGTGTGTGGTATGGGCCCACTAGTAAAACAGTAGCCAAAGAGCTGCTTCCACTTTGTGAACAGGCCTCTAACCATAAAAGCAGAGGCGTAGTTGGCCACATAAGGGGTGCGCTGACCTCTGCCGAAGTCCTGGATGGTTTTTTGCAAAGTGCGGACAGAGGGCTCAGAAAACACTCTGCAGAGAAGCCGATAACATTTTGGTCTTGCGTGCCACAGGGACAGGAAGAAAGCTTTATCCTGAGTGGTCCACCGGTAACCTTGACACTTTCGCTGAGACATGCGTAATTGTGTTCGCACAAAAGCAAAAAAGTTTGGCAGGAATAGTAGGCTATAATGGCTTCAAGTAACATTATGTCGGTTTTATTTTGACATTATGAATACAATTGCTGCCCTCAAATGTTAATCTGAACTAAAAATATACCTTTGTTTATAGCTACTACAAAATTAGGTTACATTTCATTTTTTTCCAAGGAGCTGTTGTTTATGCTCCTAAGAAGAGTCAATTATAGCTCCATCATTGGTCAAAGTGTGTTAGTTTTAATAAATAAAATAATAATAATAATAAAAAAAAAATTCTCTGGCATTTATTTCTTTTTGCTGTATCGAAAACGTACCAAACCGTGACACAAGTGTATCGTATTGAACCGAACCATGAATTTTGTGAACCGTTACACCCCTACTATCTATATCTCTCTTACCTATCTGTCTACCCCTCTGAAACAATGGTTGAAGCAATTTGAATGCTGAGAAACTTTACTAAGACGATTTGAAAAGTTAGTTTATCTGTTTATTGTTATGTTTGATATTTACCAAAAACATCACTGTGCAGTGTGTTGTTGAATGAGTTTTTTTATAATAAATGTATTTTTAATTAAAACATTTGTTAGTAATAGTCATTATTGGGATTTGATCTGTATTTTTACGACTGCATAATGGGTGCGATGTAGGTCTTAATTTTCATTAAAGTGGTCTTAAAAAGGTCTTAAAAAGTCTTAAATTTGGGGTGATCAAACCTGGGGAAACCCTGTTTAAATAGTTTACTGATCTGGACTACTGATCTCTCTCTCTCTCTCTCTCTCTCTCTCTCTCTCTCTCTCTCTCTCTCTCTCTCTCTCTCTCTCTCTCTCTCTCTCTCTCTCTCTCTCTCTCTCTCTCTCTCTCTCTCTCTCTCTCTCTCTCTCTCTCTCTCTCTCTCTCTCTCTCTCTCTCTCTCTCCTCTCTCTCTCTCTCTCTCTCTCTCTCTCTCTCTCTCTCTCTCTCTCTCTCTCTCTCTCTCTCTCTCTCTCTCTCTCTCTCTCTCTCTCTCTCTCTCTCTCTCTCTCTCTCTCTCTCTCTCTCTCTCTCTCTCTCTCTCTCTCTCTCTCTCTCTCTCTCTCTCTCTCTCTCTCTCTCTCTCTCTCTCTCTCTCTCTCTCTCTCTCTCTCTCTCTCTCTCTCTCTCTCTACTTGTATAAACTATAATAAACACCCAT
>NC_138221.1:61333402-61345623 GCF_964197995.2 Scardinius erythrophthalmus | reverse complement strand
TAAATAAATGACTTACAGAGGACTTACATTACATGGACATGTTTTTAATGTCATTTTAAATTTTCTTTGCACAGTTCATCATCAGTGGCCAAAAGAAATCAAAGTGTTCCACCAACAAGTGCCTGTGCCGTTGTACTTTGAAAATCAGGAGCAAATTGATGCAATCCACACTCACCTGACATAAATTCTGGGAAGCACACCCACACACACTGTGACAAGATCAAATTCACCATGGATGTCCTTTTTACATTTTTTAATGTTTAATTATTATTATTTTCTTTTAAATGAAATACCCACAGATATGAAACTCAAATTAAAAAGGTAGTTTGTGTTCTCATAACTTTCTTTTATGTGGTCTGTGACTCTAAGGGGGTCTACAGTGATTCTGCAGGGTCTCCAATAAGTCTTATAGTTTATCTTATTTGCTTTGATGCATTTCTCAGATCACAACTGAAATCACATCATCTTGTCACTGGTGCACATCATAAAAGCAATTTCTCATTATTTTATACAAATTGTATATTATGTCTATGCGTAGATCTACCGGCTCCAGGTCTGCAGCCTCCTCTCGACGCTTCACCCTCCAGTCCAGTGGGTGGCGGTAACACATACTTTTGTTTACCAACCACCATTAAACCTCAGAGGAAGAAGATTAGTTTTTAGCATGATCTCTGGTGTTACGTGGTACTGGCTCAATACAAACTGTTAGAAAGATTAAAAAAAAAAAAAAAAACATTTTTGAATCAGGTCAATAAATGCCTGTAATATTCCCATCCTCATATACGTTACAAAGTTTTGAAGCAAGCAGGAATATCTGGAGGAGTATCAACTGAACTGAGATCTGCTGCTGTGAAGATGGTGTTTGTTAAAGATGAGAGTGAGGAGGACATGATCGAACCAGAACCCTGGAGAATAAAACACGAGGAACAAGGAGGTTGGTGTCTATTCTTCATTCATCTTTTTGACTGTTGTGGTAGGCCTACATTAAGTCTCAAATTCCTTAATGTAAAAACAAGTCCTAAATTGCCATTAAAATGTCTTAAACCCACGTGTCAAAGGTCTTAAAATGCAACTGAACTGGCGCAGCGATAAGATTTTGCTTTTTGGAATCTCAAAACTCTTGAACTCTAGTGTGTGAGACTCATCATAATACATATTCACTTTTGTTTTTATGTTAACGTAACGTACTCCATTTGTGCGGGCAAAGGATTACCTGTTTTACAGAAGTCTTCCTGTTTTTAAAATAATTTGTCATTATTTTAATGACAAATGTCGCGAGCGCATTGTTATTGTAACGCGAGAGCACGCGGATATCGTTTGTTCTCGCATAAAACTGGACGCGCGCTCTCTCATGAACTGCCTCTCCTCTTGCTCAAATATTGTGTATGTGCGCTTAAACCGTGCCTTGTGCAATTGTGCGTCGCTCCGTGTTCTCGCACTAGAAATAAATTATCTTCACTTCTGGATTAAACGTTATATATGGAAGAAGGTAATGACAAATGTATTTGAAACAAAAAAGCTTGTTGAATTGCACCAATTAAAAAAAATGCATTGCATTAACTGTGCTTGCGTTATATTGCATTGTATTTTTTAGGGCTTGCATTTGTATGGGCTGAAATTCAACATGGTTTTATATTTAAGCTGTGTATAATTCAATAAAAAAAAAAACATTTCCCACATTTTGTAATTAATAAAAATGCAATAATTCATATTCACCTTTTAGACTTCACTTCCAAATAGGGCTGGGCGATATATCGCACGATATTGTTATGCGCATCTCGTCAGTAAAGCCGGTTCCTTGATTAGTAGTAAATCGCCATCACCTGCTTTCAGATGGAGCGGCATTTATTACACAGCAAAAACTCCAGTGTTAAATTAACACTCCTGGGAGTGTATATGAGTCCACACTCAAGAGTGTAAAGTGTTAAAATATGAGTGTTAAATTAACACTCAAGAGTGTTAAATTTAATGAGATTAATTAAGTGATTAATTTAGTGATGATTGAGCATTATTGAAAACACCTGATGTTTACAAGCAGAATCACTGAAGGAGAAAATCTCAAATTGTAAGCCACCGTTATGGGTGTTTGCTTTAGTTGGGCTCTTGACCCTTATATGTTTACTTTAAATTTTGCTTGTTTGCTGTTATTGATTTATAAACGTGAAAAGAAAAAAACGTGATCTGATGGTGTTGGTTATGTTTTGACAATCATGCTGTGATCTCAAAAATGAAACTATTTGAGAGAGTTTGGTTTAACTTGTTAGCAGCAGCTCTGTGATTCTACAGCATATGATTATCAGTATTTTTCTTATAATCCAAAATATTTAATAAACATTGTTCTGATCAAGACACTTTAAAATCAATTTATTTAGAAACACAGACATCAATAATCAGCCTGTGAATCTCAACAATGGTGACAATAATAAAGCATGTTGCAGTGGCTGCCACCAATCACAACTCATTAATGGCTCCCATCATGCATTGCGGTATGAACAAATTATGATCTGAATTGTCTATGTAATTTACTTTTCCTAATTGATTATTCTGCTCGTCACCATTGTTGAGATGCATAGACTGAATCTTGACATCTGTGTGTGCCTAAAAGAAAGACTTTTTCTTAAAACAACTTTTAAGAAATCCTTTATATTATATCTAAAATTCTGAATATTTAAGCAGAAACACAGTTATGCTGTAACCAACAACATAAATCAAAAACATAAAGTTCAAATGATGATTGTCTTAATATAACCAACACCATCAGATCACTTTTTTTCTTTGTTCATCTGGCAGTTATAACTCAGATACAGCAGCCAAACAAAATCTAAAGTTAATAATATAAGGGTCAAGAGCCCAACTAAAGCAAACACCCATCACCATAACGGTGGCTTACAATTTGAGATTTTCTCCTTCAGTGATTCTGCTTGTTAACATCAGGTGTCTTCAATAATGTTCAATCATCACTAAATTAATCACTTAATTATCTCATTAACTTCAACACTCTTGAGTGTGGACTCGTATACACTCCCAGGAGTGTTAATTTAACACTGGAGTTTTTGCTGTGTACAAAGAGCCGTAGTTAACTGACAAGCTGAGCCATATCGCATTAATTATCGCTGGAGATACGTCCGCGATATTAATGTGATATGGCTCAGCTTGTCAGTAACTACGGCTCTTTGTAGTAAATGCCGCTCCATCTGAAAGCAGGTGAAGGCGATTTACTACTAATCAAGGAACCGGCTTTACTGACGAGATGCGCATAACAATGTGATGCGATATATCGCCCAGCCCTACTTCCAAAGTATGCATTCTGTTTAAAAATATGACCTATAATACTCGACAGGCAATTTTCTGTCCATTTTATTTTGCTTTACAAATTCGCTTCCACAAATTAAGTGGTTCAAATTTGACAGAAAATTTAACATAGCACATCTGGGAATTGAAGGAATTTCAGTAGATTATGGATGCACAATCTCCATCTGTTGTTAGTCTTAAAAAAAAAAAAAAAAAAAAAAAATGTATTTCATTAACCATGCTTGCATTTTAATGTATTACTTTAAGCTCATACAGGAAATTTATACAAAAATTTAAATCTGACATTGAGCTAACATGCTCTTTTTGTTTGAATTCTGATGAAATGTCGTTAACTTATTTGGAGATCGAGAGGTGGCATTTGTATGCGTCCCCTCGGCTGTGTGTCCATCAGCGCGAGCACCGCATTTGAGTCCTTGTTCGCGGCTTATTGCGATTAACGTCAATTACCTTAAGTATCTCTTACTACTGTGCAGTTAAAGAAGTGTAACACTTTAGAAAATCAATTTGTGAAATCGAAATTTGTGAATCGATGCAAATTGGTAGAAGATAGAATCGTGATTCATACATGAATTGAACATTCATTTTTTCCCGCACCCCTACTAATTTTCTTTTATTTTCCAATTGCACCAATTGATTTTCATAATTTTAATGTTTTCATTTTAGGCCTGGTGAAAGTGAAAGAGGAAAGACCAGATCTGAATGAAGTGGAGGAGAAACATCAGCATCAGAAAGCTCAGGATGTCACCGCTGGAGAAAAGCCATCGAGTTCCTCCAAAACTGAAAACTGTTGCTCACAAAGCAGCATTCAAATGACAGAAGTCGAAAAGCCTTTCACCTGTTCTCAGTGTGGAAAGACTTTCAGACAGAAAAGAAGCCTTAAGGCTCACATGTTAATTCATGCTGAAATAAAACCTTTCACCTGTTCTCAGTGTGGAAACACTTACAGACAGAAAAGAAACTTTAAGGCTCACATGTTAATTCACGCTGCAGGAAAAAGGCCTTTCACCTGTTCTCAGTGTGGAAAGACTTACACGCATAAAAGAAGCCTTAAGACTCACATGTTAATTCATGCTGGAATAAAGCCTTTCACCTGTTCTCAGTGTGGAAAGACTTACACGCATAAAAGAAGCCTTAAGACTCACATGTTAATTCATACAGGAATAAAGCCTTTTACCTGCTCTCAGTGTGGAAAAAGTTTTACACAAAAACGAACACTTAATGATCATTTGTTAATGCACAGTTCAGAAAATCCTTTCACATGTCCTCAGTGTGGAAACACTTTCACAAGTAAACAAAACCTTAAGAAGCACATGTTAATTCATACTGGAATAAAGCCTTTCACCTGCTCTCAGTGTGGAAAGAGTTTTACACAGAAAGGAACACTTAATGATCATTTGTTAATTCACACTTCAGAAAATCCTTTCACATGTTCTCAGTGTGGAAACGCTTTCACAAGTAAACACAACCTTAAGACTCACATGTTAATTCATACAGGAATAAAGCCTTTCTCCTGCTCCCAGTGTAGAAAGGGTTTTACACAGAAAGCACACCTTGATGATCATTTGTTAATTCACACTTCAGAAAAGCCTTTCACATGTCCTCAGTGTGGAAAGACTTTCGCACGTAAAGAAAACCTTAAGATTCACATGAGTATTCATTCTGGAATAAAGCCTTTCGTCTGCTCTCAGTGTGGAAAGAGTTTTAGACAGAAAGGAGCCCTTGATGGTCATTTCTTAATTCACACTTCAGAAAAGCCTTTCGCCTGCTCTCAGTGTGGAAACTCTTACAGACATAAAGCAAGCCTTAAGAATCACATGTTAATTCATGCTTGAAAACAGCCTTTTACCTGCTCTCAATGTGGAAAGACATGAGAAATCACACCTTACACATGTGTTAGAATAAATATGTTTGCATCTCCATTTCAGTCTATCTAATCATTTCTTGTACCCCCTGTTTAGTCACACGCTCGTATGACATGCTAGTTATTATCCATAAGGATCAACGTTGCATATGATATAATTATGAATGGAATTGTATGTCTCTCTATCTCTTTCAGCAAAGCTGATAATCTCCTTTCTTTTCTATATGGACTTATTCTATTTGTTTGTTTTAGCCAACACCCGAGACTTGCTATATAAACTATGGCAGGAGCACAATAAAGCTGACTTTGAGTGAACTGCACTTCTGTGCTTGTGTCATTCTTGGTCCCCAGATCTGGTGTTTCACTCTGCTCTTCATTGATCATTGTCTTTGTTCTAATATCCAATTTTATCTGACAATTTGGGGTGCTCGTCCGCGATCGATTCAGAACCGAGGGATCGTGCAAATTGGACTGAGACGGTGTGAGGACAAAAACTGTTGTATTGCCTAGACTCTCGAAGTCTCACTCAACGTAATACTCGAGATGGAGAATGTTCTTGAATTTGTAGTTTTTTAGACACCGATTAAGAGGTTTTTATAACCTGCCGTTTTGAGATAAGGAAGGAAGGATGGTCAACCATTGAATAAACTGCAGTTTTAATAATTCATGTAATGTGTACTAATTGGCATCTTAAGACAGAGTGGAACAACTTTGTGTTTTGTCTTTCTGTGTGTAAATTAAGGAAACTGCTTGGTTGTAATATGGGGCAAGATGTTTCTAGACCACTGACAGCCGAGACACTTGTTGACTATGTACAGAAACAATAAAGGTTTCTGGACAGAACCTTTTACATCAAATTTGGCAGGATGGTCAGAAGACAAAATTTAATAAGACTAGAGAGGGATCATTAAAAGATGATGATAGAAAAAGCATGAAATCCATGGTAATAGGGGGATGGGGAGATTTAGAGTGGGGCTATAGAGCTGGTAAGTCCCGCCCCTTCCGCAAAACCCCGCTGGACCTCAAAGTTGAAAAACCGTCAATGCAAGTGAATGGGAGAAAATAATTATTTTCTGGTCCCGTTTGAATTGTGCCATGAATGTGAACATATGTTGCCTGTGAATTTTTTATATGTAAAAAATATAGACTCTCCTGTCTATTTTCTAGCTCCTCCCGTCTTGTTACCTGATTATTGATTAATTTGACCCATCTGTCCTCCCTCGTTACCTGCTTTATTTGCTCTCCCTATTAATTCTCCCTGTGTTTGTAGTCCTGTGCTGATTCATTGTTGAATGTATACTGTGTGTTTCCCTGCTGTCAAGTCAAAGTCAAAGTCAAAGTCAAGTCATCCCCCTCTGGGTAGTTTTTGTTGTCTATTTTATTTTACTATCATTAAAAGCCCATTAACTTTGCACTTTGCAGTCCTCGCTTCATCCCTCCCCATACACAAAAATATATTTGAAATATATATTCAGAATATATAATATAATAATATCATATAACATAGGCTGTAGGCTTATATATATATATACAGTGGTGGTCAGAATTGATGGCACCCCTGATAAATATGATAAAAAATGGCTGTAAAAAATAAATCTGCATTGTTTATCCTTTTGTTCTTTCCTTCAAAAAATTCGCAAAAATCTAACCTTTCATTGAAGTAAAAGGATTGAAATTGGGGGGTAAATCACATTATGAAATAAATGTTTTTCTCCAAAACACGCTGGCCATAATTGTTAGCACCCCTAGAATTTTTTATGAGAAAAATATCTCTGAAGTATTTTCCCATTAATATTTACCTTTTTTAGTACACCAGGGTGACTAGGAACATGACATTGTCTAGCTATGACTTCTTGTTTCACAGGAGTTTAAATATGAGGAAACACAAACTAAAGGCCAAATTCCCTTAATCATCCATCACAATGAGTAAAACGATGGGTTACTTAACGTAATCCCGGGTTCTTTGATAACAGAGTGAGGTGTTTCACTATGGGAATCGCTTTGGGCATGACCAACTATGGAAGCTCCTATGCCACCACGTCTGTCTTTGACAGACAGGTCGACCTGAGATCAGGCTCCGCCCCCACCTATAATACTCAGGTCGACCCCTACGAAGTCATTACAGAGAGATTTCTTCCCGTTCCTGTGCAAGGAGGGAAGTGTTGGTGAAACACCTCACTCTGTTATCAAAGAACCCGGGATTACGTTAAGTAACCCATCGTTCTTTTTCTAACTTCGCTCGGTGTTTCACTATGGGAGATATAGACCACTCCCGGATTGCAACTTACGCTATACCTATCATATAGGACTTGATGTGCTGGCTCCTAACACTGCATGAGCTAAGGATGGCTCAGACACATTCAGTCTATAAAATCTCACAAAAGTATGTGGTGTGGCCCAGCTTGCTGCAGCACAGATCTCCTGGACCGAAACGCCTCTAAGTAAGGCCCATGATGTAGCCATGCCCCTAGTGGAGTGGGCCCTTAAGCCCTCGGGAGGTTGGGAACCTCTGCATTCATATGCTAAGGAAATAGCTTCTACAATCCAATGGGACAGTCGCTGACGTGACAATGGCTTCCCTTTGTGAGGAGTAGCCCATGACACAAACAGCTGGTCATTTTTCCTGAAACCTGCTGTCCTTTCTACGTACACACGAAGCGCCCGTACAGGACACAAGGCATTCAGCCTCCTATCCTCCGAAGAAGAAAACGGAGGAGGGTGAAAAGCTGCAAGATCTGTAGTTTGACATCTATATGACGAATCCACTACTTTAGGTACGAAAGCAGGGTTAGGGCGAAAGGAAACCCTTGTAAACCCTGTAGAGAACTGCAGACAAGACGGGCTGACCGACAGCGCCTGTAAGTCACTCACCCTCTTAGCTGACACCAGCGCTAACAGTAGTGCTGTCTTGAGAGAGAGAAACTTTAACCCTATAGCTTCCAACGGCTCAAAAGGGTGTTGAGAAAGGGCCTCTAAAACTGTAGACAAATCCCACAATGGGACCATTCGCCTGGCCACTGGCCTCTTACGTCGTGCCCCCTTCATAAAGCGACTTATTAAAGGGTGCTGACCTGCTGTCTTGTCACCAAAACCCACATGACAAGCAGATATAGCTGCTAAGTATACCTTTATCGTAGAAAAAGCTTTCCCTTTATCTAGCAGATCCTGGAGGAAACATAATATGTCCCTCACTGAACATTGAAAAGGGACAATATGACTCCGTCCACACCATCCTTCAAAGACTCGCCATTTATTACTATACAGTGAACGAGTAGAAGAGGCTCTTGCACTCTGTATAGTGTGTACGACTGATGGGGGCAGACCTGCTGCACTTAAATTCCACCTCTCACGGGCCAGGCCCAGAGAGCTATCCTGTCTGGGTGAGGATGGTAGATTCCCCCCCCCGCTTGTGACAGGAGGTCCCTCCGGGGAGGGAGGGGCCACGGCTGACCCGACAGTAGTTGAACTATCTCGGCCACCCAAGGTCTGGATGGCCAACGTGGGGCTATCAGTATCAGCGACAACCCCATTTCCCTCACCCTGGCTAGAGTGGGGGAAATCAGGCTCAGAGGAGGAAATGCATACAGCAGGACATTTGGCCATGGGTGGGCTAAAGCATCCACACCCAATGGTGCATTTCCGTCTGCCAGAGAGAAATACAGAGGACATTGAGCGTTTTCCTGCGAGGCGAAGAGATCTACGACCGCCTGACCGTATTTCTGCCATATTTGCTTCACCACCTGGGGATGAAGCTTCCACTCTCCGTACAGGGGATTTCCTCTGGACAATAAATCTGCCCCCCTGTTCAATATCCCTGGAACATGGGTTGCCCTGATGGATAAAAGCATTATGTCGCACCACACAATCAGCTCTTTTGCCAGCTGGTGCAGTTGAAGAGAGCGTGTGCCTCCCTGTCGGTTGATATAAGCAACCACTGTGGAATTGTCTGTTTTCACTAAAACATGCTGGCCCCTGATGAAGCTCAGAAAATGTTTCAGCGCTAGAAACACTGCCAACAATTCCAAGTCATTTATGTGTTTGTGAATTAGCTGAGGAGGCCAAACACCGTTCACAGCTCTGCCCATCAGAGTCGCTCCCCAGCCCTTTAATGACGTGTCCGTCGTCATAGTGACTCTCGACGACACTGCCCTCAAGGGAATCCCCGATCTGAGGGTCGCGGGGCTTTTCCAATGTCTGAGCGCTCTGACGCACGCATAAGTCACTCTCACCGGTCGGTTGAGATGACGCCGAGAACACAGACGCAGATGCGCGACCCAGCGCTGAAAGTCTCTCATTATGAGTAGTCCCAGCCGTACTACAGATATCACTGAAGCCATTAAACTCAGCATCCGTAGGCACAGTCTGAACGGGACAATCTTCCCCGTCTGAAAACGGGCGAGACACTGAGTGAATGACGCGATCCTCCTCTCTGTCAGAGTGACTCGATAAGAGAGGGAGTTTATACTGAGTCCTAGATATTCTGTGTGCTGAGCTGGCTCTAAGCTGCTCTTTTCCATGTTTATTCTGAATCCCAAGCTGTCGAGATGCAATAACACCATGTCTGCGTCTTTGATTGCTTGCTCTTTCGACGAGGCGCATATCAGATAATCGTCTATGTACGACAGTATTCTTATCCCCTTGTTTCTCAACGGGAAAAGTGCTGCTTCCACACATTTGCTGAATACTCTTGGTGCTAGAGACAGACCAAAGGGCAGTGTCTGAAATTCGTAAGCAGTGCCTCGAAATGCAAACCTGAGATACTTCCTGTGAGACGGGTAAACATCTATGTGAAAATACGCGTCTGACAGATCGATCGTCACAAACCAGTCGTTCTGGCGGATGGATCGACAAAGTGTTTTGTGTGTCAACATTTTGAATGAATATTTCCGTAGGTGTTTGTTTAACACACGGAGATCTAGAATTGGACGCAGAGATGTGCTCCCCTTCTTTGGGATCACAAAGTAACGGGAATAAAAACCCTGACAGCCCACTTCCTTTGGCACCACTCTGATGGCTCGTTTGTCTAAAAGAGTGTCTATCTCGGCCGTCAGGACGCGAGCTGATTCTCCCTCGGCCACTGAGGCTATGATACCATTGAATCTGGGTGGTTTCATGGCAAATTGAAGCCTGTATCCCCGTGAAATCGTGTTTACAACCCACGGATGAGCTGCGCATGCGCGCCAACTGAGTATGCGAGCTGAGAGAGGTCCCCTGTATACTTCCCCAACGCAGGCGCGCTTTGATGACGTCATTACCGTCTCCGCGCTGACCCCTTCTGGAGGCGCGCGCGCTCCCTCCGGCGGAGAGGCTAGGGATACACATCTCAATGTTTGGATTTTTCTGCAATCTATCGCCCTCGGCTGACTGCCTGGCTGCGATAGTGAAACATTTATTGTGTTTAATGAATTTGGGGAGCATATCGCCCTTAGCCTGTGGCCTGGATGCGATAATGCATTCTTTATTAAACATTCCCCTGAACTGATGGGCGTTTGAAGACCCCGTGTGAGTGCTTGGTGACACTGGAGAACATTTTGAACTTGATAGCTTATAGCTGGAGCCCTTACTGAACTGAGAACAACAGGGCTGGACCACCTCTTTCTCTTTGCGGGCGGAGAGAGAAGTGCAGGGGAACATTCGCGTGTCAGGTCGCACGCTTTTTCTTCCGATCCTCGGGGTGGGGTGGGCGGTTTCTCGCCGCCGCGGCCGCAAATGAATGTTTCCCCCAGGGTCCGGAGCCATCAGATCTCGGACGATGGCCAGATTGCTGTCCGCTGGGAGGCGGTCTCACACTCCTAGCTCCCGTCTGTCTTCCTCTCGCCGCAGCGGCTGCTGCAAAACCTTGCCGTGGTGGCTGAGAGGGTGGTCGCGGTGTTTGCTTGCGTGGTAAACAGAGGTTAAAAGCCTCGTCCTCCTGTTTCCTGAGGGTGCTGGTTTCTCTCATTTTTTCGAGAGCTGGTCCGAAAAGGCCCTTAGTTGGGTCGAACGCAGCGTCCATCACCTCTGCTTTTTGAGCGTCGCTTAATCCAGACAGGTTCAGCCATAACGCTCTCTCACCTGAAACGGCCAGGCCCATAACACGGCCACAGCCCTGAACCGCGCCACGAGAAGAGCGGAGAATTAAGTCGTTTACCACACATATCTCGTCCCAGAGTGCTGGGTTCGGCACTCCCGTATCTAGTTGTCGCCCCATGTCCTCCAAAATCTGTGCCTGGTACGCTGACAGTAAAGTAACCGCGTTCAGCGAGCACACTGACTGCGCCGCATACTTGTACATCCTCTGATAGACGGACGCGGTCAGACGTTCCTTCTTGTTCGGCAGCGAAATTTGGGATGAGGCAGAAATAGATCGGCGATTCGGATGGAGGTGATAGGCCACTGAAGACTCTATCGCTGGGGGTCCGGCCAGCCCCAGCTCTCCCATTCCTTGGATCTCAAGTTTAGAGCATCCCTTGGTCGGGAGCTTGCTCTTAAAGGGGCTACCCCAATGGCGGGACATCTCCTTCATGCACGCCGGCACGGCAGGTAGGAGTTGTCGCGTTGTGGTTTGAGCAGGCGGTAGCCTTTTCCCGTCATAAAGGTCCCTCTCTGCTCCTTCTGCATCCTGGGCTGCGGGCCACGCTAGGCCCAGTTTTGCCGCGGCTCGCTTGCATACCTTGTGCAGGTTACTGTCTGCCTGAGAGCCAGTGTCAGTCGCGCTAGGGGGTCTAGACTGCTGGATCGGGAAGAGAGAGTTGTCTTCCTCCTCCTCGTCGTCCATGTCCAAGTCGAGGAGGTTAGAGTTAGCATCGCCCTCCGCATCCTCGTCCCCCGGCTCCTCCTCCTCGTGTGCGAGAAGGCCATCGAACAGAGGAGGCATATCCGAGGATTCGGCTTCCATCATATCAGCCCAGCTCGACGTGGTAGCTCGCTGATGATCGTTAGCCTTAGGTTTAGCGATGGCTCCGGCCAGACATGGGTCCTGCTGGCTAGCCACCGCCACTCTCAGCCTTCTCTCCAAAATTTTAACCGGCAAAGATGCACAGTGAACGCACGTTTGCGGGTCCGCAAG
>NC_138221.1:60933402-61328402 GCF_964197995.2 Scardinius erythrophthalmus | reverse complement strand
TACAAAAGCTAAAGTAAACACTACATCAATACTGTAATGTTAGCAAAGATATTGAATAAAACTAGAATAACATAAGACGCGTCACTCGTATTGTTTTGAATGGGAGAAAGTGCAACGTTCAATATGGCGAATAAGTCCCGCCTTCTAAATAAGAGCCAATCGGACATTGGTAAAGTTATCGTGTCACTGCAGCTGTTGTTAGAAGTTCCGGTTCCAACAGAAACAATCAGACGCGCTTCCACTGTGCGTGTACATTAGCTTGATCCAGCCTGAAAAATGTTGTTTTCTGTCATGATTCGAGCGTTTAGAAATAACATTTATGAGACAGTTGTTGTCAGGTTTCATAGGTGATTTAAGGTATGAAATTTAATCGTAAGCTTGGCGAACAGTTTTGGAGAATTTGATGTTTCCCCATTCAAAAAGATAGGAGCTGAACTTGCATGCCCAAGATTGGTCTCAAAGATGGCCGCCGAGTGAAATGACTTGTGTTAAAGGGACTTTGATGTTCATTTCACATTTCACTCGGCGGCCATCTTTGAGAACCCTCTTGGGCATGCAAGTTAAAATGTATTTGATGTTAGTTAACAGGCTAGCAGAGGCAAAGCTTTGCCCTTCGTTTACATCATAGCTATTATAGCAACTACATAAAACGTATAATTGGAACTGTAAATAGAAAACACAACTACAAATAACAAGACATAGAAGTTGTGATCCATAAACAACAGATTGTATGGACAAAATGGGAACGGCTACGTCTTTCAGGAGAAGCTTTTGTGCGAATAGCCTGCATTGTACTCTCTACTGGGAGCTTTTCTCTGTAAAACGTTTAGCGCACAGACAAACGTTGAGGTTATAATGTTCAGGAACAGTGTTAAAAATACATTTTAACCTCTCTAAGTTCGTCAGCCTTAGGACAAACTTTTACCAGGGTGGAAAAAACAGTGAGTCTTCATATTCTCTAGCACAGCTTAGCAGAGGCCTCGCCAACTTTTTTTGCGTATTCCGTGGGCGGAGATTATTAAATTAGAAACATTATGATTTCATAAGATCTGGAAAAATCGCGTCGTAGTCCGAACGTAGTAGTTCGTTGCAGTTCTTGAAAAGTGGATTCTGTTAAATAAAATATCTCCCCTTTGGAGTGGACTTTGAGCTTTGTAACCTTGTAGATCTTTTTTATGCTCAAACAGCAACATTACACACTAACTAAAGTTGAAAAGGTGGAAAGGCACAACAGGACCCCTTTAAAGCCGGCTCCTCATAACACACCTGAGTGGCTGCGCTGAGTCTTGGCACTTCCACGGCCAGTATCCACTACACTGGACCTCTGGGACTGCGAGCGGCTCTCCTTGTCTTTGCTCTTCCAGTTTCCTGCAACACCATCAACGATCCACGTCAGGCATGAGGGCAGTGACAGCAATACTGCCCTTTATCAGTCAGCTTTGTTCCTGAAGTCAGTCAGCGGTGTTTCGAAATCTATTAATCTATTAAAAGTTCTATAAATTAATTATTATTTATTGATTATAAGATACACCTCTTTTATGATGGTCACGTTTCACATTTCTAAGTTAAAATTGATTTTAATATTTTCTTTTCTCTTGAACAAACCCAGCAGGTTCCAGATGAATCTCATTCCAAACTTTGATTTGAAGCAAAACTTGCATCCAATCAGAAAAAAATAAAAGACTTGTGCCCGGTTTCACAGGCAAGGCTTAAAGGGATTAGTTCACCCAAAAATAAAAATTCTGCCATCATTTACTCACCACCATGTCGTTCCAAACCTGTAAGACTTTCGTTCATCTTCCAATTACAAATTAAGGTCTTTTTGATGAAGTCTGAGAGCTTTCTCCTCCATTGACAGCTATGAAACTAACACTTTGATGCTTCAAAAAGTTCATAAAGAGATCGTAAAACTAATCCATATGAATTGAGCGGTTTAGTCCAAATTTTCTGAAGAAACTATCGCTTTAAATGCTTGAAAAGATTTACTTTAGGCTTTTATTCACAAGTTGCTCATCAACTCACACATCAGTTGTGCTAAACGGAAGCTCAAGCATGTTCACTTGACGTGTGAAAACCAATGAGGTTTGATACTTGGCTTGACAAACACCACTGATCATTTCACACATGCTGTTGCTGGGACTCGCGAGCCACCCAGAAAAAAAAGTCTTTGTTTACCATTGACTAATTTGACATCTCCGTTAGTTCAGGCATGGATAAAATATACACACAGCACAGGCCATAACCTTGTGAGCCTCAACTTGGACAGAGACAGGGTATTTAAAGTACAAAGGTCAAGAACAGCACCTCAGTGTTACCAGTCCTTCAACACCGTTAGCCTTGTAACTAAAATAGCTTGTGCAGTGTTCATTTACTGCCAACTTAAACAGCTTCGTTCTCCACTGCTGTGCGTGTGTTTAAAGGGGTCCTATTATATCCTTTTACGAAGTCTTGATTTTGTTTTTGGGGTGTAACTAGAATATGTTTTCATGCTTGATTGTTCAAAAACGCATTATTTTTCACATATTTTAAATGATTACAGCTCCTCTCTCCCCAGTCTGGTTGAACGTGTCCTTTTCGTTGAAATCCCTCCTTCCTACATGCGAAATGTTTTGTGATTGGTTAGCTGGAACAGTTTGTTTTGATTCGCAGAGCTTAGCGTGTGTTCAGGAATTGTCCCGCCCCTCCATAACCACAAGCTCTACTCAGATGCAAATATTAACGATGGCATCAATTTCAAACCATTTCAAACTCGATTCAGACCCTGACAATGTTAACGAACAAGAAGATCGTGCAGAACGGATTTCAAGCAAGGACTTTCCGAGTACGGATTTCACAGGGCATTTCAGAGTGGTCTCTTTTTTTGTATTTTTCTTATAGATATGACATTATCCACCATTTAATCATATTTTTTGGAAAATGTTCTCATGCCAACGAATGGAGCAATCACAAAATCGATCACAAAATCATGGATAATTTTCCTAATGCCGGGGACACTTAACAACTGAACGGATGAGCAGAACGGATTTCAAACACGGACTTTGCAAGCTCAGATTTCACAGGGCGTTTCAGAGTGGTCTTTTTTTTTTTCTTATAGAAATCAATGAGGTTCATTCTTGTGTTACGCAGCACATCTGTTCGCTGATGTATGTTTAAATGTGAATAAAAGTCTAAATTAAATCTGTACATCATATAAAGCGATCAAGTCTCTTCAGAAAATTTGGACTAAGCCACTCAATTTATATGGATTAGTTATGGTTTTTAACTTTTCGAAGTGTCAAAGTTGTAGTTGTGTAGCTGTCAATGGAGGAACAGAAATCTCTCAGATTTTATTAAAAAGATCTTCATTTGTGTTCTGAAGATGAACGAAAGTCTTACGCGTTTGGAACAACACAAGGGTGAGTAATTAATGACAGAATTTAAATTTTTGGGTGAACTAACCCTTTAAGTCTAGTCCCAGACTAAACTGAATGTTGGAGCTGTTTTAACTGAAAGCAACTGGCACTGGCATATCTTAAAGGTTAACTCTCGCCAAAATGCAACCTAGGGTCTTTTTGTTAATCTTCCCGAGGCAAACTTTCGTTTAAACACATAATTAGAATGGAAACGCCACTTTTAAGTTTGACCGTATTTTCGTTTTCGGTCAAATTGCCTTTTGAATTGCCTTGCTTGGGGCACTTCTATGATCGCATAAAAAAAACGCTATTTTTAAAACACGAAGAAGGCTCGACACAACATGAAACTTTGCTCGAATATAAGAAGCAATACTAAAATTCAGAGTCAGTTCACTCACATTCGGAGGTCGACTATTTTTGACTGTCAAAATGCTGGCGGACGGAAACAACAACAGCTACAGTGAGTTGTTCAAAATCTTTCTTTTTAGTAAACTCTGTGTACACAAACAATGCTCTCAATGCTCGAGTTCATGTGTAGAGCCCCTGGTGATACTTCGAGCAAAGTTTCATGTTGATAAATCATCTCTTTACTGCACGACATGGACAAGCTGCCAAACTTTTGCTCGGTCAAGCATGACATGGCTCATCTGCCAAGCAGGTGTCTTTCGTATGACTTTCAGTGACACAATGAAGAGCAAAGATCTGAGGCTAATTTTCCTCCAGGTCTGTTGTCACTTCCCAGTGGTTTCTCATTGCAGCTCTGCAGTTTAGCAAGGAAAATAAAACCCCTTCCCCCATCCAAATCCAGTCCCAAGCCCTATTGCCCTCCTTTTACCCTTTCACCTCCTTTTCAATTTCAAAATTCTGAATAAAATTACAATGCACCAACCACTCTAAATCAAAGTTTCCGCAATCTTCTGTATATTTCTGTCTGATCCCGGGGTGCTCTTCTTCTCCCCCACATTCTAGACAGTCTTCCATTGCAAGACGAGAATAAAGTGGGCCAAGCGTACAGATGGGTTCATGTTAAAGGGATAGTTCACCCAAAAATCAAAATTCTGTCATCATTTACTCACCCTCAAGTTGTTTCAAACCTGTAAGAATTTATTTTTTCTGCTGAACACAAAAGAAGATATTTAAAAAAATGTCTGTAACCAAACAGTTGATGGACCCCATTGACTTCCATAGTAGGAAAAAAAATACTATGGAAGTCAATGGGGTCCATCAACTGTTTGGTTACAGACATTCTTCAAAATATCTTCTTTTTTGTTCAGCAGAAAAAATTAATTCTTACCGGTTTGAAACAACTTGAGAGTGAGAAAATGATGACAGAATTTTCATTTTTGGGTGAACTATCCCTTTAAGATGTGTTACGTAACAAGTCGTGAGGTGCAGCATGGTCAGGGCCCCCGTATTGAGTCTGCACATTGTCCCGAACACAACAGAAGCTTCTACCATCAATGAACAGTTTCCAACACAAGAATCAATCATTCATGTGCTCAACTGTTCTCATGTCAGTTCCAGATCTAGAAAGCTGGCATAAATGGCCATGGCGATGGGGAAAGAATGAGATGCGAGGAAAACGTAGATTTGAATAAAGTAATAAACTTTAAACTTTACAAAACAAAGTGTTACCCTTTTTGTTTGTAGATTTTTGTAGCTGTAGTTTGCCTTTTTGCCTAATAATTTGGCAGTTCAAAACCTTCACCAAATGTAGTGTTGTCTTTACCCCGATAATATATTCCTTATATTTTGATGGTTTAATCAAACTTGAAGGGTCATTAAAAGCAAATATAGTGTAAATATCCCCTCTGGCCACTAGCGTATGTTAAGGCTAGATGTTGCTGTGATTTTGACATGTGATCTTGCCTTCTCGAGGAGAGATGGTGGGTAATCTTGTCTCGGAGAGCCTCACTGCTCTGCTGTTTATTCGGCCCTTATAGACCTGTCCGTTCAAACCCATGATGTTCGCTTCTTCAGCCTATAGGAACAGAGCTCACAGTTCATACATACACACAGTTCAGAATGATTGTGTGAGCGTCACATCTCAGACCTGTGTGGGTAGTCCAGAGGACATGGGCCGACTATCCTCGTCACTCTGGATCAGATGTGTGATGTGCTGAATGCGGGTGTAGCGGCGGCTGGGATAGGTGAGGGTGTGACTGCCCCCACAGCTACGGGCCAAGTAACTGTAATCCGCCATTTCTGGGATCCTCTCACTGAACACAACATTCAACTCTTAGACTATGTCACACTGTCAGTCCAAATCTGATTAATTGTGTATCCGATCTGAATTATTGACTGTCCACACTGTGTACCACAGCATATCAGATCTGATTTGCTCACGCCACAAGCACTGTGCACGGATTATAGGTTACACGTAAAAAAAAAATATATATATAATTTGGGCAAAGGCAGAAATGTAGGAGGCTGACATGTGCGGCTTTACTCCGTGCTGCCATCTCTGCTGAAATAGATTTACAGAAATGTGATTTGAATAGGATATCAAACCACATGAATCTAATTCAGTCATGAAACTCTAGAGGGCGCCGTCTGATCGGTCCTTTACATGCAATCTGCAAGCGATCACATCATTACAGCATGGCACAAGCTGATTGGCCTCTGCTGATCCTGCAGCCAATGAGATTACTTGCTCAACATACAAATAGTCTGGTTCAGTGTTTGCTGTAGTTCTTCTGAACCCCTCCACCTCCCCTTACTTGCTCTGCACGAGCAGCATGGATATCAGATCTAGTCCGGCAAGACCAAATACACGAACATCTCCATGTTCATCAAGATGCTAAAACTATTTCGAGAGTTGTCATATTTCATTAGATTTTTTTTGTCATTCACACTTGCTAAAAATATGATAATTCCAGTCAGATATGCACAAAAATCTGATTTGGACTGACAGTATGAACAAGGCTTTAAAGATAAAGATTCTGAAAAGGGGTTTTCGCAGCAATGCCATAAAAGAACCATTTTAAATCCCACAAAGAATCTTTTAGTGAACCATTCTTAAAAAATAAATAAATAAATTCTTACGAGTAAAGTACATTTGAATTATCTAAAAAATCTTTTTCCACTTTAACGACTCTTCTGTGCAATGACTGGGCTCTTGATATATCTGCCTGCACATTAAAACATGTCTGCGCTCATCCTCTCTCAAAACAAGCTGTTCTAAAGTTATCCTGGTTAACACCTGGTTTCAGGCTGAGACAAATAAACAGCCAGAGTTCTCATTGTACTTATAAAGACTTCATCAGTAATCGCAACTGCTCATGTGGCCAGTATTTCAATGCTTAATTTAAATTTTATTTTACACTGCTTGCGCTATCTGTGCGACTACATCTGCGATCGAAATGCAGGCTGATGATATCCAGCAGTATTTTTAATGCTGATCATATTATACGAACAAGAATGCAATGTTTCCTGAATATCCACACGATTTCAAATGTGACATTGATTTTATACAACAGTTCAACAAACAATTTAAAACAGTATTGTCAGTAGGCTTATTGCTCTATTTTGCAACGAAAGCCATAGCAGAACTGCAGCACACAGCGGTGATTCGTGAACGAATCTGTGGCTTTGAACGAATCGAGAGATTCAAAGACCCGTTCATAAATATAGCAACTTGCTTCGTTACTGAATGAATGAAGGACTCCATGACTCACTCATAAAGACAGTGACTTACCGCCACCTACTCGCGATTTCAATTTTATATTTAAAAGTATCACTTCGTTTTTTACCGTTATTGCATATTTATTGAACATAGTTTAATTTAAAGCATTATTTATTTTATAAAGGTACTTATTAAGGTAAAAAATGAACTGGAAAAATCGATTAAAGGGGGCAAATATTGTCCCTTAATGGGTAGGTCACTCTAAAAACCACCGAAGCACTGAACTAAGGAAAAGGGGTATGTAGAACTGCACAAGTGCTACTTCTATAGAGTGCAATGTCAATACAGCCTGTTACCTTCATTTAAATTTCTCATAAGCTTAATTGAGTTGGCCTAGAGATAAAAATTATAATAAATTTTTTTTGTCTAAAGATTACATAAAAAATTATTTCGGTAACTGCAGTTTGACTAAAAGTTGACAAAAATGCAATGACTTTTCGTTGACTAAAACTATGAAAGACAAAATGACTAAAATGTGACTAAGACCAATAAGCATTTTCGTCTGAAGATGAAGACTAAGACTAAATCAAAAATGGCTGCCAAAATTAACACTGGTTCATGCCAGGTTTAGTGTGTGGAATCTGCAGAAAACAGTGAAGTTGAGTCCCTCTTGTGGACAGGCAGTGGTAAATGTGTGTGTGTGTGTGTTTGAGTGGTCTCACCTCCTGCAGTGCTGGCGCATCTGCTCCAGCTCGTACACAGAGTAGGGCCGGCTGGACCTGTGAGAGGGCAGTCCCGGGGCCAAGGGCAGGGTGGACATGAGCCTGCAAACATTCACAGACACAGAGCAAAGACATCTTCTTGAGAATATGACAAGCAGAAACTTCTTAAATATCTATGTAAAATAACAAGTGACAAGGTCTTAGAAAAGTAAATACTGAATTTCAATCCCAATATTGATTTGAAAAATGTCACGTGATGCAATCATAAAGTAACATCTTGAATATACTTAAGTATTTTCACCATCTTAATTATCGTAAAAAAATATTTAACACAGACATATTAAGTCTTAATCATGATAATCATTCAGTCTATCATGGGGTTACTTCACTTGACATTGTAAGAGTTCTGTCACTTCGGTCTGTTTATTCTTGGTGGGGTGTCAGAGCTCTGACACTGCTTGTGTCTTGTCTTGTTGTGAGCGAACATGTGCCCTTCTGTTTAGGTGTGTTTTGTCTGTTTGGTGCAAGCACATGGCTTCCTGCATGTTTCCCTGTGCCATGTGCTCGGCTGTTTATTGTGTAGCCACACCCATCTTGTTTTCTAGTTATTGGTTAGTTTTTCCCAACTGCTCTCCCTCGTTAGCTTCTGATTTTATAATTTGTCCCACCTGCTCTCCTTTGTTACCTTCCTGGGCTGGATTGTCATTGTTGGCCATGGTATGTCTTTGTATGTTGCCAAATCCAAGTCAAGTCAAGTCAAGTCAAGTCTTTCACCCTAAGGGTAGTTTTTGTTGTGTTTGTTTATTTAATTGTATTTTTAATAAAGAAATTAAACCATGACCTGCATTTGAGTCCTCGCTCCTACCACCATACCGTGACAGAACGATCCAGCCACAAAGGAAGACTTAGTAGAGATGGGTATCTTCCTCTTCCCATCTCCCAGTTCTAAGGGCATGGAGGATGCTGCTGCAAATATGGGGACTCAGTGGAGAAGAGGCTCACACCATCTACCAGCCTTCACTGCCTGCAACCCCATACACCAGTGCATGTTCCAGGTCAGTGCACTTAGGTTCCTCCATCAACGGAGGGAGGTTTCCCGGGAGTTCAGGAGTGTTGCTGAGGGGCTGGAATACAATGACATGGCTCTCAAGGACTTTGGCCCTTGATGAACCCCTAAGCCCGGAGAGGATATTCGACAAGGAACACCTTTCTCTTCGGGGGTTGGTGGATTTCTTAACTAAGTCCGCTGCAGGCCCAGAGGCCTTCCCAGAGCCCCCTGCCGGCCCGGGGGCCTTCCCTGAGCCCGCTGCCAACCCCGAGGCCTTCCCTGAGCCCGCTGCCGACCAGGAGGCCTTCCCAGAGCCCGCTGCCGGCCCGGAGGCCTTCCCTGAGCCAGCTGCTGGCCCTGAGGCCTTCCCAGACTCTCTCTTTGTCTCTCAACGAAGGCGGTCGCATTTCTTACCCTCCTCTCCCTTACCTCCCCTGCTTTGCTCCTCTCGTCTCGTCTAGTTTACTGTCTTGTACTTTGAGAGACTCTCTCCGCACTGCTCTCCAAACTAAGAAATTATGGATTTGATCAACTGGTCTCTCAACGCAATTGACACCATCTTCTCGATGAGAAGCTTGGGTTCGGGGGAACCTGACTGCCCGGCCGGAACGGTCGCAGCTGGCTACACGATGGACGCGTGGGAGAGGTGGCGGGTCGTGTGTCTGGCGGCTCTTTCCGTGGAGGACATTGAAGATATCTACCTATTCGGAACCATGATAACAGGTTTTCTGCTATTTGGATTAGGTATTGCCCTGGTTTATCGAGGAATTAAGAAGACGGGGACAGCTGTCCAAAACCCCACAAGGCTGCCCGTCATGATTGAAGCAGTGGGCAGAGCCGTCAGCACTCAGACTGTGACTATGAACCACAATATGGATAACATCATGGAGAAGCTCACAGCTTTCCAAAGGCAAATGGATCATTTCGGAGACCAAAATGGACCAGAAGCTGTGTAAATTGGAATGCGGCTATATACAGATATGCAATCACCCTCCCCCACCCCCAATCCCTCGCCTTCGACGCTTTGTACCATCAGTCTGACAGGCGGGTCTGTGACCAGCACCGAAAATGGCTGCACGACCGGATTGCTGCTTGCCTGTGCTGGGTTAACTCCATCCCCCACTCCCCTCCCCTGTTGCAAGTCTTGTGTGTTCATGTTGTGTACTGATTATGTGCAAATGTTGCTGAGGTGTTTTTTACTGTTCCCAAACTGTACTCCTTACAGGAGCATAGTCTGGGGGTTGCCTTTTTTCTACTCACCTCTCCTCATGTTATGCTGTATTTTTTTCCTCAATGCTCTGTCTTCCTGTTCTGTCTACCCCCCTTGTCATATTGTATGTATGTTTGTATGGACAGGTTGATGGCTAATTTTGCTGGTACTTGTGACTAAGTGACAATAAAGGCTATTACTACTACAGAGCCACCCAAGCTTCCTGCCCTGCCGACTCCACCCCTGCTGTTTGCTGGTGGGACAGACCAGACCGGAGGCCTTCCCTGAGCCTGCTGCTGACCCGGAGGCCTTCCCAGAGCCCGCTGCCGGCCCGGAGGCCTTCCCTGAGCCCGCTGCTGACCCAGAGGCCTTCCCAGAGCCACCCAAGCTTCTTGCCCTGCCGGCTCCACCCCTGCTGTTTGCTGGTGGGACAGACCAGACCGGAGGCCTTCCCTGAGCCCACCGCCATCCCAGAGGCCTTCCCTGAGCCCACCGCCATCCCGGAGGCCTTCCCTGAGCCAGGTGCCTGCCCGGAGATCTTCTCTGAGCCTGCTGCTGGCCCTGAGGCCTTCCCAGAGCCACCCAAGCTTCTTGCCCTGCCGGCTCCACCCCTGCTGTTTGCTCCACCCTGGCCCTCAGCTGGGACTCCTGCGACACCGGAACCCGACTGGTCTGTCCCACCAGCTCCGCCTTGGCCATCTGCCGGGACTTTTGAGACACCGGAGCCCGACTGGTCTGTCCTACCGGCACCGCCTTGGCCCTCAGCTGGGACTCCTGAGATCCCGGAGCCCGACTGGTCCATTTCACTGGCTCCCCCACTGGCCCTCTGCCGGGAATCCCAAGACGCGGGAGCCTGCCTGGTCTGTCCCAACGGCACCTCCACCGACGCCAGGAGGCGTCCCTTTTGAGGGGGGGTAGTGTCAGAGTTCTGTCACTTCGGTCTGTTTATTCTTGGTGGGGTGTCAGAGCTCTGACACTGCTTGTGTCTTGTCTTGTTGTGAGCGAACATGTGCCCTTCTGTTTAGGTGTGTTTTGTCTGTTTGGTGCAAGCACATAGCTTTATGCATGTTTCCCTGTGCCATGTGCTCGGCTGTTTATTGTGTAGCCACACCCATCTTGTTATCAAGTTATTGGTTAGTTTTTCCCACCTGCTTTCCCTCGTTACCTGCCTCGTTTGCTTCTGATTTTATCAGTTAAGTCAAGTCAAGTGGTACAGTAATCTGAAAAAGTGTATTGTCGGTATGAACAGTTTAATATATTTTTTAAATAACTAATTCTTAATTAATGAATTTTGACACAACAAGGTGTGTCATGCGTGTCATGTCAGTTGTCCTGTGTAATAAGTACATACTGTCCTGGTGTCATCATGTCCACTGGACGATCACAGGAGATGCAGTGAAACCGGGCCACTAATTGTCTATGACGAAGTAGGAAAGACACAAAGACAGAGAGGTTTGTTTCATACAACCATCATCATGTTAGTCATATGACGGTTATTCATATAGTGGCTGACTGAACATTTCAGAAACATACACAAGGATGCAAATGCTTGGTAAACTAATTCCCAGCATGTGGCCCTTTACTTGCGTTGCATTCCGGTTTGTATTTCCACAGCATGAAGGTAAGATCTTACAGATTTATGAATGAAAACGCTTGTTTTTAAATCATCCTGGCCTACTGACATTTTCAGTAGACAAAACTCTAAAGATGGCTATGGCGCATAAGGTCTATACATCTTAGAAAAAGTGAATCTGGTCACTCACTTCCTGAGTCCAGCGGCGTCGTCCTGCTCGAGGGGCGACTGTGTCTGCAAATTCTTGTGGATGTTCCTCCAGCGATCATCCAGCTGTTTCTTCAGAGGATCAAGCTCAATCCGGTTCAACTAAAGCCCAAATCATACATATTACAGAAAATACTTGTTTCTGTCCAACCACTTATGATGGAAGTTCAGGGGGGTCTTTAAGATTGGAGAGAACAGAAATGCTAGATTAACCCTCTGGTGACCTTCGCTACTTTTCAATCCTTTTTTTTATTTTTTATTTTTATACGAAACTTGGAAAAGATTTTGACACTTGCTATGTGAACACACAAAGAATCATGGACATGATTTGAAAAAGTTAAATAGTCCTAAAAAAAATAGTCACACTTGTGCTCCTCGTGATCAAAGTGAGTGACGCATTAGAAATTAATGGGAGACGAATTTCATCTAGTGGAAACGTTTGGTACTGCGGCCTAGCAAAATCTGACTGAAAGCTCATGTTTGGTAATATCAACCTCAAATTTGGAACACAACTTGTATAGATTTATGGCTTTGATTTCCTTGCAGTTTAACAAGTTTTTTTTAAACCACATTTTGAGTAAAACACGTTTTGTATAATATATAAATATTTCATATAAATATTAAAAATAGTATTTTTGTGCATTTTCCTAACAATAAACTTACACTTTTATAACTTTTTTTAAGTTTTTTTTTTTTTTTACTTTTTACGAAGCACTGCTACTTGGGCGGAGTGATTTGCTCGCAGCGTCTGAGAAGCCCCGTGGTGAGGAGCAGAGAGTTCGCTCAGAGTTGGAGTAAATCACTCCGCCCAAGTAGCAGTGCTTCGCCTTCTGAGAATATAGTTCCCAGTATGTATACGGTTAGAAGATGGCTGTGTCTCATGTGACCTTGTTATTTGTACACGCTGTGACTATACAAATCACAACATGTAAATAGGAAAATGTTGGTGTTATTTTGTCACTTATTGGGAGCAGTATGCTAGCTGGAGCCATTTACCTCCAGTCTTTGTGCTAAGCTAGGCTAGCAGTGGGTGCGTCAGACAGAGTTGCGGCACGCAAGGAGATGAGAAGGGTATGTATGGACTTCACTAACTCTGGGGGATACGGTGAATAAGCTAAAGTCCCAAAAAGTTGCCATGTTCCTTTAAGACGTACAGGTTCCTAACAGTGAAAAAATATTTCTTACACCATAGAGATGTTAAATGACTTTAAGGAAGAATTGTACCAACAGCACTGCTTCTGTCCATCCTTCTCTCACCTTGCAGTCCATCTCAGTGGAGATCTTCTCGATGAGCTTGTTCCAGTCCTTCTCCTGCCCGCTGATCTTCCCGAGCAGCTCCTGTAACATGTTATTGAGCTGCTCGATCACGCTGTCGAACTGCATGCGGCTCACCTTGCTCTCCAGAGCCTGTTTGTCTGCTTTCTGAGGAGGAAAGAGACGACGTCCACTGACTGTGAGTGTCCCATGGGCAACTTGAAATATTTATGAATGGTATAAAGAAACAACTCACAATTTCAGTCTTCATCTCCACCAGTTCCTTGTCCGCTTTCTTTTCATCCAGTTCCTCCAAAACCTTGTACAGACGCTGGAAAAGCCACAACTTAAGTCAATGTGCTTCGTACAGCATCTCACATATATAACTGCTAAAGGTTTCTGTAAGGGGTTGAGTTGGGCAAGGGTTTAATAATTATAACTAGCTTAATTTAAGTACAAATTAAGTCAGCAGGAAGTCCCTGCCATGGCATTTGTCTCAGTAAAGTACATTTTACTGGGGATGCACCGATATGAAAACTTTGGCCGATAACCGATAACTCTTTAAATTTGAAAGTCGATAATCGATAAATTGGCTGATAAATCTAAGTTCAAATTTGTATATAATTTTTTGAGAGCCTGATTACAAAAACAAAAGTCTCACCATTAAAATCCATGTCCCAAGCACACAATTATAATAATGTTCTCATTAAAATTTTATGTAGCCTATATGACTTGCACTGCACATGTTGAACTGTATTTTCCTTTTTGAAGTGATTTCAATCATATTTCAAGCAATTCAAAACCATCATGGCGAACAAAGTGCATCTGAAGAGTCTCAGCTGAAGGAAATCATTAATTATTCAATGGCTTTAATATACGGCGTTGAGGACAGAGGCCTCAACGGCTGATTGAGTGAAGAGCTGTCTGTAACTGCTGGTCTGGGATCAGATTTCTCCGTAATAATAGCATAATGGCAAAACAGATTTGGTGTTTGTACTCTTGAGAGCGTCAAATGTTTCTTATCTATTTACAACGTGTTTTTGCAGCGTTGAGCAATGCAGCCAATCACAAACATATCTGTTGTTTGCTTGAATGCAGTGGCCAATCAGAGGTGTTTGAGTTAGAATCCACTCACAACTCTAAACACCAGAGTTTTTGTCCAGTGCTGAGTTCTGCTCGCTCGCAAATCCCCTTGTTATAAGTTAATTTACAATAAACAAAGTGTAGACATTATGTAGGCTAAATACGAGATTAATTGTGCAGTCACTTTCATTGATTATAATGGAACTTTGTGACCCAGATAGCAACATAGTGTCGGCCCAGATCCCGGCCCAAATCTGGGCAGTGTGGAATCCATGTGTATCAGATAATTTAATATTACTGAGTACTAAAACAAGCAACTGAATCTGTACTGTAAATGCTCCTGTTTCTCGATGAACAGAAGCTGTGCTGCTCTCACTCACGTCGAAGTGGATCTGTTTCTCGCTGTGTTCCTCCACCAGGCGTCTGGATGTGCTGTGGAGTGTCTCGATGTCGGCCTGCAGCTGCAGTAAGACTCCCTTCACATCACTCGCCACATTAGTGTTCTGCAGCAAAACACACATTTCACAACATCACATACACACAGAGGACATTTTCACCGATCTGTCGGAGCTCGGGAGACTCTGCTTCATTTCAGTTTCAACAGTGTCGGCCCAGATCCGGCCCACACCTGGGCCGTGTGGAATCCACGAGTACCAGATGTGGGCCGGATCTGGGCCGACGCTATGTTGCTGTCTGGGTTGCAACTTTGTCTCAAATGTTTCTTAAAATGTCTTAAGAAGAATAAATATAGACTCTTTTCATCTCGATTTAATCTCTGTCCCTGTCTGTCATGTACCTTAATCCTGTCCTGGTGTTCCTGGTTATTGATGAGAGTGGTATTGGCCTCCGGTGGTTTGTAGTCACTCTTGGGCAACTGACTGACTTCCTGGTTTAGATCGTGATCTTCTTTCTGCTGTTGACCCTGATCCTGACCTGAACTCTCACCCTGAACTGAACTCTGAACCTGATCCTGACCTGAACTCTCACCCTGACCTGAACTCTGCTCCTGATCCTGGCCTGAGCTTTGGACATGTGCCGCTGCTTTGCTGAACTCTACTGCCTCCTGCTGTTGACTTTTCGAGAGTGGAAAGGATGAGGAGGACATCACATCCTCAATCATAACCCTGAGGCTGTTTAACTACAGGTGAACCGTAAAGAAAATTTTTTAAATAATGTTAAGGAAAAATAATAACCCAATGCTAGAGTATTAAATAAACAGGGCTGGGCGATATATAGGTTATTGTGATTTATTAGTTATATTATAATATTAACTTTTGGTGTTTGAGTTTGATATATGGCCCAGCCCTTTGGAGGGAGGAGTTCTGTCTGTCTGACCTGCTCTTGTATGTGTCTGTCTTGGCTGCTTCTCTCTTCCTCTCTGTCACTCTTCTCTCTCATCAGAACCTGCACTTTCTCATCCAGCTTCAGCACTGCAGTCCTGTATGAGTGTGTGTGATGTACAAAGGGCTCAAAATGTCCACCAGTGAAAGGAAATTGCACTTGCTTTTCTAATTTAATCAGGTCCAGATTCATGCACTTCTGCAGTGCAAAAAACAAGTGGGGTGTGTTTCTCCAGGAAATTGAGGAGAAAATGTATTCTGATATAGCATCATTATGTCCAGATTCTGCCAGCAATGAGAATGTCCTCACAAAGTGAGAAAGTAAGAAAACATCTATAAAACATGTATAATTGTACAGTAGATATAAAGGGCCCTATTTTAACTATCTGAAAGGCAAGTAACTTTATGGGTGGGTCTTGGGCGCTGTTGCAATTATACCAGCAGGATAAATTACTGGCTAACTAATCTAAAATGGGTTGGTCTGAAGTAGCTTCATTATTCATAGGTGTGGTTTGGGCGTAACGTGAAATAAACCAATCAGAGCGACATCTCACATTCCGTTTAAGAGCAGACGCGCTTTTTCCATGGCGGATTGCTATTATAATGGTGGATTTGTCAGGCACGCCAGGAGCGGTTCACAGCCGAGGAGACCGACGTTCTCGTCAGGGACGTAAAACACATAGAAGTGACATTGGGGATGGAGAAACCCACCCAAATTAGCTTCGGTTAAACAGGAGTATGATAATTTGGGTACCGTAAAACTTCAAATAATAGCCGAGTCCCAAATAGACGCCTGTCTCTTTTAAACGCCCGGTGTGACGACAGGTTTGGGTAAATAAACGCCGGTCTCAAATAGAGGCCTGGTCTGTTTTTTTGTTTCGGTTTGTATTTAAACTTCTAAAACCTGTCAGATCATCTTTTTAAACCAGTTTTATGGTGCAGATTGCGCACGCAAGAGAGCCGTGCGCATCTAGGCGGGAGCTGTTAGTGCAAGCAAGGCGGAGAGGGAGAAGTGGACGGGAGCGCCGAGGAGGAATTCGCCAATGAACTTGTAACGTTAGTTGAGGTGTATCGCGGTGAAGATGATAGTAATGAATGTTTTTTTTTATGCTGCCAATAATCTCGCACACAAGACGAGAAGCGCCACGCTGCGTCAATGACAACTCGAGGTATTATGATATTATCTATTTATTCAGTTAACGGACGCTCTGAGGTAAAGTGTTCAGACTGCAGACTTAGCATCGATTGTATTTAATTGTACAGTACAATCATAACATAGTACAGTACAGACATTATATTAACTCCATAATGTCCTTAAACCTAAAAATATTGCTGGCCATAAACTGAGCAAGTGCGTGACCGGTGTGTGATAACGTTACCTCGAGTTGTCCTAGACGTGACACGACGCAATATAATGTAATTCTTACATTAACTGATTTGTTAAACACATTCGAATTATAAATAAAATGTAATATAATGTGGTAAACTATTACTGTCATGCTTTCTGTCTGTCAGCCTAAATTCTATGGATATGCTACACTCAATGAACAACATCAATACTGAATTAAAGGCCTGTCTCTTATAGACGCCTGTCTCAAATACAAGCCGGTGCAGTTCGGCGATTTGGGAAAATAAAAGCCCGGGCTATTATTTGAAGTTTTACGGTAAATGTGTAAGCTAGATTTATGTCTATTTTTTCACATCTTCATGGACACAACAATGATTTCGCATGTTAATATTTTTCCTTGTAATGTAGCCTATGATTTGCAAAAATGAAAACTGCTGCTTCTGTGTAGATGAGAGAATCAAAGTGTATGCGCGTTGTGCACGCGCTACACTGATTATGGTCAAGCATGCGGCCTTAAAATAGCATATGAATAACATGCGCAACACAACACTTAAGACTAGGTTTTTCCTGGTCTGTGGCGGAATTGTTTTCTAAACCTCCAAGATAGCACCAGGGAAGGTTTGTGCCGGAACTCGCTGAACCTCCCCTGGGAGTGCAAGTTCATTTCCTAATTTACCGACGTGCGTCTGTGGAGGGAAAAGTCCGCTGTGCGCGGGTGCAAAATAGGAATGATACATGCGTTGGTGTACAAAGTCAATTGCGCTGTGTGCAAGATAGGGCCCATAAAGTCAACAACAAAAGAATTGGAGCTATAATGTAAAAATAACCTAAGCAATGACATATTTCAGAGAAAATAATAAACATAAACATAAAAAAAAAAAAAACACTAACTAAATGCATAAGTGTACACACCCCAGCTTATTTGGAGTTTATCAGAGTAACTTCAGGAGAAGACAGATGTGTACCATTTCACATGGCCTTGATGATTAGTTCATTCTGAACACAGCCATTTACCCAATTAGAAAAGGGTGTGCACACTTATGCAGTTAGGTTATTTTAAAGTGCCCCTATTACGCTTTTTCAGAAATATTATATTTCATGTAGTGTGACATAAAGCTGTTTGTGAATGTAAAAGGTCTGCAAAGTTTCAAGGATAAAAGTGCAGATAAATGGAGTTATGAACTCCTAAAAGAAGGAATCGATCCTGAAATGCCTGAAACGAGTTGTCAGTAATTCAGTCACAGCAGACTGGGCCATCTGACCAATCAGAGCAGAGTAGACCAATCACAACAGACTGGGCCATCTGACCAATCAGAGCAGAGTAGACCAATCACAACAGACTGGGCCATCTGACCAATCAGAGCAGAGTAGACCAATCACAACAGACTGGGCCATCTGACCAATCAGAGCAGAGTAGACCAATCACAACAGACTGGGTCATCTGACCAATCAGAGCAGAGTAGACCAATCACAACAGACTGGGCCATCTGACCAATCAGAGATTGGGCTGTGAAAAAAAAAAACAGCCCAAAACCATGGGCTGTGTGTCATTCAGAATTGAACCATTTAATTTCCAGAATTTAAAATGAGGTGGAAAACAACAATTCGGAACAGAACTTAACAAATTTTCCAAATCATATTTAGAAATGCCATTTATAAAATTCGTTTTCCATTTCCACAACTGAACAAAAGTTTGGGGTTTGGAAATGTTTAAAATTAATTTCCTGCGAAAAATATCCTGAAGGGTCTAAAATATAAACACTTATAATATGCTTCCCAGACAGACAGCAACATAGTGTCGGCCCAGATCCGGCCCACATTTAGTACGCATGTATCAGATGTGGCCTGGATCAGGGCCGACACCATGTTGATGTCTGGGTTACCACAGTTAATCACGGTAAGACAAAAACATGTTTTGGAGGAAGGATTGATGATGTATTGACTCATTATTTAAATGTTGTTACATAGAGTACCTTCAAATATATTCTCCTATCCCAGTTAGATTGATTGCGCTGAAAAGTGTCATTGTGGCTCAATCAATACATTGCTCTGTTTGTTTGAGCATCTCGACATTGGTTGCTCAGTCACCGGCATTAGTTTAGGCTGGACTATCTATTTGACTGACACAAATGACACACTTCACCTTTTACAACAATAGAAGTCTAGGGGAAGTTCTGTTTAGATAATTACATAAACTGTAACGATGAAAACAGCCTTTAGAGGAACTTGACTATCATACAATCTGATAACCCTAAAATGTGTTTTTAAAGAGAGGGTTAGAGGAAAGGTTAGGTTGGATTATTTTCACTCATACCTTCTCTTTATCTTCTAGAAGACTGTCCACAAGAGTCCTGAGATGATTCAGCTGCTCCGGCACATGGTCAGGAATCTGCCGCTCTCCTGCAGACATCACAAACAAAATGTCAGAAACATACTTACACAAGCATATTGACAAAAAGTAACTTGCCTGTGAATAAAAATTGGGACCCACTTCATATTAAGTGTATTTAACTAGTACTAACTATGCACTTATTGTGTACATTTTTACATTGACCTTGTAATTATTAAAAATACCTGCATGTAATTACAGCTTGTAAAGGATCCACTGGAGGCAAGTGTAAATGAGAACCCAAGTGAAGTTTATTATAAACAAAACCAAACATGAAACAAAAACATGGCGTGGCATGAAAACAAAAACCTAGACATGAACATGAACTTACATAACAGCAGAACTACAGGAAACAATACTTGACCAAGACACATGGCAAACATGAGGGCTTAAATACACACAAGACTAATGACTAGACAAGGGACACCTGTGAACAATAAAACAATGAACCAATGACAACATGACACAGACAAGGGAACACATGGCAGGATCACATGACAGACATGGAAACATGACGTGAACAAACCCAAAAACAAAACCGTGACAGATCCCCCCCTCTAAGGGCGGCTCCCGACGCCCAACAGAACCCCAAAAAAACTCCAGGAGGGTGGTGGAGCGGAGGTGGTCTTGGGGGAGGGATGGAGGGCCAGGCCCGTGCAGGGGGACAGGACATGGGTCGTGGCCTGGCGTGGACGGACCTGGGCCGTGGCATGGCGTGGGCGGATCCGGCAGTGCAGGAAGCCAGGGCAGACCAGACAGTTCAGGTGGCCAGGGTGGAGCCGGCAATTCAGGAGACCATGGGGGTGCAGCCTCCATGGTCCTATCAAGGACCCTACTGCCCGTACAGGCATGACGTGAACAGCCTCTGGCTCGGCAGGCGTGATGTGAACTTCAAATGTGTGCACCGACCACACACACCATATGGCTGTGGCCATAATGGTTAGTGTAGCGGTCACTGGGGGCTCAGGATTAGTGGCAGCCATCTCTGCTGAGGACTCAGGTTCAGGCGTGGCGGCGGCCATCTCTGCTGAGGGCTCAGGCAACGTGGTGGCGGCCATCTTGTCTGGAGACACTGGCTCGGCGGCAGACGTGGCATGAACAGACTCAGACTTGGCAGGCATGACGTGAACAGACTCAGACTTGGCAGGCATGACGTGAACAGACTCAGACTTGGCAGGCATGACGTGAAGAGACTCAGACATGGCAGACATGACGTGAAGTGGCTCAGGCTTGGCAGGCATGACGTGAACAGACTCAGACTTGGCAGGCATGACGTGAAGAGACTCAGACATGGCAGACATGACGTGAAGTGGCTCAGGCTAGGCAGGCATGACGTGAAGAAGCTCAGGCTTGGCAGACATGGCGTGAAGAGACTCAGACTTGGCAGACATGGCGTGAAGAGACTCAGACTTGGCAGACATGGTGTGAGGTGGTTCAGGCTGAGAGGATAATGTGGGTTTGTGGTGTTCCGTTAAACCCACAGTAAGTGTTGAGCCATTTAACAAAAGGGCATAGTCAATATACTGGGCCAGGGAAAAATTAATATTTCCCCCTGGCAATTGGGACCGCACCAGATCGTTCAGCCCAAAACGAAAAATGTCTTTAAGAGCTACATCATTAAATTTTACCAGGCAACACAGTCCACAAAATTTCTCCACATATGTTTCCAGGGGAAGATTCTGCTGGCGTAGGTTTAGGAGGGCAACCGCTGGGTTCATGGTCGAGGTCGAGTATTCTGTAAAGAATCCACTGGAGGCAAGTGTAAATGAGAACCCAAGTGCAGTTTATTATAAACAAAACCCAAACATGAAACAAAAACATGGCGTGACATGAAAACAAAAATCTAGACATGAACATGAACTTACATAACAGCAGAACTACAGGAAACAATACTTGACCAAGACACATGGCAAACATGAGGGCTTAAATACAACCAAGACTAATGACTAGACAAGGGACACCTGTGAACAATGAAACAATGAGCCAATGACAACATGACACAGACAAGGGAACACATGGCGGGAACACATGGCAGGATCACATGTCTAAAAGGGAATCACATGACAGACATGGAAACATGACGTGAACAAACCCAAAAACAAAACCATGACACAGCAGTAGTTAATTTCTGTAATCACATCTATAATTACACTGTTAACCTTCGCTTACACTTTAACCCACACTTAAACCTAGCCTGGCTCCACCCTCCTATGTACTTCCGCTCAGTTTTCATTTTCCTTCAGTACTCCGTCTGGGTTTGCGGTATATTCTTGGGTTTTCTCTGGCCAAATTTTTACTGGTCCAATCAGCGAACAGAGGGAGTTGCTGAGAACGTTGACGTTAAGGTCGTGCGCTAGTTTGAGTTTTAAGGCCCTTTCACACCGGATGCGTAACGAAAAAGCGAAACGAAAAAGCGAATAGTTCGTGTGCGAATAGTTCGCATCAAAACCATTCACATCAGCCGCGACGCGAATTTGCGACGTTTGTGACGTTCAGAGAGCTTCAACATTCCAAAACTTTCGCGCGAATCGCGCCGACAGCTGAGAAAACATGGACACTTCATCATCCAGTCATAGCATCCAGTGAAGACGAGCTTTTCATTTTATTTAAAAGACAGAAAAGAAGGTTTTGGGTGCAGCCAATCTTACAGAACAGAGAGTCTGAAGGGGAGTATGCTTATGTGCACAGTTTTTTTTTGCGTCTTCAACTAAACACAGTTCGTTTTGTAATGTAAATACACATTACATGTAACACACGACGTAAGTAAGTTAAAAATCATTCGACTAGAAACTGTAGATATCAAAGAATGTAAAAGCAGCCCTAAATAGTCTCACTACATTTTGTTACGTGTTCAAAGTAAACACGGTCTCTGTCTCTATCTTTGACGATAATAGTGTTAGCTTTCTATCCCAAATGTAGTTTAGCCTGCTAGCCTACACAGCACAGGACTATACAACGACTAAAACTATCACACAGTATACTCACAGTCAAGATAACCGAGTTGGTTGGCAATGCTACGCCACACATTGTCTTTCAAATCGTTGTCCTTGTAGTATGTGATTGGCTGAAGCCTTTTCTGTCGCAGCAAAAGTAAAAAAAAATCGACATCGAAGCGAAAAAAATAAAAGTCGTTTTTTCGCCGCAGCACATTCGCGTTCGGTGTGGAAGCACTCATTACACAAACAGCTGATCAAAAAATAAACCCATCGCGCGAATTATTCGTGCGTCAAAATCGCGTCCAGTGTGAAAGGGCCTTTAGGGTTACGTCACGACCAAACGTTAGTGATCGGTTATGGCAGATCCAGAGTGGCTCTGGGCAGATCCAATAGTTTTAAACTTCAACAGAGTACCCGCCTTTAATGAAGTTAACGCTTGTCAATGGAGAGTGGCCAGACTCTCTGTACAAATAAAATGTACCTAAAAATATTTTTTGATGCAAGTACATAGTATAAATGGATATATTTGACTGATTTGCAGGTGTGGCCCCTGTAATGCCCATTTTATATTAATTGGGCTTTATATAGAGTTCAGAAACCCTTGTCATTAGCGACACGATCGTCAAAGTCAATCGTTTTTAATATTGTTGTTTTGGACCCCATTGACTTCCATTGAATGGAAAAACTGTATTCAAAATACCAGATGTGGGCTGGATCTGGGCCGACACTATGTTGCCATCTGGGATAAAACTTGTTTTAACATCGGCATCTTTTCAAGCAATAAGCCTCTTTGTGTGGTCACCATGAACTATAAATGTGATTCTGAATGAATAATAGAATTAACGCAGGATGTTGTCGGTTGAGACCCTGCTGTGTATGTCGTACCCATTGCAGTGAGGAGATCCTGCAGATGTTGAAGCTGGGTCCGATCAGCCTTGTTTGCTTCCAGCTGTCCCACACGGGTCTCCAGACTCTCGTGTCTGTCTCTCAGTCTGCCCACCTCCTTCAGAGCCTCTACGGTCTCCGGGTAACGCTCGGCCCCAACGCTGACCCGGCCCGTAGCAGTGCACAGAGCCTCGTCAGACAGGGACTGATGTGGAGAAGAGAGATCTACACCAGGTGTCCCACCTGTACCTGCTCTGTCATCCTTGATCGGGCTACCAAGGTTCAAAGGGAGGACGGGTACAGTGTCTTTAGCGGCGGAGACTGTGTCCTGCAACCCCTGGGAACGCAAGAGGGAATGTCATTTACAAAAGCACAGTTCATGCCACCTGAGGCTGAGATGAATGTCTTCGTTTTTGGCCTCAGTTTCTGTTTGTAGATGTTGGTTATGCATTTACATTTAGCAAATCATTCATTCAGGTCAATGTTTGCCTCAACTGCAGCTGCCGCCTGCTCTGACAAAACAATGACTGCGATAAGAACCTGTGAGATTTAGGATGGTTGTGAAAGGTTACTGGCTTCTGAAAGCTACAGGACACACTAAATTGACTTTGCGCTTTGTATTGAGTGATTACGGCTGGACGTGCCTCCTGGATCTTCTGCCTCTCACTGATGAGCGCCGCCTGCATCTCGTCCCATGTGACACACTGTGTGAGCTCCTCTGGAACAGGGTACTGGGCCATCTTGTCCTTCAGCTCTTTCTGAGAGAGAGGAAAAATGTAATTCAGCGTTTTCTAAATAAACATGACACAATAATTCTCTGACGACATAAAGTCCTTGTTATTGTTTCAGCACAAATCTCGATCATCAGGAACATGTTTGGCTCGAGGTCATGGTGCAAAGTACCCTAGGTTGATTTTACTCCGAACCATCCCTTTAAGGGTATAGGGGCGATTTCGGACACAGCCTAGGTCAGGGAATACATGACAGGGAAACAGAACGAACAAAACATAATCCTGACAGCACTATTATAATGCAAAATGATGAATTCTTCATGCTTTAGTTATTCATTGTCTGTGTTTTAGTGAGTAAAGTCACGACGCTCCAAGTTCAAAGCAAAGGGAGATATTTGCTTTTACAGAAATCGCCTTTTAAGGACTATAACAAACGGCTGGTAGAGTAGAGACTACAATGAGCTTCCTTATGGGTTAGTGACATCACTAACCCTAAAATTTGCATAAACCCCACCCCCGGGAATGCAATTTATAGATTATCAAGACAGAATATGCTAATCAATGATTAGAAGATAGATAACTCCACATCAGCAACATAAATTCATCAACTAACCATTCAAAAATGTCCTGTTGCATTCTACATGTTGTCACTCCTACATGAGTCTCTCCATTTTTGTCTGACTGTGGTTTGAACATAAAAGGCTAAAAGTTTTTGAAATATTCAGTGCGTGTCTGTGTGAGGTAAAAATAAATATAAAAAATATCTGTGGGGTATTTTGTGCACTCTGGGGACATCAGAGACTTATTTAACATCTTTAATACTTTTATTTCAAAAGGAATTTCAACAGGAATCGGCGTGATCTGGAGATTGCACGAGGGATGTGAAGTGACTTCTGTGTACAAGAGGCTTCATACATTGGCACACTTTTGACAGTGGACTTTCTTTGTTTGTGAAATTTCATGGGTGAATTTGACAAGTTATTTTTGGTTGAACTATTCCTCACTCACCGTGGTGTTGTCCAGTTCTTGCACTCGGTTGCAATACTGCTCCATAGCCACAATACGGTCACCCAACTCATTCATGTTCAGCTGAGGATGACAACATGTTATCAAGTGCTGAATATAAATGAGCAGAAATGTGAGTGATACTGGTGTGTGTGTGTGTGTGTGTGTGTGTGTGTGTGTGTGTGTGTGTGTGTTCACCTGGCTGAGCTGAACATTCAGCGCATCAACTTTCTGTCTCAGATCATCTCTGGACTCTTTGAGCGCCTGGACTTCCTTCAGCAGGTCTTGGATTAAGTCCATACACTGAGGAGGAAACAGTCTTTGAAGATTTACTTGGTTTCATTTCATACCTCTCATACTGGGCAACAGTAACTGGGAAACAAACACGCTCTTCAGAGAAAAAGCCCATAATCCCTTTTGCCTGAACTTTGAAGAGGGATCAAACTCTATGAGAGCACTGCTGAATCAGTTAAGCACATCCTCCGTGTCTCTTCCTTTGAAAAGGCAAGTAATATACTTTCTGAACTTTTGACCTTTAACCCCACCAGAGGTTGCCATGACCGCACAAAGCCCTGGGAATCAGCCTTGAATCAAACAGGATGTGGCATCGCTGTCCGCCCACTTTCTGATATGTTTGCGTAACCCCTGATGTCTAACCTGTGTTACTCTTAGTGCTGTTTGCTTCCCTGTGAGGCTCTGTTTGATGCACAAATTTATCTTGGACGTAACTTTATTAAACTGAAGGGATGACTAGCGTACAGAGGAAGGAAGCTTGATTCCACCACAGAATAAGAAATAAAAAAGGTAATTGTGACACAATTGTGAGTTTAAATCTCGCAACTGCATGATCTAAACTTGTAATTGCGAGTTATAAAGTCATAATTAAGATTTAACTTTTGCAATTCTAAGAAATAACATTTTCCATCAGAATTGGACTTTATACCTCACAATTGCGAGTTTATATGCAAGAAAATTGCGAGATAAAAAAAGTCAGAATTGCAATATAAACTCAATTGTGAGAAAAAAAAAGTCATTATTGCGAGTGTAACGAAGACAGCTGAAGCAGATGCAGAAGCAGGATCCAAGTGCAGCGGGTTTTATTAAAGAAACTCAAAAGATAGCAAACTCAGAGACTCGGGAACAGTCAACATACAACACCAAGAACTCACCAAGACTGAAACAAGACAAAGGGCTTAAATACACAGACGGACAAGCTAAACAAGATAACAAGGGGGCGTGGCTAATGAAAAACACCTGGGGAGACTAATCAACATAACAGGGAACTGCTAAACATAGGATGAGACAGGGGAACAGACATGAATCGTGACATAGCCCCCCAATTAAGGAGTGGGTTCCAGACGCTTCTCAGGATAACAGTCCAGGAGCAGAGGCGGGATGGAGGACGAGGCCCGTGGAGCGGAAGAGGACCTGGAGACTGCGGTAGGACGGGAGGCCAGGGCGGAGCAGGCAGTGCAGGAGGCTAAGGCGGAGCAGGCAGTGCAGGAGGCCAAGGCGGAGCAGGCAGTGCAGGTGGCCAGGGCGGAGACGGCCCTTCAGACGGCCAGGGCGAAGACGACAGTTCAGGGGACCATTGAGGCGCGGCCTCCATGGCCCTATCAAGGGACCCACTGCCCCAAAGAAGTGCCGTGAAGAAGTTTAGACTTTGCGGGTACTGTAGGGTTGCGGGGTTCCTCGTCCACCAAACCCACAGTAAAAGTTGAACCGCTCAAGGAAAGGGCAAGGTCAATATAATGCTCAAGAGTCCAGCTAGGGTCATGTAATGGCATTACGGAGCCGAGCGGCTCGGATAGTCCTCCACGAAAAAAGATCATAAGACATACCTTGTCCATACCAGTCAGGTGAGCAAGCTCTAAAAAATCCATCACAAAGCTTTCAATGGGTCGATCCCTTTGACGGAGACGCATGATTTCCGCTGCTGGATTCATTATGTGGAGAGTTCTTCTGTGAAGAAGACGGCTGAAGCAGATGCAGAAGCAGGATCCAAGTGCAGCAGGTTTTATTAAAGAAACTCAAAAGATTAGCCTGACTACGTCAGACTTCGTACTTCCGCTCAATTTCAGTTCGCTTCTGTACTCAGTCTGAGATAGCGACCTATCTCCCCATTTTCCTCCGGCCTCAAAACAGCTGGCCAATCAACGAACAGAGGGTGGGCTGAGAGCTGTGACGTAGACAATGATTGTACCGTGGTAGATTTACTTCAAATAATCTGCAAAAGTCGTTCACAGCCATGTTCACTCCGGTATTTCGCTCGATGGTTTCTTCACATCATACATGTGTTTACAGTGGAAGTTCGATGCGGCTGAGCCTGCGCATAACACACGTCATAACCAAACGTTATGTGATTGGCTTATATATATATATATATATATATATATATATATATATATATATATATGTGTGTGTGTGTTTTTTGTCATATGGGATTTTTTTTAGACGTGTATTATGGTAATACCCTTTTTATTTATTTATTTATTTATTTATCTATTTTGGTAGTGTTGGGGCATATTACAATGAATTGATACAACTGAATTCTATGGTTTTACGTATTATGACATAATAAAAAAATCATCTGGACCTTGGCAGGTCTTAAAATGAGGTAAATACAACCTCAGATGAATAACAACACATGACATATTACACCATGTCATTATTTATTTAACAAAAACTAGACCAAAATGGAAAAGCTGTAAGTATTTGTATAATTGATCATGAGCAAGTGTGATCTCCTCTATAAAAGCAGGAGTTTTGTTTGTTTGCTGGTCTGGATCATTCAGGTGTGTGTGTTCACACAATAATGAGGAGGAAAGACATCAGCAATGATCTTAGAGAAGCAGTTGTTGCTGCCATCAATCTGAGAAGGGTTATACGCCCATTTCCAAACCATCTGAAGTCCATTATTCTACAGTGAGGAAGATAATTCACAAGAAAACATTCAAGACAGCAGCCAATCTTCCCAGGAGTGGACGTCCCAGCAGATTCACCCCAGGTCAGAGAGATCACGAAACACCCAAGAGCTTCATCTCAGACTCTACAGGTCTCAGTTAACATGTCAAATCTTCAAGTTCATGACACTACAATTAGAAAAAGACGGGACAAGTATGGCATGTTTGGGAGGGTTGTCATGAGAAATAATCTTCTCTCTAAAAAGAAGCACAGCTTAGACACAAGTCATTGAGTCGATCATGAACTCCTCTGTAAACCAAAGTATTCTAGAGTCAGATGTGAGACTATCTGTCTGAAAGCTAAAGCTTGGCCGAAACTGGGTTGTGCAACAGGACAATGATCCCAGGAACATCAGCAAATCTACAACAGAAGGGCTGAAAAAGACAAGAGTCAAAGTGTTTCAGTGACCCAGTCAAAGTCCTCAACATCAATGTGAGAGACTGATACTGTCACACAGAGAACGATTCCTTGCAAGCTATTGAATCATAGTGTGTTCTTAGTATTTCACACATGGCTTCTCCATTTTAGCTTTAATTTTGTTAAATAAATAATGACACGGTGTAATATGTCATGTGTTGTTGCTCATCTGAGGTTGTATTTACCTAATTTTAAGACCAGATGATTTTTATAATTTTCTGATATGCAAAAGCATAACTTTCTATAGGGTGTGCTTTCTTTTTCACATGACTGTATATTGAATGATATAAGACGTTGAAGTACTGTGATATTACCATTAGATAACAGATATGCATACACTACGGTTCAAAAGTTTTGTCAGTACGACTTTTATTCAGTAAGGGTGCATTAAATGAATCAAAAGTGTCAATAAAGACATTTAGAATGTTATAAAAAATGTCTATTTCAAAGAAATTTTTATGTTGTTTTTTTAAAACATTTATTAATTAAAGAATCGTGGGGAGAAAAGGTATCACGGTTTCCATAAAAAAATATTACACTGTCAGAAATTTTCTTGAGCATCAAATCAGCATATTAGAATGATTTCTGAAGGATCTGGAGTAATCAGAAAGAATAAATTAGATTTTAAAATATATTCAACCAGGTCATAAATCATAATAATACTTCACAATATGACAGTGTTACTGTATTTTTGGATGCAGAATTAGCATTAGAGCCTTTGTTAAACCCCAAACTTTTGATGTATCAGAGAACACATCAGCTACTATAGCCTAGTCCTGCCACGGTCCGTTTCGCAAGGGACAATTTGTCATTATGAACCTGACAGGCCATTTGTTTATGGTAATTAGGTATGATAAGAATTTAGTCCAGCTGTTCACAGCAAATATAAACGACACACACAAGCTGTTTAACAAGTCAGTCATCGTTTGTTCTTTAACGACGTGAGTCATCGCCACAGGAGAGTTCAAACTGTCCCGGCTCGTCATTTTGTCACCATGACACCGTATCAGGGCACAGGGCTCTACTCCACACCCCGGTTCAGTCAAAACACCAGAAGTGAATATGATAGGGAACACCCTAACCTCATCAGACCTGGGAAAGAGCATGTGATGAGCGGCCTGACTCCGTCGGTTTATGCAACCACACACCCCTCCGGGAATCATTACCATCCAGACCCCCCTTGACGTTCCTCATTGAAGGCATCACTCCAATGAGCCGGTGTTTATTCCGCGGGTCACATGTTTGACGCCAGCATTGCTGTGGGTCACAAGTGCTTCTCATTCCTGTCCGGCCTCCCCGGATTCGGCTGGCGGGGGTCATCTGAGGGCACTGGCGGATAACCATGGGTGACTCCAAACATGTCCAAACCAAACATTAATGATTAAGAAGATGAGCAGGACCTCCCCGTGCACCGGCGGCTCTGCGGGAGGCTCATTACTGTGGATGGATGAAGACGTGATCGCAGCTAAAGCCAGACTCAGCGTCATGTGAGACGTATCAGTGCTACAACACTAATGTCTTCCACCTTCTTATTACAGTTGATCATAACCCTGAGTGATTATAATGCCACTGGGTACAAAAAAAGATGTTAGGACTGTTTCTTTTTTTATTAAGTTGCCAGTCACCACCAGCGTTTTTAATCATTTTCACAAAAATGTCATGAATGTTTTGTTGAATGAATATCTGAATATGCAATTTATCAAAAGAAATAACAGAGCCTCTGCCTTAAAAAAACGTTTTATGCCTGCTTCATGCATTCCTTTTTTATCCACACTTAAATGTTGGTAAGTATTATAAAAAAGCAACATTTTGAACAAATTTTTCATCTTTTTTAAAGACTACAGAGTGCAAATGTAATGCGTTTATCGCTTGTTTCTGCTGCTTTTTTGTCTGTGTTTTGACCCGGAGAGTCTGAACTCTTTCAGAAGATGAGTTATAGCACCCCCTACCGTATAACCCCATCAATGAAATGAAAGAGTTAAAATCAAGTTTTTAATGTTGTTTATATGTCTATGTGGAGTTTTTAATGTACTTTAAGACAAACCATGAGTAAATTCATAAGTCGACACCATTGCTGAGTATTTTCTCCTTAAAACTGCAGTGAACCAAAGACAGTCTCAAAAACACGGTTTGAAATCGCTGGTGTTTCTGACGTCACAAACTACCTTGTAACCAATCAGATCAACGTGTGATCGTCAACCAGTGGATCTCTGAGCTGGTGTGAGTGAGTGGAGGCGGGGCTCATTTGCATATGCATAGAACCACATTTATACTAAATGAGGCGAGAGTGTAGAGTTAAGGCCCGTTCACACCAAGGACGATAACTATAAAGATAACGATAAAGATATAATTCTAAAAATCGTTCTCCATATTAAAGAATAACAGAGTTCACACCACAACTATAACGATAAAGATATGAGGAACGATATCGTTGGGATCACTTTCAGAACGATTTTTTTTCCAGCTGTCGAACGATAAAACACTGACAGCCAATCAGAATCCATAATAATTTAAAGGTCTCGCGCATTTAGAATGGTGATCTGGATCATCCGGGCGCGCGCGTGCTTAGAATAAAAAGACTGTTATCGGTCGCTGGTGTGCATGGACGCATATATAGTTATCTTTATCGTTATCTTTATAGTTATCGTGCTTGGTGTGAACGGTCCTTTACTGTACATTTAAGCTACTTTAAGGCATGAAAAAAATTATTTTCAAGGAAAAAACATTTAAATATGTAATTTTGGTGATCAAAGATTAGTTTTAAGGGATAAGATTATTTACTACAGGGGGACTTTAAAATGCTAAAAATGTATGAAATATTTTATTATAAATATTTAGTATTATACAATAAATTTGGAGAATTTTGTTCATTGTCTCACTATAACATGTTAAATTAGAAAAAAATATATTTATTTTAAAATTTAAAGCAAAATTAAAAGGCTTAGGCCTGGTTTCACAGACAGGGCTTAGATTAAGCCAGGATTAGGCCTTAGTTCAGTTAGGATATTTAAGTAGCTTTTATAAACGTGCCTTAGAAAAAAACATTACTGGTGTACATCTTGAGACGGAACAATGGCATGGGAATATTTTAATATATATGTCAGGTCTAGTTGCTTTCAGTTAAAACAACTGAAACATTCAGTTTAGTCTGGGACTAGATTTAAGCCTTGTCTGTGAAACCAGGGGTCAATTTGCGTATTTAATGCAAAAACATTCAGAACCTTTTATCGTTTTATGTTTCTTATTAATGCAGTCATTTATGCAATTTTCTATTACATCTACTGTTTTAAAGTTTGGGCTTTGGGGTCAGTACAATTATTATTATTATTATTTATTTATTTATTTTTCAAATCTCTAATACTTACCATATATTTAATCAAATATACAGAAAAACAGTAATATTGTGAAATATTATTACAATTTAAAATAATTGTTTTCTATGTGATTATATTGTAAAATGTAATTTATTCCTGTGATCAAAGCTGAATTTTCAGCATCAATTCTCCAGTCTTCAGTGTCACATGATCCTTCAGAAATCATTTAAATATGATGATTTGATGCTCAAGAAACATTTCTGATTATTATCAATGTTGAAAACAGTTGTTCTACATATTTCTGTTGAAACCGTGATAAAAAAAAAAATCAGGTATATTTTATGAATAGAAAGATTTATTTATTATGTCTTAACTGTCAATATTGATCAATTTAATGCATCCTTGCTGAATTAAATTTAAGTATTAATTTCGTTATAGTTTTTTATTACTGAGCCTAAACTTTTGAGCGTTAGTGCATAAATGACATAAAGTTCTACAACAAAACAAAAGCTTCAAAATACATCTATGCTTTCCAATAAAAATGTATCAAATTTTATTTTAAAAAATGTCAGTGACATTGGTTAAAGGTCATATCCACCTTATTTTTAATGCAAGAGCGGATGTGTGGCCATTTGTAACCGTCTGGCTTTCGGTGTAATTCGCTACCAGTTATTTTAGCTGTTCAAAAACAGTCTGTTATGCTGCTTGATTTTGCCAAATGGCATTTATTATCATATTATTTTAATGCATTGTCATAATTGTCACGATTTCCCCTGTTTTGTGTGTTCATTGTTCAAGGACTCTTATTCTGATATTGTGGTGTCTTGCTTTTCATTTCCTGTGGTTTAGTTCATGTTTGCCTTTTTTTCCTTAGTTACTTTCACCAAAGTAACTCATTACCCACATCTGTCATAAAATTTTGCACATTTTTTTTTACGCTCGCTTGAGGTGGTTATTGAAAAAGAGTTAATGCAAATAATGTGAGATGGAAACGCTTTTGCCAAATAAATTGCGCATGTTTTTTTTGCGAACTTTGAAAAGATTCTCTTCACGATGGAAACCCAGCTATTGTCTTTACATGTATTTTGTAAAGCTGTTGCGTTTCCTGTTGGATTATAATTGTCTTCCTGTTTGGATTTGTGTTTTCTTGTTTGGAATATCTTTGCTTGTGTGTTTGTGGAATAAAGACTGTAGATTAGATTATTACAGTAGATTGTGATAGATTGATTAAACACACTGGTTTGTAGTGCAAACAATTTGACCATTTACTGTACAAAGTTTTACAGTTTTACTGTTTACAACCATTTACACTTAATTCTTCAAGCTATTTACCTATAGTAGCTAGTGCATCGGGAGTCTGACACATCACAGAAAATAGATTTCTTCCGCATTGAATTTTATTTAATTTTTTAGGATTTTTGGTCACTACATTACATTATCATGTGTTATTTCATTTGACTAAATGCGGATCATAGTAATAATGAAGAACTAGTAGATGTTTCCAAACTTGACTGGCACCTATGAGACTTAGGGGCCGTTTACACCTCATTGATTTCAACTAAAAACGTAAAACTTTGTTTGCGTTTTGGCCGTTTATTTACACAACAACAGCGTTTTGGGCGAATATGCTAATCAAATATTTGAAATTGTGTTCCAAAGGGCAAGTTTCTGAAAACTATACTGTTATCTTCAAAAACATGAATTTGTGAAAGCGGTGACATCCTGCATATTACGCATTCAGTCTATATGTAGTGTTTCTTTACAAAGTGACATCGCCACCTACTGGCCTGGCATGAGTAATACAACGATTTTACTCGTTTTCACGGATCCGTGTGAACGGGATCGTTTTGACAACGTTGTCGTCTGTGCAAGAAAAACGCAAAGGAAAAACTTCATTTTATACTGAATCGTTGTGTAAACGTACCCTTAATTTCAAAAGTACAAACTCTGTTGTTTGCCAATCAACATACAGCAAAAAGTGTTTACCCTCCACACAGACTTGATCTATTTCATGATGCCTCATTTTAGTTAACAGGCTGTGCTGAGCAGAACTGTGTTTGGACTAAAACACTTGTCAAATGTGTCCATGTGGTGAAAAGGAAGTGTTATTTGACGTCCATCACTGATATTTAAGTATCTGAGAAACAGGGGTTTGGGGAGTGTGACGAACATGTAGTTTGAGGAACACGAGACACAGATGGTGTTATTTGAGAATGGAGCTCAGTGTCATTGGGTCATTGTTCTGTGGGCTTTCATCAGTCATCTAGAGCTGATGAAACATTCAGCCTCCTGCAGACCCCCAACAGAGGAGCCGCTCGCTCGCCGGCCCAGGCCTCTGCACATCACAGCTCAACCCGCAATGCCTTTCACAGTCATAAACTCTAACTTTTGTTTGCTTTTAACAACAACAACCAAAAACTTAATTTAGGAATACTCTTCTATACAATTAATAAATCAATATATATATATAAAAAAATGTCAGATCATGTTGGAAAAACTCTTAATTTCCCAGATTTCAGTATAATAATCACACAATAGAATTAGCCTACACAATCAATATTCAAATTTTAAGTTCAATATTCATTTAATTTGTTCAATATTCGTAGAGAAAATTGTCATTTACATCTCAGGGAACAAATATAGTATTCACAATTATTGTTTAATTATTCATGTTGTCTAAAAACAAGTAATAAAAACTCGGTGAGTGTTTTAGCGTAATTTTCTCACCTCATGGGATCACAACACTAAGATATAGTAAATCTTTTCCTAGATTTTTTTTTGTGCGTTCCCGAGATTAGACCTTCCTTAACATAGTGCCGAAAACCCGAAGTCTCTAGGTGGTCTGGTTGAGGAGTAGATAGAAGTGCAAGATTGGTGCGCACAGATGCACAGAACAGAAAGCATGAGTTAACAATCGCAATTTCCGGGGGAAAACTGCGCTAAAAATTCAATTCAGTCAGTGCCTTTTCCCATTCAAATTCCGAAATAAGATCCTGTGTTTTTTTAATTCACCCTGGTGAACCCAATAAAGTGCAACACTCGGATTCTGGATGTAAAAACTTTTCGTTTTCTCCATAGAGAGATTGATTTTTAATGATAACTTATAAACCTTTATGAGATACACACTGTGAGCTACAAGGTTGTTTACCAATGGTATTTGCTTCTGTTAAAGCCATCACCCCGCTTTATTTCAACTTTATTCTCAAAATTATCACATTGAATAGAGGAATTTGCGGTGGGATAAATTAACCTGTTTAAGATGAACTAATTAACTAATTTAATTTACAATACTTAGGCCTATTAACTGTAACCAGCCCTGATTAATGAGTGTTTGGGTTTAAAAGAGAAAGAGTGTAAGGATGTGACCAATCAGTGACGAGAATGAGGAATAATGATGATTAGATGTACATTCATTCACAACCTTCTTACCATTATTTGTGTTTTCGAGTGTCAAACAAATGAGGCATATTTGATTGCATAGTATGTTAATGTAATACTACATAGCATACTATGTTTTCAAACATAATCACTGAGTTATAAAACTTTTTGATTATGATTATTAAATTATGATTATCACGTATACACTCATAATAATAAAGGATCTTTATGGGCACATATAGTACCATGAAAGAACCTTTCCATTCCACGAGAGGCTCTTTATACTGGAAAAAAGGTTCTTTAGATTATCAAAATGTTCTTCACACTTAGGGAACGGATCCGTGAAAACAACTAAATGGTAAATGCTGTATTATTCATGCCAGGCCAGTAGATGGCGATGTCACTTTGTAAAGAAACACTACATATAGACTGAACAAGACGTCACCGTTTTCACAAATTCACGTTTTTGTAGTTTAGACGATAACGTTATGTTTTCATTGTTGTGTAAATGAATGTCCAAATCGCATTAAAAAATCCATTTTTAGTTGAGGGGCCGTTTACACAACACAAAACCTCTTATATGTTTTGGCCGTTCATTTTTTGGGGGCCTGAAAAACGCAAACTTTTGAAAACGGCACCGTTATCGTCTCTGTGTAAGCTGTAAACACGTGACTTTGTGAAAACAGTGATGTCATGCACATGCGTATTACGTGTTCAGTCTATATGCAGTGTTTCTTTACAGAGTCGCCACCTACTGGCCTGACATGAATAACACAGCGATTTTACTCGTTTTCATGGATCCGTGTGAACGGGATCGTTTTGACAACGTGGTCTGTACACTAAGGGTCTGTTTACACAAAGTCATTTTCAACTAAAAACGTAAAAAATGTTATGCGTTTTGGCTGTTCATTTACACCACAACAGCGTTTTGGGTGCCTGAAAACGCAAACTTTTGAAAACGATCTCCGTATAAACAACAAAAATGCAAATCTCTGAAAACAATGACGTCATGCACACGCTTATTACGTGTTCAGTCTATAGTGTTTCATCGCCATCTACTGGCCTGGCAACAGAATAAAGAGTTTTTAGTCGTTTTCTTTGATACGTGTGAATGGGGATCGTTTTGACAATGGTGTCGTCTGTACGTGGAAAACTCAAAGGAAAACTTTTCCGTTCTTAGCCGTTTTAAAACCGTTTTAAGCATATCGTTGTTGTGTAAAACATATCCTATAAAAATCAAAGGAAAAACCTTTCCGTCATTAGTACATCATTGTCGTGTAAACACACCCTGAGAAAATAATGTTTTTTTAAAGAGCTGTTCACTTAATTTTTACATAATTTACATAAACCCCGCCCCCGGAAATGCGATTTTATAGATTATCAAGACAGAATATGCTAATAAACGACTAGATTAGAAGATAACTACACATAAGCTACATAAATTCATCAACTAACAATTCAAAAATGTTGTCTACATGTCACTTCTTGAGTCTCTCCATCATTGTCTGACTGCGGTTTGAACATAAAAGGCTAAAAGTTTTTGAGATTTTCAGTGTGTGTCTGTGTGAGGTAATCGAAGAAGCTGTTAACACACTCGAGCTTGTGGAGCTCCGCCCTCTGTAGTGGGAGCAGCAGCTCATTTGCATTTAAAGGGACAGACACAAAAACTGCATTTTTGCTCACCCTTAAAAGGGGACAATTTTAACATGCTATAAAAAATCTTTGGGGTATTTTGAGCTCAAACTTCACATATACACACTCTGGGGACATCAAAGACTTATTTTACATCTTGTGGAAAGGGCATTATACCACCCCTTTAACTAATGTTTACTAACGTAAACTAACTTTACTAACTGTAAAGTGTTACCAGCAAGGCAAGTTATTAACTGTGTTCTGTGGTGATAGACCTACAGTGTAGTGGAGGAACCATGGTCCTGTAAAGCATACAATTCTAGTTCACAGTAGTAGTTTCCTCCTGTCTCTTACCTTGGACACCCCGTCCTCGTTCCCCTGGGTCTTCCTGCGGAGCTGCATGAGGGTCCACATGTCGCTGAGCGCCGTGTCAGAGGAGCCCATGAGCTCGGTGGCGGTGGGAAGAGCCTCCAGTGCCCGCAACTGCTCCTCCATCACCCGCACCCTCTCCTCCATCACCCGATGCGGGCTCGACGGCTCCAGCAGGGAAGCTTTGCTCTGAGCTGGGCTGTCATGGTCGTTGTCCGCCTCTTTCCATGCAGTTTTGACCCTCTCGATTTTCAGGTGTCCCAGGATGGCGTGTAGCAAAGTGTGCAGGGCGTTGAAATTGACCGCTCCGACATCAGGCGTCCCGATGGAGAGATCTAGCAGCTCATGCAGGCTTATGTCTGTCGACATGGTCTAAGCAAATAACGTTACGATGCTGTCAAAACCGACAATCACAGATATGCTCGTTTGAATGACTTCTCTCTGAACAAGTACGCAAGAGCCGATTTAGTCTGTTTTCGAACATGATCACTTGATTATATCGGTTTAAACTGTTTTCTCATGTTTGTGAGGAAGGTAGAATTATACTAAATCAGTTTATTGTGGCGATTAAAATGCGTCGCGTCTAGTTCATCATTTAAGTCACACGTTATCGGCTGCTTTGCTTTGGTCATTTTGCTCTCAGTTTACGCTCTCCCCGCCTTCCGAAGATGCTGATTGGTTTTGAACGCCTCGCGTCATCACGCTCTCTATCCTTATTGGATGAAGTCTCTGTTTGTCAACAGAAATTACCTGTGTTGTGAGCGGCGGCGTCTTTGGGTGCTTAGCAACTGATTCAGTGGCAGCATCAGCACGTGAGAGCGGAGAGCAATATCCATGTGGTTTATATGATGTTACATGATAAAATAGCAAACTTAAAATAAAATAAAAAATAGCCCTAAAAGATGTATTTTCATTGGCCTACTATAAGCTAATCATAATGGCCAAAACAAATAGCTGAAGTGTATAACGCATTAAACGATTTCTTCGGTTTCTGTTTCACCACATTAAGATCTTTCTTATTAAGAATATAATGGAACAAATATTAAGAATATAAAGACCAAAATTATAAACATATAGGCCTATACACACACATGTATATGACCTACTGTATATACACACACACATAGGTATATGTGTGTATCTGTATACATATATATTTGTGTGTATATGGATATATATATATATATATATATATATATATATATATATATATATATATATATATATATATATATATATATATATATATATATATATTGAAGGGTTGGGGTCAGAATCCCTTGCCTCTTCAATTTAAATATATATTAAATATATATATATATATCCTTTTGAAATGATTACTTTATTCTTATTAAAAAGTTCAATAATCAAGTATATCCATGTATTCATATGGTCTCTGTTTAACCATTGTAGGTGCTTCCAAAGTGTGCCCTTGGGTTGTGCTCACAGCCAGGGGCCTTTTGATGATTACTCTCTTGGGATTCAGAGAGTGGCTAAAATGACTCTGCACCCAGGTGTTGCGTATCCATCTTTCTTAGTCAGCCTGCATAAGTTAAAGGTCAATGTATACATAGGCTGCGTTCGAAACCGCATACTTCCATACTATTTAGTATGGGAAAAAGAGTAGGCGAGCGAAAAAGTATGTACGAATCCAAAAGAGTAGGCGAGAATTACCTGGGTGACGTACTAATTATCGCGAGATTCGGACTTAAGTGCGTTCGAATATGCCTACTTTCCTACTATATAGTAGGCGAAAACAGTACGTGAAGGAAGCAGTACGTTCGAAACATCAGTATTAATAGAAGAGTAGGCGAGAAGTTCCCGGATGGCTTACTGCTTCCGCCCAGATTTTTGAGTGCTCAACCGATGGATACTCTTCTATCCCAGGAGGCCACGCGAGAGGATACGTCATAAAAAAGAAGACGGAGGATAGGTCATACTCGAACGTGACGGAAAGGATGACGGACGAGACTCAAATGTGAGTATTACAAATCAAATGATCGCATGTGTTGAACTACTGTACAGTAAACTGTTGAATTGTTGAAGGTGTAAAGACGCTATATATTTGTGATTTTGCTGTAAATCACATTTTATTATGTATAGCTAACAGAGAAGCTCCAGTAAGGACACATATGTCTCCAAAGTGGATTTGCATACATTTTAAACCGTATATATACATCTTAAATACAATTACTAAATGTCTATTTATTATCTGGCAAGAAACTCTTCTATAAGAATTGCAGATTACTACGTCTAATAGATATGAAATAGGCATCTGAGTGATGTATGTGTGCTATTATGTAGAACAAATCTATAAAGTAACTAAACATAAGTTATCTATTTTATTTGTCCATTACTGTTGGTAAATTGAGGAACATTTATGTAGGATAAAAAGTTAAAACAACCTCAACATGTAAATGTAGTGTTGAGTTCATAAATCACAGAGGTAACGTGGATCTTGTCTGGATGTTACAGGGACAGATGAACAGATGTGTGTTTATCCAGAGGAGAGTGGCTCATGAAGCTGAATGCTGCCATCAAAGGCTTTGTGACATTACAGAAATTAATAACAACAACTATTTAAATATTAAGTTGTAGTTTATTTTAATTATTGTATTTTCAAACTGAGCTACTACAGCACTTTTCTGATTCTTGATTTCTGTGCATTTGCTGCACAGCTTTTGTGGTGGAGCAGGACCTGCAAGGAAAGATGATGGCGGCATTTGTGGAAAAAAAAGCATTTTTGTCTTCTAAAAATAATGACTGCTTTTGTGTTATGTTTGTGCATTTTTGCAGCATCTGAAATGTCAGCAGACTGGTGTGAGTACTGAGGATGAAGAAGAGCCCAGAGCTGAATCCTGGAGATGGTGCCATGGATGAGTCCCTCCATCGCTCCACCTGCCCTTATTGCCTCAGATTGTGAAGCACAACACATCACGCAACAACCTCAGAACGGCTCACCTCTGGCGGTCAGCTGATTCATCAGAGCCGCAGAATGGGAACCGCTGTGTTGAGACTGCAGAAGGATGTGGGGTTCAGCGCCTGTAGCCTACATACATACATGATTGTAGTTTGAATAAAGCTTTGTTTCATGTGTTGACTTGTATATTTGTTTATTGTGTGATGGTGACTTTGATTCATTCTTTAACTAATTTATTAATATTTCTCATTGTTGTCAGTAAATAAAATACAATTAATTCATGCTTTATATATTGTTTGAATGAAAATGTAGGTATGTTCGCTATATACACATCTAGAGTGTATTCATGCATAGCTATTTCAAATGACATTTTGTTTGTTTTATTGAATTATATCATTTTCAGTAAAAAGTAATATAATTAATTGGTCAGCATTTATCGTTGTTATTATTGTATGTTTTGGGGTGGGATAGCAATGCAATTCGTTCTGGGGTAATATTAATTTTTAATAATGATACTTAAATTTTTCGAGTATAAAATCAGCAGTTTTCTCCAAAGGTGAATCTCCCTTTGTGCAGACATTACAAACGCTGAGGAAAACCGTTCTAGGTAGGGCTGTCGAGTTACTGATGTTATGAGGTATATGTGTATATCTATCTATCTATCTATCTATCTATCTATCTATCTATCTATCTATCTATCTATCTATATATATATATATATATATATATATATATATATATATATATATCAATCATGGGTTTGCAAACATGAGATTTTATACACAGGAAAAAACCTATAAGGTTGAATATCTAAATATATATTTTCTTAAATAATTAATTATATAATACATTTAAAAAATGCATTTTCTGTTATTTATAGGCCTGAGGGATGAAACGAGAGTTAAATTTAACAAGAAAAAGAGGAAAACAAAGCAGTAAGCCACTTTTGCTTATGGATGAAAATATTTGGATATAAAATAAAGAAATTAACAACATATTCAAGAGATGACAATTTTGGGATTTCGTAATAAAAATAAATATCGTTAAGGATAAAACGGTGGGTCACATTAGTAGGGTATAAGAACTTAAATCAACCCTAAATGTACTCACAAAATAAATGGGCAGCAGTTTCTTCAAAAAGACCACAAAAGGAGCAAGTTTAATCAATATCATGATATTTACAGACAGATGAATTAAACGTGTCGTTCAAATCTTCTAATAGTTGTTGCGCTTGTGATAACGCGTCGTAGGTCACATGATAACGTCAACATGGCAGATGTCCGGTTCTCATTCATACTCAACGAGATTTGGCTATAAAGTACCTACTCTTTTAGCGCTTGTTAAGTAAGTACTCATTGAAATTAAGTACCTACTCATTGAGTATGCGGTTTGGAACGCAGCCATAGTTTTACCTGATGTTGTTAAGTGCATTTCCTCATGTGCATTTCTCTAGGGAGTAAAAAGGATTAATGTCGTTCCTGAGTTCCTGTTCCTGAGTGACAGGGCTGAACTGGTAATCTGGCATACCGGGCAAATGCCCGGTGGGCCGACGTGCTTTTTGGGCCGATACATCTCATAGTTTTTTTTTTTTTTTTTTAACTGCCCATAAAACGCGTACATCGGCGGCCCATTCGTTTTGTTTTGTTTAATAGGCGGAGCTGGGTTTGTGCCAGTGTAATGCATTGGTCAAAAAAAGTAAGCGTTTTTTTTTTTCCACTGACAGCCCGGCCCATGAAACGCGTAGATCAGCGGCCCATTGGTTGTTTTCTTGATTGACACTGGGCTGGCCCAATCACAGCTTTAAAAACCTCCCCCTTTGGGCTTTGAATGAGCGTGCAGTGTGTGTATCTGTCAAAAAAAAAATAGTCTGAGAGAAACGCGAGGAATGTGCAGAGAAATAGTGTGTAATAGAAATAGCAGACGCTGTAAAATGTGTCAAAATATAAATGTTTTCTGCAGCAGCAGGACCTTCATCAGCTCTAGTGGCTGATGAGGAGGATAGTGAGGAGGATCAGGAGAGAGAGATGAGAAAGTGTAGAGTCCACTCCGCGGTAAGCAGAACTACTTTCAAAACCAGTGGCGTAACTTTGTTTTAAAAAGTGGGTGGGACAGGTGGGGGGGGATAACTCAATGCTAAATCATAAAACAGATGTATGTACAGTAACATTACGATGTCCAGCAATCGATTTAAATAGTAGGCCTACAGGGATTGGGTTTAATTAGTCGTTTAATGAGGCCTATTATATGTTGATCCGACTATTTTAAGAGTGTATTTAAATGGTCCAGGGGCAGAACTTTCGCCCAGCGCGGGAGAGGTTTTCGGTTCTTGGTTCCAATCCGCACTCATGTAGGTTTTTTTTTTTTTTTTTTTTTTTTTTTCTCGATTATGTTTTTCAGTGGTTGTATATCAGGCATGGACACGTTTGTGTGCATTTTGTTTTGTAATTTAACCGGAACGAATAGAAAGTCTCTCTCCACAACGGATTGAAGCGCGCGTCCGAGTGAAGACTGTGCGCGAGCCACAAACAGACACAGTATCCGACCGCGCGCCACTGATCGCAGCGGCAACGAGCACTTTGATCACTTGATTTCAAAAACAACACATTTCAGCGCTAGATCGCCTCTTATTTGACAAACGAACGAAATTAATGCTCTGGTAGTTAATTGGAGATGTTTTGTTTATTTGTATTGGTACATTCGTGCCGCGAGATGTTTCAAAAGTGGTGGGGACAATATCGACCTTAGCAAAAAGTGGTGGGGACATGTCCCACCCGTCCCACCCGCAAATTACGCCTATGTTCAAAACACTTAGGCTATGTCATGACTCATGAGTGTAGGAACCCATAACCCAGTTACGCATTATTTCAACATCTGCATAGTTGACGATTACAGAAATTTACTAGAAGTTTAATGAGACGCGTTTTTATCCATGTTTTCCGCCAAAATAAAAGCTTGATGCAGTTTCCATCAAAATAAAAGATCATGTGCTTATCTCTTTCAAATATAGAAATTAGTACAAAACTAAATATAAAGTTTTCTTTATTTTTCAGTGCATTTGTTTTACAATATATGGCTATTAGGCTACTGTCATGAGATTAATATTATAACTATTATTATGTAGTAATATAGACAGACACTGTTACTAAAAGCGGTTTGAATTTTTTTTTTTATATATTGCACACTGAACATGGGTTGGAGCTTTTAATTTTGAACCCTCAAACTGCACCAGATTGATGAATTTAACATTAAAATGCACAACATTTTCTAAGGGGGGGCATGCCCCCATACCCCCCTAGAAAGACTGAAGTCCGCGACCGCAGTTTTACCAAAATTCCTGTGATAAACACTGGTATTGCTATGCCAATGCAGCTTATATCTTGTTTTTTGGATGCATCACTGTGTAGTGTAGTTCAATTGTATTAATAAATTACAATTTTGTACTTATTTCATCTGTTAACTCGCACTCGTTTATACTCACTCATTACATGGCATTAGTGTTTTAATGAATAGGAGTTGAACAAAAACATATTCAAGGGCGTGCAAAGATGGGTGGTGTTTATGATCATATGTAGTGGGCCAGTCTGGGCCAAAATGCCAGGGCCGATTTTCTGTCCCAGTCCAGCCCTGCTGAGTGAAATGTGTTATCAGTCTGTTATGGTGTGCCGCTTTTTAGATAATGAACACAGGCCTTCTTTAGCCTTGAAGAGGACTGTTGTTCGTATTGTGTGTGTGCGTTTGACGTTCTTTGCAGGTCCTGAACTCTGTGATGTACGATTTATGAACTCGAAGACAACTTTCTTCGACCCGGAGAGGTCTAGGTCGGTCTGACTGCAGAACCGCAGAACCATATGTCTTGGCAGTGTGAGGAAGACAGCGCCAGCCTAACAGTCTGATGCCGGAACTGCATACCATACATATCCACCTTACATATACCACCCCTAAACCTACCCACCTCCACCCCCTGACCCCTAAACCCACCCATAAACATACCCACCTCCACCCCTGACCCCTAAACCCACCCATAAACATACCCACCTCCACCCCTGACCCCTAAACCCCTAAACCCACCCATAAACCTACCCACCTCCACCCCGACCCCTAAACCCCTAAACCCACCCCTAAACCTACCCACCTCCACCCCCTGACCCCTAAACCCACCCATAAACATACCCACCTCCACCCCCTGACCCCTAAACCCACCCATAAACATACCCACCTCCACCCCTGACCCCTAAACCCCTAAACCCACCCATAAACCTACCCACCTCCACCCCCTGACCCCTAAACCCCTAAACCCACCCCTAAACCTACCCACCTCCACCCCCTGACCCCTAAACCCACCCCTAAACCTACCCACCTCCACCCCCTGACCCCTAAACCCACCCCTAAACCTACCCACCTCCACCCCCTGACCCCTAAACCCACCCCTAAACCTACCCACCTCCACCCCCTGACCCCTAAACCCACCCCTAAACCTACCCACCTCCACCCCCTGACCCCTAAACCCACCCCTAAACCTACCCACCTCCACCCCCTGACCCCTAAACCCACCCCTAAACCTACCCACCTCCACCCCCTGACCCCTAAACCCCTAAACCCACCCCTAAACCTACCCACCTCCACCCCCTGACCCCTAAACCCACCCCTAAACCTACCCACCTCCACCCCCTGACCCCTAAACCCACCCCTAAACCTACCCACCTCCACCCCGACCCCTAAACCCCTAAACCCACCCCTAAACCTACCCACCTCCACCCCCTGACCCCTAAACCCACCCCTAAACCTACCCACCTCCACCCCCTGACCCCTAAACCCACCCATAAACCTACCCACCTCCACCCCCTGACCCCTAAACCCACCCCTAAACCTACCCACCTCCACCCCGACCCCTAAACCCACCCCTAAACCTAGTGGGGCAACAACTGTTCTGATGAACGACGATATGCCCACTTATCTATCTGCTACAGATTATTGTTTAGACTTAATGTTCTCTTAGCCAATCAGAAGTGAATGTTTATCTAATGCATGCCCTTGGAAAAGGTATAATTGGTGTAAGATTTTTCGAGTTAGCTTGCGACCTCTTCGTGAGACTTTGACGCTGGCTCTACCAATTTAACTGCAAACTATTCTTCAGTAAATTTTTACATATTTGATTGAACTTCACGACTCCTGGTCTACTTTCATCATCTGACAACTGTACCCCCTTACAACATCTATCTGTCTGTCTGTCTGTCTGTCTGTCTGTCTGTCTGTCTGTCTATCTATCTATCTATCTATCTATCTATCTATATATACACACACACATATATATACACACATATATATACATATATACACATATACATATATATATATACACATATATAGTATATACACACATATATATATATTATATATATATACACACATATATATATATATACACACACACATATATATATATACACACATACACACATATATATATATATATATATATATACACACACATATATATATATATATATATTTTTTTTTTTTTTGTGGATAATAAAAGTGTCAAGCATCAAGGTTTTGTAACTATATCGTGAGATCTTAAAGAACTCGTCTACATCTACTTCTACATGTATTTTAAACAAGTTTTTTAAAAGATATTTCTTTTTCATCCTCTTGGATTCATCCTCTTATTTGTCCTGTAAATATATCATGTGTGATGAGCATTGGAAAACAGACACAAGCAAGAATGAAAATCTCTTTAATCCCATATATACACACATATTTATAAAAGAAAACCAGGTTACCATTTTTACAGCAAGATACATTCAAGTAAATGACCAGATATTCATCTCATTTTCCCTCAACATCCTATTGATTGCATTGGCTTGAACCAAATAATACATGTAGCTTCTGCTCCCATGCAAATGAGCTTGTAGCGTAAGTGCTGTGAGTGAGTGTATTAAAAAAGCTCTTTCTGAACCCTTTCTCAGCACATTAATATTTACTGGTATGACTTGTTGACTTAAGCTCAGCTTGATATTAGTACAGTTGCGCTTTATAATGATTCTCAAATTGTTTTCTATTGATTATATCAGTAATCCGATTCATTTAAATTCATTTGTATACTTAACACAAATAAACAGAGACAAACTTAAAAAAATACAGCAAATTTCTAGAAAGAGTGCTTCAAACTTTGGCAAAATGGTTTCCTCAAAAAATAAAAAAGAGAAAAGGAAAAGAAAAGAAAGGCAACTGGCAAAAAAGAGTTAAAACTGACTGTGGCTGTGCATTGAGGGTTTCACGTTTTGCAGTTGTGAAAGATAAAAATTGAGTCTATAGTCATATTTCTCCTCAACAATCTCACAGCGTAGTGTATATAAATGATGTTTCGTTGCTCAGTGATTTATTGCATTTGCATTAAGACTTATAGAAGCTTGTTTCCGCCACGGAATAAAAATAAAATAAAAAAAGGTAAAATTACGACTTTTTATTTCAAAGTTCTGACTATTTTTCCCCTCGCAATTCCAAGTTTATTTCTAGCAATTGTGACTTTTTCTTAGAATTGTGAGTTTATATCTAGCAATTGTGACTTTTTTTCTCTGAATTGTAATATAAACTTGCAATTGCGAGTTATAAAGTCAGAATTGCTCTGACTTTTTCCCCCTCCGTTTATATCTTGCAATTTTACAGAACTCGGCAAATATCACGCGGTAAAAAAATATGTATATCGTGGCCACGAATTACCAATTTGGCACATTTAACTAATATGTTCCTCGTGGCCATGAATAATCATTAATTCCCTTGTTTTAGTTCAATCAAAACGAGGGAACAAATTAGTACAATTGTGCCCATGACTTACTTAAACGGGAGAACAAATTATTATTATATTACAGTTGTAATAGTGCGACAATCTCGCAATTGTGACTTTTTTTCTCAGAAATGTGAGATAAACTTAATTTGTGGCATATTTGCCCACATGTCGACTCAAATAGAGTTTATGTCTCTCAATTCTGACAGTATGTCTCAGAATTTAATATCCCGCGATTTTGACATTTTTCTCGCAGTTGCAACTTTGATCTCACAATTTTTTTCTCTCACAATTGCGAGTTTTTGTCTCTCAATTCTGACCGCATTTCTTGAAATATCTCGCAATTTCGACTTTTTTCTAAGAATTGTGATATAAACTCTCAATTGGGAGTTTTAACGTCAAAACTGCGAGATATAAACTAAACAAATACATAAGTTAGAATTGTGAGATAAAAAGTCGCAATTATCCTTCTTATTTTTATTCCCTGGCGGAAACAAGCTTCCATATGGACTTCTCAACAATAACTGAATTTAAGTAGTACAATATCAACTTAAAGGAGCAGTTCGCCTAAAATAAAACTTCGGTCTTCATTCACATATCCTCATTTTTGATTTTCAGGGTAAAGCTGAATTTCAGAAAAATCTTTCCCAACACAATTCATAGTGACCAAAAAAAATAATAAGCACAGTGTCTAATGCGCTATGACTTTTGATGTCATACGATTGTTTTCTGTGAGGATCAGACTGAAATTTAGGTCAGTTTAGGTTGCGGCTCACAAATCTCAATCACTGTATTCAAACTGGTGAGTTGCGTTCGCTTACCAAACGAAAACCAATAGCGTTTGAGTGAACCTCGTGCAAAGATAGCGGCATGTTTGAATGCCAAATTAGAGGAATAACAGCTTGAATTTCAATCTTTTCCTGAGACGAAGCAAACACGTGGTCTCAGAAAACTTGAAATATAGTGCATGAGTTGTATGGGGAAACTCTATGATCCTTTCATGCTTGTTTTGGAGCTTGTCATCTTTGGTCACTATCTTTGTGGTGAAATGAGCTGCATGAAGATTCTTCTCGAGTTCCACGAAACATTACTATCATACGAGTTTGGAAATCACAACAGAAGTTTCATTTCAGGGTGAATTATGTCTATAGTCATTTGCTTGTCTTGTTCAATGTTCGAGAAAATGTCGGAAATGTCGACGAGAGACCGCAGTTCGCAGATGGTCATTGTGGCATGGCACGGCATAATGCTATTTGAAAACGTAAAAAAATTGAGCAAACCGTTTATTATTGCATTACAGCACTTGAACCTTGATCCCATCAGGGGAGTAAACGTGTTTTAAGTGCCAGTAAAGAAAGGAGTCTATGCAGCCGATCGGCTTGAAAAGGAGAATGGATACATGGTGTTCCCGCAGATTGAAGTCTAGGAAAATTTGCAGAAGTGCTCAATGAGGCTGATGGCTGGAGATATCCTGTCAGATACTGTCATAGTCCGAGTCCTGTTGGGTTCTGATGGCGGCCCACTCCACCAGAAAGAAGGTCCCGGTGCCCATGAAGCCCATCAGCACCATGATGAGCAGCTGCCAGTGCAGGAGAAGGTAGTTGCTGTAGAAGAAGGCCACCGCAGCGGTGATGGACTGCAGAGACGCCACGAAGAGAAAACACAACTTCACATACCACACCATACACAATCACACACTCAATAAAGGTGGGCTTTTAATTACCGGTTCTTAAACCACGTCTTTTATTTTAATCAGAGTTTCTGTCTGAACTAGGCCGTTCGATGGATGCTTGGTTAAACCCAATCCAGTCCAAAATCTACTGCAAGCCCCTTTGGATAATTGGATCTGCTAAAATCATGAATGTAAAATCCTGCTCCACAAAGCTGTATCTAAAGTGTTTCGACTGACTGCGATTCTGTCGCAGACACTTTGAATTTTAGACATAATATAGACATTTTTCAATTGTAGTCTTTTAAATGGCATCTGACATAATAAAGTGAAAAATATAGATTTTTTTATACATATCGAAACTGAACTATCTGAAACGCCTCCAATACTAATTTCCCACAGAACAGATATGCGATACCAGCTGTGCTTTCTCTCTCATCTCTCCGACAGCGAGCTACACACAAACCCGCCTCTCCTCACTCACTCGTTAATGAATATTGTTGCGGTTACAAGGCTTGAATTTTGTGTATTGCACATAATTTGACTCATTCCCTCATTCAAGTTTTGTGCTCACACCCAAAGTGCGGCACATAAAGCCGACCTCTCAGAACTAAACGGAGTTCTTTTTCGCTGCTTATTGACATTAAACAGTCAAATACACACTAAATAATGTCAAAATGCCGGTCTTGGTGAGTATTCACGTCAACACAGTCAGTTATGTTTTATGTGAACATAAACCGTTGAGAAAGAAAATGCACGTGTGCCAGTATAATGGATCCTTGCGTCAGGTCTTAAAGTGACAGCAGCGTAATAAACCTGCTGCCAAATCATGAGATAATATTAAAAATATCTATATGGTAGTTTTTCCAAATGGTATCAGATGTCAAAATTGTGGCTAGTGAAAATGTTGAGTGGCTTGCAACTTTGGAAAACTACTAGCCACAGCGGCTGGTGTGCAAAAAATAAAAAGTTAATCTCAAGCCCTGGTCACATCATACATTTCATTTTCAGTGAGGACATAAAAAAATTCTCAGCGCTCAATACGCCGCAAGAACTTAGGACGAGGAGTAACAGGCGAATTAAAATATTATATAAAATATACTTTATTTTATATAAAATATTCCTGCTATGGATTGGATATATTAATTATATAATACTAATTTACAAATAACCAATACATATTTGTTTCAAGTAAATGGGTGAATCTCATAATAAAAAAGAAAAAAAATTATATATATATATATATATATATATATATAAAATAAATTATATTTTATACTGCCTTTAATTTATTCTGAATTAAATACTGTAACCAAAAAAATCATTGTATTACTGATTAATTGAATTAAGTCATTAAGAAATTTTTTTTAAAAAAAATGTCAATATAGAAAATCTTTATGGTCATAAATATAGGTTATTTTCTTTGAGCAAACCATACAATTCTTTATATACTCTCTTTTGATTTTGGGACTCCTTAGGACAAGTTGAAACTGGAAATTGCAAATATATTCCTTCAATGAATATACATTTTCTATAATTATTTATTTATTTTAATTTTTTTCAAAACAATACATATTTCTTAAATGTTTTCAAGTAAATGGTTGAGTCTCTCAAAATCTCAAGAATATGAACATACATCACCCCCAAAATATATATTTTTTTTAGAATTTAAGGAGCCAATAATCTCTATAATGTTCTTTTTAGGACCAATGTTTTCATGCCTCAACATTTCTAGTGGTGCAAAAAAATATATATTAGACAACAAAACACACACTGAAATGACTGTTCACAACCTAAATAAAACTAATGGGAATGAAATTAAAAATTGGCTTCATGTTTTTAAGCAAGATATAATTGTATTATTTACGTTTTTTTTTTTTTTTTTTTATCTCTCATTTTTATATATTTTGGGGTGAAATATGACCCGGCCATTATGTTTTCACCCAAATATCGTTGCAGCCTTATTCCAAATTTTTGGCACTGTGTTTTAGTATCAGACAATTTAATGACTTTAAATGCTACCAATTGTTACACTTTAAAAAAAAAAAAGAAGGTTCAAACCTGTACAAATTTAAAGACTGCAAACGCTGGTGCGCTGTCGTCCCGGAACAAGACCCCCACAATGCTGATGAGCTGAGTGTTGAAGCAACTATCACCCAGACCCAGCAAGAAACTGCATATCAGCGCCACCGTCACACTGACACAACACATGAACAATAGAATAAATCAATGCAAAGAAGCAAGAAAAGTGTTAATAAACATCCATTCTCAATGCCCATGCCTGCTGACTCTTACCTGGGTTGGATAAACGCTTGCATTTGTGTGCCTTCCTCTGGGGCCACGGGAGCATCACTGGCTATGTTGAGGAAGATGAGGTAGAACGCCACAACATGGGTAACCAGACCCAAAAACACTACCGGGTTTCTGCCATAACGGTTACACTTATCCATGATCCCAAATACTCCCCCTCCTGGTTAAACAAGAGAAATCGTCTTATTACGTTTGCTTTGGCATGCTCACTGAGAACAGAAGCACAATAGTGTTGATGCACTGACTCACCAAGTATTTCACCAACTCCGATCAAAATTCCAGAGAGGCCGATGAGACCCTTGGCGCCTTCTCCAAACTGAGTCATGGCCCCTAAACACGTCCCATACACCCCACTGTAAAAGGTGAGCTCGAGACCTGTACAGATAGGCAGCCACATTGTCTCAACATCACAGTTCAGCCACTCCTCTATATCTATCACTGACAGATCTTCAAAGAATAGTCTGTAGGGTGGACAATATGTCCGATTACATGATGCATATTTTTATATCATTGTAATCAGTATCGGGCCGGTTGCTTTTTAACGTTATTGTTACTGGCCTGATAAGAAAATGTGCCCGATATATTAAAGCAGATAAATAGTGGATTATTTCCTTCAGATGTGCACTGTTCGCCATGATGGTTTTGAATATGCTTGAAATATAATTGAAATCACTTCAAAAAGGAAAATACTGTTCAGTGCAATGCAAATCTGTCATATAGGCTACATAACATTATAATGAGAATATTATAATTGTGTGCTTAGGACATGGTTTTTAATGGTGAGACTTGTTTTTGTAATCGGGCTGGAAATGGATTTAAATTTATCTGCCAATATATCGGTTATCGGCTTTCAAATATAAAGAATTATCGGTTATCGGTATAGGCCAAAGTTTTCATATCGGTGCATATATATAAAAAATATTTTTTTTTAAGTGGGGTAAAAAAAGAAAATGTCTATATATATATATATGAGATATCACAGAGACATCTCTCCGAAGGATAGTAAGTGAGGTGGACAGTATGTCCGGAAACCTACATACATCAAATTATGAATACTTTTATGTTACTGTAATGGTATTAGGGTTGCAAAGGGGCGGAAAATGTTCGGTAAATTTCCAGAAAGTTTCCGGTAAATTTCCAATGGAAGTTAAGCTGGGGAATTTTGGAAATATTCATTACCACAGCAACCGCTTGCGCGTCCACTCTGAAAGTAACTGTACACATAAGAGACGGATAGATACATTATTTAAGGTTATTTCTATTCGTTAGAATATTGATATATGAACTTATTGTCAAGTAAGCCCCGTTGCGAGCATGTGTGTCTCTCTAAACTTTCAGTGTGCTGCACTGCTCTAGTTGACTATGCTATGTGCTATGTACATGGGATTGAGGAATGGCATGGATATTCAAGTGTATTTGAATGGCATCTGTTTGTTTTAGTCAAGATTATGCTAAAATATACTTTCCTCAACTATATTTAAGTTCCCTATGAAGAGCCAACCCTCAACTTTGAAAATTTCCAGTTTATTCCCGTTTATTCCCATAAATTCCTGTTAATTCCCTTAAATTCCCATTAATTCCCATGGAAAGTTTCCATCTTTGAAAATTCCCAGAATTTTGCAACCCTGAATGGTATATATATATATATATAACAATATAATTATTTGCATCCATGTGGCAATGCCTACTTTTGAATAATCCAGTTAATTAAATACTTTACAAAAGAAAAAGGTATTTATGTTGTCTTTTTATTTGGATCTTGATGGACACAGCCCAAAAGTTAAGATTATTAATAGTTAATGATAATAATAACACTTTTTGTTAATAACCATTCTTGTTCAAATATGTTCAAAACAGTACAATATTACATATAAATATTACATATGTTATTATATAGTATATAGTATTATTATTATAAAACCATTATTAGTATCCGAAAGAACAAATCCCCCCTGCTACTAAAGGGGTCCCCCAGGGCTCTGCTTTAGGCCCTCTTCTTTTCATAATCTGCTTGCTTTATCTGTCAGCATGGTGTGAACTAGCACTGCTACCACACAGATTTGCTTTTAGAGGACCGAACTTACCAGAGTATGCAAAGGGTATGCTCAATAAAAGCATCTCTTTGGTCATAGCCACCTGTATGGATCTCTCTGTTGATGAGATGAGACATCTTAGCATGTTACACAGAAAAAAACTTTAAATCTTTGCATGCGTTCTTAAATATTTAAGTGCCACTTACTGAATGCCTCCAATGCCTGAGAGCCCCGAGTCTGGGATGGCCTTAAAAGAGTAACAAGAATAGGAAGCAAGGCAAAGGAAAAAAAAGACAACATGATTTAACGGGTCCAGATGAATGTCTTGATTTGCAGAAGTGCATAAAAATATGTTTGTACTTACACCACTTCACAGCTATCAGAGATTTCTGTTGGTAGAAGTGACTCAGAGGCATCAGAAGGTGCAGGTTCTGGGTCTGGTCGCTGGATCAGGAAAAAGAGGAAGTTTCCCACCAGACTGATGACCGTGAGTGTGATGAAAACTGTCTGGCGGTCCTTATCTGACACCAGCAAAAGACGTTTTTCAGCTTTATTCGACTAGAGACCTCAATTACAATTCTGTGTAACCCTTCAGAAATTATTTTGTATAGCTGTTTCTATCACAGTATGTTTTTGTTACATGAAATAAGCAAACCATTTATTAATTTCAGCCAAAATTATTGTTACTTTAACTTCTACGTACACATTACATTTCCTTCAAAGTAGCCACAGCAGAACAATATCTGTACTCACCTGTTATGTGACTCTTGTTATGCCAGGCAAGATATATGTAGAGATTACCAAAGAATAAGCTGCAAAAGAGAATAAATAAATCATTGTACCTTATGTACTAGGGGTGTAACAATATATCGTGTCACAATATATCGCAATACAAAAATGCAACAATATGTACCGTGGATAGTTCACCCAAAATAAAAATTACTGTGTGAAAAAATTCAAGTTTTCAGAGTTTTAGTGTCAGTACGACATTAAACTACTATATATAATGCTGAATATAATGTATAATAATGCAATTGGGGAATATTTGTGGGTCCTAATGCCAAATGTCTTATGTTACCAGTAAAAAGTGGCCTACATTATTTAAATATATCTAGTCAGTGACAGAGTAAAAGCATATTCGTCTAAAATAATTATGTTTTCAGTTTCAGAATCATGAATATCTTTATTCTTGTGTCACTACTGTCCTTTGCATTAGGTTTCCAGCACCAAGTCCAAGCCTATTCATTTACACCCCAATGTAAAACCAAATTTAGCATTTTAATCATCAGTATATTTTTTGTTAACCTTTTACCATATGTCTTGGAGTATCGCAATAATATCATATTGTGAGTTCAGTATCGTGATATGTGACATGAGGGTACCGTTACACCCCTATTATATACCATGTTTCCTTCTATTAACGCTCAATGTCGACAAGAAGGATGTACCTAAACTGCATCAACGCCCAGAATATACCACTGTTTCTCCCAATAGTGGAATCTTTGGAGTTGATGGTGAGCAGATTCCCCTGAGCCGTCCAGAGCACTGCAAAAAAATAAAGAACAGAAATATTAGAGAATGTGTGGCGCTACATTTTATGATTTTATAACCGGCCCGATTGTGATATCTCACCTGCAGCGCCAATTCCAAGCAACACAGATAAAGTGTAGAATGACCAGGTGTACGGATGAATGAACACAGCAATATAAGCACTAAAAGAGACCAGAAAGCAAAACCATGTAATCATAAATCCTGAGAAAACGACTAAGTTATGACAAAAAGTCACTTACCTGTAAAGAAGTCCGCTAAAAAACAAAGACAGCTGAGGTCCAACGACAGCTATCACTGAGGGCGCTATGAGGTTAGACGCAGAAAACACGGCGTAGATAATCGCCATGCTAAAACAGAGGTATGAAAGAATGTGTTAAGGGTGGGATTTACTGGTTTGGAGGATGATTACAGAATGATAACATGGAAAAAAACAATATAATACGCATGGATTTCATATTTAATTAAAACAACTCGATGCCAAAATGGTTATGATGCATTTGCTTTGATGATCATTATTAATCATAACTATTTCAATGCGTTTTATAGAAAGGGCAGAGTGAAATGTTTCTTGAGCATCAAATCATAATATCAGAATGATTTCTGAAGGATCATGTGACACAAGACTGGTGATGCTGACCATTCATGGTGAATGATGCTGAAAATTCAGCTTTGATCACAGGAATAAATTACATTTGAACAAATATTACAATAGAAAGCAGTTATATTAAATTGTAATAATATTTCAGAGTATTACTGTTTTTACTGTAAAAATTTTTTTTTTTTTTAACCAACCCCAAACTTTTGAATGGTAGTGTAAACATATGAACATATAAATTCAATATATGCTACATGTTTATACAGCATGAAAATATGAGTAAATTTTTTTTGGAAATCTCATTATTTACAGTAATCAATATATTCACACTACATGCTGACAAGTCTGTTTTATAATAGAATAATAAAGTTCATTAAACAATAAAAATAACAAACAAACAAACAAACAGACACACACATACATACATAATATATATATATATATATATATATATATATATATATATATATATATACACATACATATACAGTGTATATATATATATATATAAATAAATACAAATAAATAAATTATATATATATATATATTATTTATTTGTATTTATTTATTTATATATATATTTATTTATATTTATATATTTATTTATTTATATATATTTATGTATGTGTTTGTTTGTTTGTTATTTTTATTGTTTAATGAACTTTATTATTCTATTATAAAACAGACTTGTCAGCATGTAGTGTGAATATATTGATTACTGTAAATAATGAGATTTCCAAAAAAATGTAATTCATATTTTCATCTATATATATAGATGTATTCAGATATACATAATAATATAATATAATTGCATATAAAAAGTTTTGTTGTCTAATATGTTTTCTTCCACCACAAGAAACATAGACCATTTTTGCCCAAGGAAAAGAGCCTGTGCTGACTGAGTGTCGTGACATTGGGTCACATGACAACACTGCATTCATTTCTCTGTTTCAAAGTTCTGTTTTCTTTGAGAGCATATAGTGCTTCTTTGTTATATAATCAAGGTCAATGTGATTACTGAGGGCGAGAGAGAGTGGTTCGACTACAGCACAACATCAGATGGCCCGGTTTTCATCTTTGAATCAGCTGTAATAAATCACATTCAGAACGGGTGCAGAGCCCAAAACATGTCACATGACTTTAAGCAGAAATAGAGCACAACCATGGGATTCAGGAGGTAAAAGTCCCATTCATTATCTCTTTATGTATGGGTTTTTTACAGTAAACTAAATTTATATATTTCTAAAGCCACTTTGTACATGTCATGTGCAATGTTTAATGTGATGAGCAGTTCCACGCCTCATAAAAAGATCGCAGTCTTGTCAATTCTTGATTTCATAAATCTTTATTTGCTTCAGATCAACATTTTAATGTTGTGCTTCGCCTATGATCCAGATCTGGCTGGCTCTTTATTTAGCCAAGGCAAGTTTATTTACATAGCACATTTCATACACTATGGCAATTCAAAGTGCTTTACATAGAAAGCAATTTAAAGTCACCTTGAAATCACCTTGAAATTTTTTTTATGGAATATTGCAGTGATTTATCCGTGCACATCCTTATTTTTGTCTTAATTCATATGCCTTATAATCTTTAATCAAAATAACTTCCTCTCCTCTTGCAGCTCTTCTCTTCTCTGATGATGCGTCTACTGGCGTGAGGGCGGAGCAACCTGTCACTCACACGAGATCAGCCAATAGCAAACCACAACCATCCAATCAAAGTCAAGCCCCGCCCTACATCTGTTCTTGTTCCAGAAGTGTTTCACTTGGATATACATCACAATACAGGGAAGAAATGAATATCGCAACTTCGATTTCGTGCCGATTTTACTTTTTTTTTATGTCTAATGAAAAAGCAAATGAGAGAAATACTTCCGGCACCGAGGTCACTATTGTGCTCTATGAAGAAAGTCGCTCTGATAACAGAAGAAAGAAATGAAGAAAATGAATACCTTGTGTAGCCACTTCCATGAAACTCTGTACTGTTGAAACTCTTTATCACAGTTTGCTGGGGAAGAAAAGTAAAGATAGGTTTGATTGTCATACTGGATGTTTTTTAAGTAAGCATTGCTGCATCTGACATTATAATATTCATCAGATCGACATGCATTTCACTGCGGTCACGCCATCTACGCTTAAAAATACATTGTGCGTCTTAATGAGCTTGCGTGGTCGGCTAAAGGTGTGCGCTTGGTGTCGGTACACATATTTTAAAAATTCATAAAAAAATAAATAAAATTGTTTTCTGCCAACTCCACCAGATTCTTGTTCTACGTCTCCCCGAGTACCACTGTGGTGATTTTATTGTTGTTTAAAGCAACACTAATGAACTTTTCCTCTGCGGTCGCCCTACAGGTTGGAAGCAGAATTGTCCATTACCGCTGTCGTAAATAATTTCGCCGCCCACAGCCTACTGTCACACACACACTCGCTGTTTATCCAGCACCGGCTTTGGAATGAACGATGTCCACAGACAAGGTCGAGTACGTTGCATGATTTCATGAAAGTATGATGTATTGCGAAATCAGAAACGAAGAAAAACTAAATAATGACTATTGTAACAATTGTCGTAAAGCAAGTCAAATCTGTAGTTTTCTTATGTCTCATTCGAACTACAGAAACGCGACCCGGTTTGGCAAACTTGCATAGTGCGGTTATAGCAGATAAAGGCCCGCAAAGCGAATCCAGAAGTGCCTTTCACCCTGTTACGACTTGATGAACCACTAAAAACTATTTTGGAAACATTATTTTAAAGGGTTTGTTCACCCAAAAATGAAAATTCTGTCAGTAATTACTCGCCCTCATGTTGTTCCAACCATGTAAGTCTTTCGTTCATCTTCGGAACACAAATTAAGATATTCTTGATGAAATCTGAGAGTTGTCTCACTCCTCCATAGGCTTTCAGAGGGACCGAAACTCGTCGGCCCAGAAAAGTCATTAAAAACATCGTTAGAATAGTCCAAGTGACTACAGTGGCTCTACATTACAACAATACTTTTTGTGCGGAAAAACAACAAAAATAACGACTTTATCCAACTATTAGTATTTTAATTACTTTTCTGGGCCGACGAGTTTCGGTCCCTCTGAAAGCCTATGGAGGAGTGATCCAGCTCTCAGATTTCATCAAAAATATCTTAATTTGTGTTCCGAAGATGAACGAAAGACTTACATGGCTGGAACAACATTAGGGGGAGTAATTACTGACAGAATTTTCATTTTTGGGTGAACTAACCCTTTAAGGTAAAAAAAGTTCCTTAGTGTTGCTTTAAAGGATTTCATTCTTTAATAATTATATGCCAAAGCCATATACTATTAACCTTGCTGTACAGACATATTTATAAAAAAATAAAAATAAAAAAAAAGATAAAATCAAATAGTTTTCGGCCAACTCCACCAGATTCTTGTTCTACGTCTCCCGGATTTCTATGTTGATTTTTATGTTAACAAAATCACCACACTGGTACTTGGGGACATGTAGAACAAGAATCTGGTGGAGTTTGCAGAAAACTTTTGTTTTAATGGATTTTTTTAAATGTGTGTACCGACACCTAGCGCCCACACCTTTAGTCTACCACGCACGCTCATATAGACGCGCAATGTCTTTTTAGTTAGTCGCGTACCCAAAGTGTCAAAAACCTACTTCAATATTGCCGCAGGTGCCAAAGGCTGTAAACATCACCATGAAGCCCAAGCCCAGGACGATGATGTTGAGCAGGGTCTTTCCTTCGGGACTCATGTTGGCTTTAAGTCTTTAGCTCGATGACAACCTGAGACTAGTGAACACACAAAAGCATCCGAGTCAAGTGACACCTGACACGACTGGTTAAAAACACTGACTATGCACGATCACTGCTTCCTCGTGACGAGATCAAACAGCTCTGAGGAGTCTTCAGTTAGACCAAAGAAGTCCCTGGATATGTGTCATGCGAACACATCTGAATAATGAGCTATTAAAAATGATTACTGATATAATTTAAGTTTGTAAATGGAGACCGGTTGCAGTAATAATCATGCGAAATACACTTACCGAATACTTGTGTGCGCTGATGTAAACAGCTAATTCATAATGTAAAAGACCCGTTGATCACGACGATTTCGATATAGGTTGAAACATTCTGCGAGCTGGAAAACGTGAATAAATGTTCTTTTCCTGCTTCCCGATCAGGATCTCCCTGTATGTCTGAAATCGAAAATGTCTGTCATGTGACTTCTATCAGCTGACGGTGACGTCATAACCATCCTCCGCGAACGGATTTGTGGGTAGTGTCGTCTTTTCATTGAATCCGTGAAATCAGTGAGAGATGTGCTGTTGATGGATATAAATATATTTTTTTATCAAATGGATAGTTTATGAATGATTTCAGTTAGATATAATTTATATTCAGTGTTTATTGCTGAATTTGTCTCGTTTCGCTGAATTTTATAGTCAGTAGCAACATAAATTGCTATTTTGAAGACTACATTGAGGACTTTTTGATCTCACATACTAACGGGAACTATATTCGTTCTTTAACAACTTATAGGCCTATATAAAAAAGGCCTATATAAATCTCCCCTTAAACTAATTTTATTCTACAAATCATTATTTTATTTAAATATAACTTTCTGTAAAAACTATCATTAAACGACTTTGCATTTATTTTGTCAGAGTACTTATTCAGTTATATTGTGGGATGCAAAAACTGAAAACCTCTGTAATTTTTATGAGAAATTTTTGGCTTTTTGGCTTGACTAAATATTGTGAGGAGGATGAGTGCTTTTATCTAATTCATTTACCTTTTTTAACCACATTTCACATTCATAATGCAAGTTTACTGTTTAAGGTTTTGTTGAGTGAAGTAAAGTTGGACAGATGCTTTGAGCTTAACAAATATTTATTTTATATTTTTATGATATTGTATACCTGACTAGCCGTATTTTTCGATTTCTATAGCCATTTTTAACGGTTTATTTAGGCATATTTAGTAAGTTTCTCTCTCTCTCTTTTCTTTTTCTTTTCTTTTGTTTTTATTTTTGTAATAACTGTATACTGTTCAATATCTGCATTTGAATGAAAGTACATTGTATAATGTAAATGACATCGCTGAAAATGCTAATTCACTTCCGGGTTTTAGTAATCGCCATTTTGAGAGCGAGTGCGCGCGCGCTCGCTTATTGTTGTGCTCGCGGAGCTCAACGGCAACTAGTGTTCGTTACATTACTGGAATAGGCGAGTCGACTCCGTTTGAGGACACAAAGCGAAGTGAATTCTGATAGTTTGTTGGGTACTTTGATTAAAATGAGTTACGGCAGGCCTCCACCCGACGTAGAAGGCATGACATCGTTAAAAGTGGATAATTTAACGTACCGCACGTCGCCGGAGACGCTGCGGCGCGTCTTTGAAAAGTACGGCCGAGTTGGGGACGTTTATATTCCCCGGGATCGATACACGAAAGAGAGCCGGGGGTTCGCCTTCGTGCGCTTTCACGACAAGCGGGACGCCGAGGACGCGATGGACGCGATGGATGGGGCGATTCTGGACGGGCGAGAGCTCCGGGTTCAGATGGCCCGTTACGGCAGGCCGCCAGACTCCTACTACGGCGGGCGTCGCGGCGGGGGAGCCGCTAGAAGACACGGGGGACACGGCCGCCGCAGCCGGAGGTAAACAACACCTCAGATCAGACAGAGTTTATCTGAGGTCTTTATCTGCGTATAGGGCTTTTCTATGCGTTTTTACAATCTGTCTTGTTTTTCTTGCGAGGAACGTAAGTTCAGTCTGAGAACCATATGTTTGAGGGAAAAAAACATATGTTTTTGTTTTTATTATATGTACTTTGGCGCATTTCATTTGTGCTTTTATTTACCTAACAGCGAGTGTCTGTGTTCGCTCCTAACTGCTTATGTTCGCAGAATATAACGTTAGTACGTAACGTTAGCTTACATAACGTTATATATATATATATACACACACACAGAGAGAGCCTTCCGTTTCAAAGTGACTAATAAACCGTTTACAAACCTTATTAAATAATAGCCATCATCGAGCAGATATTGCAGTATTTTGCTTTAAGCTGTATACTTTTATGACTTAACGTTATATAAACCGTACAGGCTCGTTCACATCAAGATTACTAAATTACATTATAATGTTAATCGTTACCGTTCTGTTTACCATAAGCGCGTGCTGTAATCATGTCTGTCGCTTTAAAGAGTGCAACAACATTCGGAATCCAGAAGTAAAACCTCTATTTATTTTCTCCACAGGGAAATAGATTTTTTTAAAATAATTTATACACCTTTAAAAACAGACATACTGTGAGTTCCGCGGTTGTTAAACGATGGTGTGTTGCTGTTGAAGCAGTCCGGTTGCGTTATTCTTGGTGAACAACTACATTACCCATGATGCTCTACTGAATATTCCACCAATCTGGCAGTCGCGTCGAGGGAATCGCGCCAAATGAGCTCTTTAGCCCCGCCCCCTGTTATGAAGCGGTTTCAATGCTGTCAAAATATTTTGTACATTTTTTCATATATATATATATATATATATGCATGTTTTGCAATAAACTTAAATGTATTGTATATAACACAACTTTATATTATATACAATAATTTATGTAATATAAATGTATAGATATTTCTCCATAGTTTTAAATTCGATTGTCATCCGCAGTGTTTCATGGGATTGTAGTTCTTTCCCTCAATAAATCCATTAAGCACAGTCTTGTACCTTTTTGTAAAAGGACAAAGTGTTTTTGTTTTTTCCAAATCAAAGTTGTGATTCACCTCATATCTAGTTGTTTTGGTTCATGGCTTGTAATGCTTTAAAATCGAATGATATCGTTTCTCTGTGTTATCTTCACTGTGGAATTAGAACCATTATTATTATAACTTTATATTTTTCGTTATAAAAGCTATAGTGATAACTATCGTTCTGTTTATTATAAGCGAATGCTGCAGTTTTGTCGTCTGCCGCTTTAAATGCTTGAGCTCTTTACAGCAGGATGGATTCTGATTGGCCGATATTAAAGTCCGCGTGAACCAGAAGTTGCAAACGACTTTTCTCCAGTGTTGTGACGCATTTCCCAGTGTAACGGAATATTGAACAGAGGGCAGGGTTTTACTCTAGCGCTCCTCCTCTCCATCACAGACTAACGGTTTGAGGGGAGTGGTTAAGCGTTTCCCAAACCAATTCCTCAAACCTACATCATCAGAGAAGGTCCTCCAATGCAGAGGGGAGGGGCATTTTCAGATTTTGATTAAAGATTACGAAGCCAAAAAAATTTTTTTGTGTGGATTGACTTGCATGGATGAATTGTTCACCACAAAACGATCAATTTAGGCAAACAAAGTAAATATGGTCAATTTTGATTTCATGTGGACTTTAATGTTTTTATCAATCATCAGCTGGAAAAGAAAAATCTGAAAGTGATTCCATCCACATCTGTGCCGTTATAGTTCTGGTGTGGATTTCTCTATTCTCGCAGAACTAAAAAAGGATTATTAAAACTTTATTGTTATAGGACTTGCTGTGAATGTTCCTTATATCTTACCAAGTTGAGTGAAAGTGCAGGTCTGTGTACAGACTCCAGGGTTTTTCCTGGCTCAAAATGAGGCGGAGGTGGTAAAACCGTAACACTAGGGGGGTCCGGGGGCATGCCCCCCCGTGAGAAAATTTTGTACATTTTAAAGATAAATTCCTTAATCTGGTGCACTTTGAGTCACTCGAATCTGTTGTTAAAAATAAATAATAATCCACCTGCCAACCACCCATATTCTTTGATTTAGATATCTGCATCTGATCATCACATTACAATTATTCAATTAAGCATGATAATATGGTAACATATCACACTGAAGTAGGCTGATTTAAAATGAACATTTATTTAAATTAAAAGTTCTTCTTTTGGCAAAATTACATTTCCTTTATAGCCTAAACAGAGGCTTTACTCCCTTTAAACTTAAATTGTCAATGTTTAATTTTTGAAAACACTCTTATCGGAATAATTTTTGTACCTTTATAAAGAGCATTTTCCCCTAATTTTATTTAATGTATGCTAAATTTAATTTCAAATTCTTACATTTTATCAATACATTCAATTAAAATAATAAGACGCTAGGCTGTTACCAATCAAATTAAATAATTTACATTGAAAAATTATAACTGTATTAAATGAGATTATGAGATTGTTTTAAATATTTTTTGAATATACAAATAAGGAATGTTGAAAAGAATGCTACTTTATGAAACTAAACCGCCAGTAGGAGGCGGCAGGCGGCCGTCTTAATGAGCGAGTCATTGAGTCATTAATTTAAACGATTCGTTCAAACGGCTGATTTATTCAGAATGAGGCGGTTTAATAATGGGTAATTGAATCTTTGACTCGAGTGATTAGTTCAAAACGCTGAATCATTCAGTAATGAATCATAGATGCGTGTTGCTGTGAGATGCGCTATGGCTCTATTGTTTGGAACTATTTTCGCTGCTGAAACAGAACAAAAACAGTCATTGCGTCTAAAAATGTAAGTAACTTAAGTTTAACTATTTGTTTATTGAACTGTTATGAAATCAATATCTCGGTTTCAATCGTGATGGCATTCAGGAAAACAGCACTCTGGTCGTGTGTAGCCTATATAACGTTATTGTTTCTTAACTATAATTAATATGTTATAAATAACGGCGCGAACCTCAACAGCGCTGTTACCGTCCGTACATTAGGTAAGTTACCATGATGGGAGTTCCGTGTCTTTATTACACTCAACACATTATAATGATTTATCTGTCTTCCACCCTTGATTGAATGGAATGTTGTTATTACTTGGCCCGCTCGACCCGCGGATTATGATCCGTGCAGCATAATGGACACAAGCGGGAACCGCAACAGAACCGTCACGGTGGAAAAAGTGTATATGAGCACGTGATTGTCTGTTCGAGTTTTGTCGAGAGGCGGAGGCGGCAAGAAATTTGACGGTGGCGGCCGCCTCATAATTGTCTATGCAGGAAAAACCCTGGACTCTATTGAAATAATCCATAATTTTTCTTCATCTCCACCCACAGTCCGAGGCGTCGGAGACGCAGCCGCTCCCGAAGCAGGAGCCGCTCTCGTTCCCGCAGCCGTTCCCGTTACAGCAGGTCGAGGTCCCGCTCCTATTCCCGCTCTCGCTCCAAGTCACACACTCCCCGCAAGAGGAAGTCCAAGTCTCCTTCCAGGTCTAGGTCACGTTCTCGATCCAAATCCAGGTCCCGTTCCAGAAGCCGCACGCCTGCATCGAACAGAGGGTCCAAGTCCAGGTCCAGGTCTAAAAGCCAGCCAAAGTCTGCAGGGGAAGAAGGACCGGCATCATCCTAAAACGCTTCAGTGGTAAGAAAACGTGACCCCGGACAACGATGTGCTGGAATGCATTTGCTTATTCTTTGCAGATGCATCGCATTGGTAAAAATGTGACTTGCAGAGCAGGTTTTGGTTCTGCTTTGACAATGCTGTTGAACTCAATGTGGGATTGTTTCCTCCAAGCTGCTGAATCCAGTATGGCAATGTAAAAGCAGAGCTGTGTTGAGCTGTTAGAGGTGTACCTGCTCCTGTTGGGGTTGCTTTGAAGCAGATGGGTGTTTTGGTGGTGCTGAGGTACGTCTACGAGACAACGGACAGACAGCGTCCTGCCTTAGAAAAAAGTCAAACACAAACTCGCTGCCAGTTGCTTGCTTTAACCTGGAAATGGGAGTAAACGTAGTACTTGAGTTTATAACTAACAGGCTGGCATGACCAAAGTCTTATCTAACCCGTGTGCAAAACGAAATGAGATTATTTATAGCAGATGATTAGGGCTGGGTATCGAGTTCGATACTGCGGAGATGTCAACTTCATCTTTGCAGCCAACACTGACTCAGAAAACACTAGTTTATTAATAAACAATTAAAATATCTCCTTGCTATTTCCCCCCGACACATTCATAATCATCCGGCTACTTTTGCCAGTGCTTTGTGGCAAGCTTTTGGTGCTCGAAAAACGCCAACAAACTGAAAAAATAAAACTAGTTTTTTTTAGGCAATATGTAATGTAATCTTGTTAAAACGGATTTCATAACATTTGTATTGAAAAAAAAAGTATTGTTCAGGAACCAGTATCGGACATTTTTGAACGATACTCAGCCCTACAGATGAATTAGTCTGGCAATCAATGAAAAAAAACTTAATGTAACCAGTTTAAAAACATTATAAGATTAATACTGTCATTCTGATTGGATGAGACACATTTAAAGTCAAATTTCCATTATGAACACATGCGACCGGACGTCATACTGCCAGAAATCTAGTCTTTTTAATGGGATGTCATTAATACATCACACATTTTATCTTTTTTTTTTTTGTTGTTAAAATGTGTATAGAGATATATATATTTGTATAATATGTGTAGTTTGTTTTTGTGCTATGGTTAACTGTCCATGTCATCTTGATGCCCAGAGACTGTGTTAGTTTTTTTCCCCCATTATTTCCCCACCTTTCATTTCCATGTTTGGGTGCGTTCACGCCATGTCGTAATTACGAGATTCCGACTTGTAAAGTGCGTTGGCGTCCTGGTAGAACTCGTAATTACAGCTGAATGTTTGAAAGCGTCACGTGTTGCGATCTGGTAAGTACGACATGGCCTTTTCTCAAGCTTCGTCGCATGCCTGACCGCTGTTTTGTGTTCTCTCAGGTCCGTGGGCGATTGTAAACGTGTGACCTCGGTTGGAGCCTGAGGAACCCCGGATTGAAAACCCTGAAATCTACACCAAGGCTACATGGGCCTAAAGGTCATTATGACTGATTGGCATATTCACACTGTTAAAGAGTTATACAGCCCTTTGTTCTTTGTATACATTGTTCCTGTTTTCAGTGAGGTTGTTTTAAACGTTTATGTCCTTTTTAATTCGTTGAGTAGGACGAGCATCACAATTCTATTGGGCTTTAAGGTAACCCTGTTTCGGTGATGGTTCTGAGAGTGCTAGCTGCACCTCACATGTGTCACTTTTGTAAGACGCTGTTTAGAAATTAATCTAGATTTGGCTCTTTTTGTTGTTGTTGTTGTTGTTGCTGTTAAAAATCTGCTTTAATCTGCAAATGCGTGAAATTATTTCTCTGCTTTGTTTTGAAATCATTTGGAAAGTATGAATAGCTTGTGTTCTGATCACTGTATATTACAGTCCTGATGTTAAACCAATTTTTGTATTTTGCTTTTATTACATGATATATATAGTTCATTTGGCTTTTCGTGAGTGATTATTTGGATTCTAACCCAATGTCTTGTGTATTTTTTGTGCACTAGGCGCAGTTGTCTAGCTGTTGAGTTTTGCTGGTTAGCTGTTAAGATCCGGTGTTGCAGTGCTGAGTGCTTGGCTGTTTCCGGTTTTCTCCAGTTTGCTGCTGTTGCAGGTGTGGTCGAGGTCAAGCAGCATCTGCGCAATAAAAAAATCGGTGGCCAAAGCGCTGTCGTCTGTCAAATTGTGTGACACAGTTTGGAAAGTTGGGAGTATCTTAAACTGTACCTATCAACTTTGTTCTGTCCTTTGATTTTTTTTTTTTTTTTTTGGATCTTCAATAAATCAATTATTAAATGCTTTTGTCTTGGTGTCATGGCAAAATGTGTTCTGACAGGGTTATTATTTATTATTATTAAACTCACTTCCCTTGAAAAAAAAAAGTAAAAACCCTTAAAAGTCCCCCTGTGTTAAAAAAAAAAAGAAAATCTAGTTTTTAATGTTGTTTATATGTCTATGTGATGTTTTTAATATGCTTATAATATCGTCAACGAGTGTATCTCTGAGCTGGAGAGAGTGAGTGGAGGTTAAATATATATTATCTCTCATCCTTCCCTAGCACTTTGTAACACATCTTTCACTCACGGGTCAAAATGACCCGAAGACCTAAAATTATGCTTTTTTTTTGTCCAGAAAAGCTTATTTTATTTCATTTTGATCTTTTTTTTGTGTGTGTGTGTGTGTGTGTGTGTGTGTGTATGATTTTTTTAATATATATTTTAATTACCTTTAAATTTCTGGATTAAAATCAATAAATAATAGTAAGTACAATTTAAGTACATTCATCACATTCTTTCAACTTAAATTCAAAATAACACAATTTCATGCACAACCCTTTTAATTGAGCTCAAAATATCTTACACTGGGTGTCTTTGCCGACCTCTTGTGAAAAAAAAATATATATATATATAACATACATGATATTTCATGACTCTAGCCACTAAATGGCCTTATAGCTATACTTGGAGCAAATGAGCTGTTCCACTGGGTCCTAAAGTCATTTATCTTTCAGTATGCATTCAGATACTTATGTAGACATTATAAAATCATTTTTTGGCAAAGTTTTAGCATTTTTAGGTTTTTCTATGATAACTGAAGCATTCCTCACATTCCATTCATTCCTAAGGGTGTCAAATTGACCCGAGAGGGAAGGATTTGTTACTTTTTTCAATTTCAACCACAAAACTACTCAAATCCATTTTTTTTGTGTGTGTATTCGTGGTTCAAGTGCGACAAAAGTCCTAGGGTCTTGAACCCCTCTAATGAACACTCATTTTAAACAAAAAATTAAAAAATGAGTTTCGGGTCAAAATGACCCTGGGGAAGGATGAGGGTAAACTTTAAATATGTCATTTTGGTGATCAACTTATTTTATTTCAGCTGGTTGCCAAGCCACCATTTCTTATTTCTTTATTTTAAGTTGTAATAAAAACACTGAAATAATGAATACAAAAAATAATACAAATGACAAACACACAACAAAATTACTAAAACTTTAACAAATTAAAATGGAAAAATACAAATTTAAACTATTGATAAATATAATAGTATCTCAATGATACTTAAATAAAACTAGTTCTTGACCTATAGTGTATCTTGGCATAATCTGTCATCATAAACCTGTTTTATTTCTGTAATCTGACATTTTCAAGTGAAGGACTAAAATGTAGAACAGAAATTTATCAGAAGTTTCTCATTAAAACTTTAACTCATTAAAGCTTTCTTGTTATAATCATCATTTGTACAGTATGATTCCCAGGAAGTGTTGATCCAGCAAGATGGTTTTTGTTTGCTTCAAATGTTTCTAGTGGGACATTAATGCACTTCAGATCCCACTTGTGTAACAAAGCATCTATGGACCAGTCCGCACTGCAATAAAAATAAATAAAAAGTGTGTTCATTTTTAAATAAGCATCTTGGATGGTGAATAATTATGAATGCAGAACCCTATTAATATTACATTTAAATTTGACAAGATTGCTTTCTGCAGGGTTCCTACAATTATGGAAATAACAGAGAATTTCAAACTGTGATTTCCAAGAATGGAAATGAATCAAATCTTAAAGTTATGGAATTTTCTATAATATATATTTTTCTTATGTTAATTTTTGAGCTGCAAATTGCTCTTTGTCAGTGTAATCTCTATAAAACTAATGTTTAAACTCAAACGTATGGAAGCTTGTTTCTGCCACAGAATAAAAAATTAAAAAAGGTAATTAAGATATTTTATCTCACAATTCTGACTTTATAACACACAATTACGAGATTATATCTCACAATTCTGAAAAAAAAAAAAAGTCTGAATTGCGGGATAAAAAGTCACAATTACCTTTTTAAATTTACTCTAAATTTATAACTGGCAATTCTGACGTTTTTATTACAATTGCGAGATGCTTGCAATTGAGAGAAAAAAAATATCTTTTTAACTTTATTTCTCACAATTACGAGTTTATGATTCGCAACTCTAACATTATTTCTCACAATTACGAGTTTATAACTCGCAATTCTGACTTTTTTTCTTAGAATCGTCAAATATATACTTGCAATTGCGAGAAAAAGTCAGAATCGCAAGATAAGTCACAATTACCTTTTTTAATTACAAGTTTATATCTCACAATTGCAAGTTTATGATTCACAACTCTGACATTATTTCTCACAATTACGAGTTTATAACTCGCAATTCTGACTTTTTTTCTTAGAATCGTCAAATATATACTTGCAATTGCGAGAAAAAGTCAGAATCGCAAGATAAGTCACAATTACCTTTTTTAATTACAAGTTTATATCTTTCAAATCTTTATTCTCGCAATTGCAAGTACATATCTATGGTGGCCCAGTAGTGCACAACACAACAAAATCAAGCCACAACACAGCAAAATCAAATCACCTTCTCTCCTGGTATGTAGTCCAGAATTGAGCATGAGGGTTCCTCCTTACGAGAAAGGAGATGGTCACCAGCACGTCTTCAAAATCTGTCCAAATCAATGTTTTGTTTAATATTTAGAAACCTGTGTAACATTTAAGCAGAAGAGAAAAACCTCACCTTCAGGTTCATAGAATACATCTGACCCCAGGATGATGTCTAGCGGTGTCAGAGAGAGGAGCTCCGGCGACACCCGGCCCCAGGTGAGTCCGATCACAGGCACGCTGGGGAGGTTATTGACGTCACAGGAGCGCCTGCAGTTCCTCAGGCAGAGGGGGAGTTCAGCACTGTCAGACAACACCACATGAGCTCCACACTTGGCAGCCACCACACCAGGCAAACTCACCCCGGCGCCAAGCTGCAACACAAAAGGACACTGTTTATTACACTCCTATTGTGTTGCGGGTTCATTTGACCCAAATTCCATTTGTTTGAAACACCGGGTAAACGACGCAAAGTGCCTGCAACCCCTTCAGTCGTGACTTATTCACGATACACTAGCCTCTCTTACCTTATTGCTTGCTTTTATAAAATGCTTACCACACAATACAAAAGTTAAAGTAAAAAAATATGTATCAATGCAACTTTAATTTAGTAAAATCACTAAAATCCTTCCTTCCGCTGGAAAAAAATAGTCCCTGACCATGAACAGCAACAGTAGTTACATTATTTCGCCATTAGATGGTCGCAATTACAGTCTTTACTGACTTTTTTTGTAACTTTAGTTCAACGATGAACTAAAGAAAATGACCCACAAAAAACAAAATGACCCAAATTATTAAAAAAACAAAGAGATATTAACAATTTATCTGTATGGCAGTATATATGGCAACAGTTTTCCCCATTGTATCGAAAATGGTATCGAATATCAATTTTTTTCAAGGTATCGTATCGAAGTTGGAAAGAAGTTGCATGTTTTCTCCAGAAGGTTCAGTTATGAAATTTTGATTAACTTAAACATTATGAGGTCAAAAATAAATAAATAAATAAAATAATAAATAAATAAAACAAATAAACTTATGCATTGCTCACAATAAGATCTATAATAAGCATTTAGAAAATAGACAGGGTGAAATTTCATTTCATGCCAACTTCAACACAGCAGGACTTGGTGCATAAAGTTGTTTTGCATAACTAATGGAGGGGGTTTGACTGCGATTTAATTCCTAAATGTGAACATGAATTGAACATGAATTGTCAAGGCATCAGATATGTGTATGAGTAGGATGTAGTACCTCAAGAACAGTCTTGTTCTGTAGTTCCTCTCTTGCCATCCACACATACTGTGACAGTACCACCGCACAGGGCCACACATACATGCCATATTGTGAATCAAGAACCTGAAATAAATCAGAATGTTCATTGTCAAATTATTGACAAATTAATAACATAAAGTATAACAAACGTTGTTGTAACGTTACCTCAGGGATAGACACAGTTAAGGACTGAGAGTCTTCACAGTCCTGAAATGTAAACGATTTCTCTATTAACGTGTGAGAAGATTCGTTCATGGCCTTGCCGATGTTTTACTTCCAGTACTTGTAGTTGACATCACATTTTCAGCTTTCCAAAACAACATTAAACAATTTCGCATATCATACTAGCAGAGCCCGTCTACGGAGAGCCTTGGCACTCCCTATTCAGCCCCATTGTATTGATTTTGGTTGCAGTTCCATTAGAATTCCACTGGGGGTGATCGCGAGCGAGTGCAGACTGAATGGGAGTCAATGGGGCTAGGCGGCTAAATGTGTCTCTTTCACCCAAATGCCGTTGAGAAATCTCAGATTTTATTGTAGGTTTTGCAAGTTCAACATGGGTTATAGGTCGAAAGTTTAATGAACGAGTACTTATTTCTTTTCTATTTCTTACAGGTTGAGTTGTTGTTGCCCAGAACACGCTAGCATTCTGCTAATGACGTCAGCATTCTGACGTCATTGACATTTTAAAAGACTTTTTAAACCAAATAAGTGACTCTAAAAAAATCTAACACCCAGCAATGTGTAATGTCTTTGCATCTCCTTTCGAATACAACATTCAAATTACTAGACAAAAAATTATATCCTGAGAAAAGTGGGTTTTGAGGGTTTTTCGCCATAGACCTCCATTCATTCTGCACTCGCTCGCGAGCGCCCCCGCATGGACAGAGACGTGTTACTGCAACCAATCCAGAACCCGGAAGTAAGCAGAGAGTGCCAATTCTCTTCCTATTAGACATTCTCTGATACTAGTACGTTTAGGCGGTCTCTTTCTGTGGTGATGTTCTATTGGATCTCTAGTCTGCGCGGACAGTGACTCGCACACTCGACAGCCAATCGGCGTTCAAATCCGAAAGTGCAATGTGAAACAGCCAGCCAATCAGATTCTTAGAATCGCATACTGGGCGGGAAATAAGCTACAGGTTAGATTGCGCCATACGGCGTGAAAGAAGCTTGCTGCCGCCAGGTTATCTAACTTTAGTTTATTACCGAACCCTTCAGTGTATCAACCTCCCGTCTCTCTGAAATAAACATAACTTGATTCCTGTATCGCGCACAGTACTGTCGGCAGCAAAAGAACTGCACACACATCTACAAAAGGCCTCCAATGACTGACTAGCCACTCTCCGTACACTTTCATTGCATTGGACTTAGCAATAGCACGCGGGCTAAAAGCGTCACTCAAAGACAAGACGTGTCGAAACGCTGAAGAATGAACCATAAGAGTAAGAAACGGATCAAAGAAGCGAAGCGGAGCGCCAGACCCGAGCTGAAGGACTCGAGCGACTGGATCAAACACGATTACTGCGAGAGCTTCGACGTGTCGCACAGGACCGTGAAGGTAACCGTTACTGTTCATGTAACGGAGTAACGTTACACACACACAGGCGTTACACGACGTCGCGGTGTTGTAGTTTGTTGTTAATGCTACACACACACACACGCATGTGTCTGTGACAGCCAGTGTCTACGTTGCTCACCGCACGTACACACTTCCTCGTTTACAAGAAGTTTGTGGTTGCTAGAACAGTGTGAAAGTAACGAGCACTTTTTGATTTTTAAGTAGGCTAAATAATTACTTAAGCAAATAAATAATCGTCAAAAGTTTGGAAACATACTATTTTTAATGTTTGTTTGTTTTTTTAAGTATCTTATGCTCATCTGGCCTGCATTTATTTGAGTAAAAATACAGGGGAAAACAGTAAAAATACTGTAATACTTTAAAATAGCTGTTTTCTGTGTGAGTATATGTTAAAATGTAATGTATTCCTGTGATCAAAGCTGAATTTTCAGTCTTCAGTGTCACGTGATCCTTCAGAAATCATTCTAAAAAATATGATTTATTATCAATAATGCAGTGCTGCTTGATATTTCTTTGGTACCTGTGATAATTTATTCAGGATTCTTTAATGAATAAAAAGTTAAAAAGAACAGCATTTATTAAAAATGGAAATATTTTCTAGAAATACAAATCTTTACTATCACTTTTTAACCATTTAACACATCCTTGATGAATAAAAGTATTAATTTTTTGGGGGAAAAAACAACTTTTTGTATGGTAGTGTATATTGTTACAAAAGATTCCCGTTTTAAATAAACACTTATTTTTAAACTCTTTATTCATCAAAGAATCCTGAAAAAATGTTGCAGGTTATAAAAAAAAATATATTAGGCAGCACAACTGTTTCCAACATTGATAATATAAATCAGCATATTATAATGATTTCTGAAGGATCATGAAGACAATAATGTATCATGTGAACAGTAGTTCAAGTGACCATGTCTGTATCTGAAATCGCATACTTTCCTACTATATAACAGGCGAAAACAGAATATGAGAATAGAATAGTATGTACGAATTCACAGTAAATCTCCCATGAGGCCACGGGAGAGGATTTATTAATGACAGTGACGCTGGTAGGTCACATGATAATGACAACATGGCGAATGTAGTATGTTTGGATTACATTCACACTTTTTTAGCACTCACAAAGTACGTACTTATGCAATGCAAATAAGTGCCTACTCATGGGAGTATATGATTTGGGACGCAGCCACTGTCTACCTCTGAAGTGATCCAAGTTCATCAGCTAGAGTGGAAACCCTAAAGAGCTTTTAGGTCTTAAAAACTTCTGAAATGTTATTATTTTCATTTTAGTTACTGTTGTTTTAGTTACTTTAGTAAATTAACAAAAAAAATCAATGATAATGCTAAACATCAAGAATGAAAACCGATTAAGGTCACATCAGCTCTCTGATTGGTGTGAAGCTCGTATGTACAGTAATTGAATCATTTCATATGAGGTTTCATATGAGTGTTTGCTTCTGAAAATAATTGTATTGCTAAAAATAATCTGAGCAGCGAGACCTGAGCCATCATAGAGGCAAACTAAACACTGTTGCTCTTTTACAGACCTTGTGCATGTTTTCTGTAATGAGTTTTCTCAGTGGACCTTTGAAAGGTTTTGGCTTGATCCGGAGTAGAAAAAAAGCATTTCTATGTAATTGATTTGACCTTCGTTTTAATCTGAACGTTGAATTTAAACACATTCAGGAACATAGTAGTTCCTTCTCCATGGTGGTCCACGGGCCTTCAACTTCGCTTTTCAATGCTCTGACATTAAAGGAAGAGTTCACCCAAAAATGAAAATTAGCCCATGATTTACTCACCCTCAAGTCATCCTAGGTGTGTGTGTGACATTTTTCTTTCGGACAAATACAATCAAGAGTTATATTAAAAAAATGTCCTGGCTCTTCCTATAGCTTTATAATGGCAGTTCTGTTTTGAAGTGCATAAAGGTGCATCTATCCATGATAAGTGCACTTTTATGATGGAGAGATGCACTTTTATGATGGATAGATGCACTTTTATGATGGATAGATGCACCTTTATGATGGAGAGATGCACTTTTATCATGGATAGATGCACTTTTATCATGGAGAGATGCACTTTTATGATGGAGAGATGCACTTTTATCATGGACAGATGCTCTTTTATGATGGAGAGATGCACTTTTATCATGGATAGATGCTCTTTTATGATGGAGAGATGCACTTTTATGATGGATAGATGCACTTTTATCATGGATAGATGCACTTTTATCATGGAGAGATGCACTTTTATGATGGATAGATGCACTTTTATCATGGAGAGATGCACTTTTATCATGGAGAGATGCACTTTTTTGAGTTTCATACTGATGGTTGCAATTCACTGCCATTATAAAGCTCAGAAGCATCAGGGTGTTTTTTAATATAACTCCGATTGTATTCGACTGAAAGAAGAATGTCATACATACCTAGGGTAACTTCAGGATGAGTAACTCAAGGGGTCATTTTAATTTTTGGGTGAACTATCCCTTTAATGTACGGTGTTCTGTAAAGCTGCTTTGAAACAACATTTGAAAGGCTCTATAGAAAATGAAACCAACTCTACTGTCATTGTCCAGGACAACGTTGAGCGAGTGGACACCCTGCGCCTCAGTCCAGAGGAGTTCATCCAGCGCTTTGAGAAGCCGTACAAGCCCGTGGTTCTGCTCAACTGCCAGGAGTCGTGGCCCGGGCGGGACAAATGGACCTTGGAGCGACTCAAGCGCAAATACCGCAACCAGAAGTTCAAATGCGGCGAGGACAACGACGGCTACTCTGTCAAGATGAAAATGAAGTACTATGTGGAGTATTTGGAGTCGACCCGTGACGACAGCCCCCTCTACATCTTTGATAGCAGTTTCGGCGAGCACGCCAAGCGCCGCAAGCTTCTGGAGGACTACCAGGTGCCCGTTTTCTTCAGGGACGACCTCTTTCAGTTTGCGGGGGAGAAGCGTCGCCCGCCGTACAGGTAACGCATCCTTTTTGCCCATCACTTTCCAGTTTCGTCTTCACTGATTTAGTAAAAGTGAAAGTTAAACAAGCTGCTAATGCCACTTACTGGCCACAAACTAGCTACTCTTTGGTGTCCCATTACTTTTAAAAAGCATTAGAAGCATAACTCCCATGTTGTTTGGTGGCTTTTTTTGTAGTGAGAATTATTAGAAATTAAATTATTACTTAATTTCTAATACTTCTCACTACAAAAAAGACCCCAAACCACCAGAACAGTATAACATGGCATGCAAAGTTTGTAGTTTTAACATATTAAAAATGTAAAGTTTATTTCTAGAAAGTAAAGCGTAACAATTAATACTGTTTTTAGACCTTTTCTTATAATATAGTATAATTAGATCAACTTTATTGATCCCCAAAGTGGAAATTCAATATAATATAATTTGTTAGTATTAAATTTGTAGAAATGAAAATACAATTTCATGTAATTAATTTGAATATTTATTTCCAATTTTTATTTTTATTAAACAATATATCATATAGAGGTCGAGCAATATTGGATTTTACCGATAATGATAACTAAGTTGAACCTGCCGATAACCAATTAATTAAATGATACTTTTTAAAACTGATACTGAATCAAAACCAAACACTCATAGTAGTGCTGAACTTTATTACACAAATAAACAGCAGAGCTGAAACAATTAGTCGGCATTATCGACAACGTTGACAATAAAAAATTGTCGACAAATAATTTTGTTGTCAACACAGCAACGCATAACAAGAATAGCAGTGTACAGTGAGAGATTTACAAGATTATACAATCTTCGTCGACCTCTAATATAATGTAATACAATATAATTTTTTTGTGCTATTTATTAGATTAGTTGAAAAGGGGTCAAATAAAATAAAATAGAATTAGATGCATTTGATCCCTTAAAGAGGAAATATCATATAATATGTTATAATATAATATAATAAGCTGTATTGATACCCCCCCACCAAAACAAAAAGTATTAATTATATTATAATGTAATGTAATATAATATAATATAAATATTTTTGTCATTTAATTGGTCATACATTTATTGAAAGGGAGAAAGATAATAGAATAGAAAATTTGATTGATCCCCCAAATATGAAATTCTCAACGATGTGATATAATATAATTATTTTTGCAATTACATTCGTTGAAAAGGGAGGGAAAGTTATTTTTTGTGTTTTATAAGCGTTTCAGAGCCTTGTCGTACCCTACCGGTGGACAGTAGCTAACGGTCAGTGTGTTTTCAGTCCATTTAGGCTGTTTTTCACTGTTCACCCAGGTGGTTTGTGATGGGTCCTGCCCGCTCGGGAACAGGCATCCACATCGACCCGCTCGGCACGAGTGCGTGGAACGCCCTGGTTCAGGGCCACAAGCGCTGGTGCCTGTTCCCCACACACACGCCCCGTGAGCTCATCAAGGTGACGCGAGAGGACGGGGGAAACCAGCAGGACGAGGCCATCACCTGGTTCAACGTCATCTACCCCCGCACACAGCAGCCCACCTGGCCAGCCGAGTTCAGACCCCTGGAGGTGCTGCAGCACCCGGGCGAGACCGTGTTTGTGCCCGGTCAGTTACTGCACACACACACACACACACACACACAGGTTTGCTAAGAGTGATGACTAGTATTAGGGCTGGGTATCGATTCAGATGTTTCAATTCGATTCTCGATTCGACTCAATGCATATGGATTTAAAACAAATGATATATTTATAAAAAAGAACAGTAAACATAAGTTTACAAGTGGTTAATTAAAAAAAGAAATTAAGAGCCACAAATCTGTATATTAAACGCAGTCCATTTTTTAAGTTACTCTTGGGTACATTAAAACAGAAACCAACTCTATATTTCAAATGCGCACAATTAATTGACAGCATTTTGATGCAAAATGAAAAATTGTTGACAAAATTGGACAAAAAAATTGGACAAGTCAGAACAGTCGCATGCCTTGATCAGGTTATTTTATGTTTAAGATAAAACAAACATAGCATCTCACAGCATTAGCTGTAACGGTGGAGGGAAACTAATACTGGCTTTTGGGTGATAGATAAATAAATATGGAAAAAAATCGATTGAGAATCGACCACATTTTAAAAAACGATTCATCCAGGGTGTCCGCAGGGTCTTAAAACGTATTCAAATTTGATAAATCAATTTAGAGAAAATTAAGGCCCTTAAAAAGTTTTAAATGCCATTTTCCAAAATGGGGATATAAGACAGATTTGGGGAAGAGTGTCTACCGCTGACATTGATCCTCGAGTTTATTCTCACACTAAGCGTAACACTGCATCCCACAATGCAATCCACTTTTCATTTCACAACTTCTGAAGTCATAAATAGGAACGGTGCTTTTCCACTCCAAACGTACAGCGCTTCTTCCATTGTACATGCCGTTTCATTGTGCGTTTGTTTTCTTGGGCTGGTCTTTCACCATTTTATGCTCCTGTAGATTATCAGTTATATTATTTTTTATAAATATATACATGTCTGTGAGTGTATTTATATATACAAAATAATTATACACAGCACACACACATTTATATTATGTAAACACAAACCTTTATTTTGGATCCGATTAATGGTTTCACAGCCCTATTGTCTTCTAAACAATGCCTCTCTACATATCTTCAAACCACATGGTGTTTATGAGACTGGAGCGGCTGCTCAGGCTTTGCAAGACTTGTTTATTGACGTTAAATAGATGTAGGCGTTTCACAGACTTCATCTGAGTACAATTTATCTGCTCATTTTAGTGTAAAACTAGGTAATAGTATGAAAGCGGGTGAAGTGCAGAAGCCTTCTACTCTTAAGCGTCTATATTCATAAAAAGAGATGGATGAAAATTCAAGAGGAAGCAAAGCAAAGAGGACTCGCATGATTGACTGTGACGTCACATCTGAACAAAACAGATCCGAACCCAAAAACCACCTGACTAATACAGACTTGACTTTCAAACTCGGTGTCAAGTGTTCACATGCATTTATTTACATTTAGCAGATGCTTTTATCTAAAGGTAGCCATTTTAGAGTCCTAGTTACTTTGTAAAACAGGTTATCAGTACAAACTATGCAAATTGTAATTACACTATTATACAATTCTAGCATTTAAAAAAAGAAATGTTAATTATACGCAAGCGGCAGAGATGTAAAAGGATAATAATGCAGTTCAAATCCACAGTTTCCACCACAATTTGATCAAAATGATCACAGTATTGTGTTGTGTACCCAATCATTTCTTCAAGTATGTGTAGCACAACGAATATACTCTTGTGAAGACGACCCCAAAGGTGCATTTAAAAATGAAAGAGAAAAATGTCCGTTTAACAGGGGTCGTACAAGGTGTTGTTTAAAGTGCTTGAAGTACTTGAAGTTTAAGTCGTGGAAAATCCTTTAAAACAGCCATATTTATTAAAAGGTTTTGAAAAGTGCTTGAAAAATTGAAAGAAAATATGTAAAATTAGTGTTTAATTGTATTGATAAAACGATATTTTTATGCAAAATTAACGCTGCAGCCCATCTAATATAGATATAGAGCCATTTCACATGATATTGCTCATATAAATATCCAAGTATATGAAACAGCTTTCATTCTTCAGGGCAATCGTATATTCATGAGAAGAAAAATCTTTTAATAAGAAAGCGATATCTTTGTCATGGTATCTTTTCAATGGTTAAGGCTAACACAGTCATTGCAAGTGCTGCACTTTATTTGTACCATTTTGTTTTATTAGCAATTTTTATTTATCCATTTACCTTTTTTGAATTTGAAAGATAGTTTAACAAGTGAGATCTCTGAATGTAGTCCTTCAAAATAAAAAAAATAGTGCTTGAAACTCCTAGAATTTTATTTTACAGTATTTGTACGAACCCTGATTTAAAATAAAGCAACACAAGTAGTTAACAGTACATATACTAAAATACAATAGTTAAATAAATATGAGATCAAATAGTTTATAAATATGAGTAATTAGCATAACAATACAATAAAAAAAATGCAATATACAAGCTAAGGAAACTGAATCATCTCACAAAATATTTAAGTTGCTCAGAATATTGGCAAAACGTCATATGCAAGAGTAACCAACAACACTATTATCATTGCAGCATGAACTATAGAACAGTGACATGAACATGATGCAGCCCTCACTGGAACTGTGTGTGTGTGTGTGTTGTGTTTTTCACAGGCGGATGGTGGCATGTCGTCCTGAACTTGGACACGACTATTGCTGTGACCCAGAATTTCGCGAGCACCACGAACTTCCCCATCGTGTGGCACAAGACGGTGCGAGGTCGGCCCAAGCTCTCCAGGAAGTGGTACCGGTGAGAGATCTGTTCACTGACCACTTTCAGATTACTTTGAACTGTAGATGTTATTGTGTTAGCCTTGCTCTCGACATTATTAGCTGCTTTTCCACCGTTGGGCCAAACCGTTCTCTTGTGTGTTACCGTTTCTTTCCATGATAATGAAGCTCTTTTGAGTGTATTACAAATACATTTTCGTTGCCTTTGTAATGCAAGAGTTTACAGAAGATATGACCGCGTTATGGAGGATGATCAGATATTTCTGCTCATTTTATTATTAACTTGTGCTTACTTTGCTCAAATCGCACGCTTGACCAGCGACAGAGAAACCGGCTGCCAGGCAACAGACATGTGACCAATCCTGAGTGGCGACATCACGTATTTTACCTGCACGGTTAGACAACAGTGTGAGAATTACAGGTCGAGGGCGCTTTGTAATCCGGTGAAGTGGAAATGCATCTAGAACCGTTCGGCCCAACGACGGAAGAGCAGCGATACATACTAAAACATTTCTGTTGTCTTAAATCAAATAAACAATAACTGAAAAATATGTAATATCTTGAAATTAGTTGATTTCATCTAGTAATTTTTTAGTTTTACTAACTTGATGTACTAAAATAACTTTAACACTGAAATAAAAATGAACTATATAGACATTTAAAAAAAAAAACTATAAAAATGTAAAACAAAATTAAATAATAATATAAAAATAGAAATTAATTAAAAATATTCATAACTATTATAGTATAAAATAATTCATAACTACAATAGTATAATTCTCTCCACAACAAACAATTTTAGACCTAATAATTTTTTTTTTTTTTTCAAAGTAGAGCTGCATGATTCTGCATGAATAAATCACAATTTTTTGTTGTTTTCTTAAAACCGAGATTGTGATTCTCCTGCAATTCTGAATAGAAACTGATTCAAATAACACGTAAATGCCTCTCTCTGGCCCCGCGGCAGCACCAACACAGATCTGAATGTTCGCTGTGATAGTACTTCTCAAAGGTTTAACAGACATATGGTGAATCGTTGTAGATCGCGAGGTGTTTGAATCAAGATCTTTTAAGGATTAATCGTGCAGCTCAAGTCACAAGTTAGTGTATTTAGTTGCCAATGAAAGTGTCAGTGTGACACAAATTAGACGTGTGAAGAAAACAAAGTAAAAAATCTTTTTATTTCCAGTCAAGCTGTAAGTGTGATTGTTTCTTTTGATGATTTGAATCTCAGGATCCTGAAGCAGGAAAGGCCTGATATTGCTGCTCTGGCGGATAAAGTGGATCTGCAGGAATCGACGGGCATCGCCTCGGACAGCTCCAGTGACTCCTCGTCCTCTTCCTCCTCCAGCTCCTCCGACTCGGGTTCAGAGGTACAGCATCGTCCTCTAGATACACACACGCACACACACACACACACACACACACACACACTAGAGGTAAACACCTCCATCAGATACACCTGCTCACAGACAGACCCATGTGACCAAGCTTCACATCTAACTAAGCCCTGGGAATGAAGATAAAAAAGATTATCTCTATTTTTCAGCCTTCTAAATATATTGTTTTCATCAACATCAAAAATTGAATCGATTAAAGCACTTTTGCGTTCCTACTGCGTTCAGTAACCATACCATTTTGAGAAACACCCAAATCACATTGTTTACTGTTATTATTTGGCAAATTCATGGTCAGAAATCTAAGATATTATTCACAGTCCTCAAAGTAAAGTACTTATCAAAAGTTTGGAGGTTTTTAAATAAATTACTTTTATTCAGCAAGGACTCATTAAAAGCAGTTTTCAACATTGATAATGATCAGAAATGTTCTTTTGAGCATCAAATCATCATATTAGAGTGATTTCTGAAGGGTCATGTGACACTGAAGACTGGAGTAATGATGCTGAACATTAAACTTTGATTACAGGAATAAATTTCATTTTACAATATATTTACTTAGAAAACAGTTATATTAAATGGTAATAATGTTTCTCAATATTACTGTTTTTTTAGGGGTGTCCCCGACTATGGATTTTCATAGTCGAATCAGAATCGTCAAGTCTTGCCTATAGTCGACTAATAGTGTATGTGTATGGGGGCGGGGCTTTAACATTTCAAAGTCGCGATGTACAGAAAATCACACAAAGATATAGAAGAAAATGTATAAAAACATTTTGGATCAATAAAACTAAGAAATAACATAAATAACTCCAGAAAGGCCACAGTGCAGACAGGATTTACATTTCACATGCAAATCAAATTAAATCGGCTAAATTACCTGTGCGAGCAGGCTCTAAGTACAGCACAACATCGATGCACCGAAAAGATAAACAATTAATTTACTGAATTAAATTAGAACAGAATATACCTTTCTAATAAATAAAAATAACAAAACTAAATAAATCAGAATCAAGTCACAAGATGAGCAAATGTGTGCAAAATGCATAAAGTACGGGGAACATATTCAAATACAAGCCATAAATAGTTAGATTAGATAACCCTGACAGATCAATAAATAAAATGAAAATAAAGAAATTATTAAAATAATAGTAGCCAGAATTTTCAACTTTGTTTTTTTAACTGCAGAAACAACAATAAATGCTAAGTCTTTTTAGCTAAAAATGTTCACAGCATTATTAAAAGCTTCTTTCTTTGCACATTTTTATATACAGCATTATCATAATAGGCTGAATATTAACGTATTGACAGAAAACCGATAGTTCTATGTGAAATCAGACATTGAGCGCCCTCATATAGCCAAAGTGGCATGATCCTCGTTTCATAACACCTCTGCGAAGATTCGACCGTGAGATTGGTAGTCGAATCAGGCTCCTCCAATCGAAGCATCGAATCTTCGACTATTCTGGGTCACCCCTAATGTTTTTACTGTATTTTTGGTCAAATAAATGGAGTCTTGGTGAGCAGAAGAGACTTCTTTCAAAAACATAAATCTTTCAGAGCCCAAACCTTTGAACAACAGTGTATTTAAATTGGAAATTGATTATTAATAATAATTTACCAGTGCTTGTTATTTCTGGACTATATTTATAGTTGTGATTTGTGCAGTTAACGCTAACGGTTAATCGATTAATTGATCTCTGATTTAAATGACAATGAATTGCCATACTATAACCACGAGTTTCAATGCTCTATTAACTCACTCAACCAGGCCCCGCCCCCTTTATTTTGCATATTAATTATTTAAATTAGGATTATTGTGACTCGTTCTTTCCCGGAAGAAAACTCCAGACTGCAATGGAGGCGTTTCATGGAGTTGAGAAACACTGTTACTGATATAGAGAATAACTCCCGCTGGAGGGACTTAGTAACTTTACACACTAAAGACAGTTGAACGCGTAAAAAAGCAGAATAGGTTAATGCAAGAAATAAGATGCAATATGAATCTAGATAAAAAAAAATCAAGGTATGTTTTCAGCAGTGAAATAGCTAAAACTTTTTCAATTGTATGCATTTTATAAATAAATGCTGTTTTGTTGAGATTTTGTCATTGTTTGTCTTCCCTCCTGAAGGCTGACTCGGGCTCCGAGGCCGACGCCATGACCCATCGCAGAAAGAAGAGGAAAACCTGTGGCCTGATGGGAAACGGTGACATCACAAGCCAGGACGACTGCGTGAGCAAAGAGCGCAGTTCGTCCCGGTGACGTCTCCCCGTCACCCTCGCGATAACAAACTCAGCCTTAGTGCGCCTTTTCAGATCAACAAGAACAAGTCACCCAAATATGTGCGGGGAAAGGAGGAGAACCCTTCTCGCGTTGCCTTTGCTGATGTCACACTCTGGACGTCCCAGTGCCAAGGTCACTCATCTGCCGTTTTTATATTTCCTATATCACGCCCCATCTGAGGTAGTACGGCTGGACCTGATGCGTGTGATGCTGCCTTCAGCTCTGTGAACCTAGATAATCGATTCTCTTATTACTGATTCTGACGTTATTCTTGAGCTGTTTCTCTCTCTCAGTTGCCCATAGTACTTAAAACTGTTAAACGGCTGCGATTTGTGCTGCTTTTTTCCCACTAAATCATTAAGTCACACAATTTTAGAGAAGAATTGATTCTAAAATGCTTAAAGGTTTAATTAGAAGCCCTCTAGTCGTAACTACTATGAATGCAGCGTTCGGTCCGGTCTGGTTTGATCCGGTTCTGATTTAACACTTCACACTTGAGTTCGGTGGTTAAATGAGCACATTTGTGGGATTTGACTGAAATGGGAGGTGTTGTTCTGTTATAAACCTTCTAGAGGGCGCTAATGCTTATTTATTATACAGTGCACTATGAGCCACACAGAAGAGGACGGGGGGAGAAGTGACTAACCTGTAATGTCTTAAAGTTTTGAATACGTTTTTTTAACAGAAGGTAATGGCGTTAATCCAAAACTTGGTAACCTGTGATGACCTAAATTTGTTTCAGGGCTACACTAATGGACTTTTATGTTGTGATTGGACGTGAGGCGTTGGTCAGAGTGAGTGTTGTTGAAATGTTTGTGCCGGTAACCACGTGTAACGCATCAAAGAAGAAAGATGTGGTTGAAAAGTGCCTATTTTTACCTGATGTGTGTTGCTTTGAGCTCTCGTACTTCTCATATCTCGTTTCTCAGCTGCGGATTTTGAATGGCAAATATTAAGATTTAAAACGATGGACTGAAGCCTGCCGTTCTTGTTGCTTCAGGTCTGTGTTTTCTCTCATTTGATGCTCTGTCTTCTTCAATGGATCGGTCATGTGACTCCGGAGATCAAAACAAAATGAATGATGATGATTGTTTAATAAAAGTTTCTATGTATTTGTTCTTGGTGCAGTCATTGCCTTTGCATATCGCAGATTGTCTATGGTGTGATGATGATGATGTTACATCCAGCTCACCATGGCTGATTGATTACTTTTGACCCTTATATAACCATAATTCCTCTTAATGCGTCATTGTGGTTATTTATGACAAGGTCAATTAAAAAGAGTTGACGCACTAACCACATAAACCAGTGGAATATCTACTCTCTTTTATCCCAGAACTTTTAAAGAGCTAATATATTTTTTCAATAAATATGTCTTGAAATTATTAATATATTTGTTTTAGGTTACATTCTGGACACAACACATGAAAGAAGAGTGTATTTAATTCCATTTAACTCCACTTATAAAATTACATGATGCAACTTCCACAAGGATTTAAAGTCATCATGAAATCAAAATGGTAAATTTTTGTGAAAAAATTGTTTGTTTTTTGCAGTGTTTGTTATAAATGATTTATCAGTGCACATCATTATTCGTTTAAAATCGTGTCCTCGTAATCTTTAATCACAATAACCTCCTCTCTTCTCTGATGATGTGTTTACTGGCATGAGGGCGGGGCAAGCTGTCACTCACACGAGATCAGCCAATAGCAAACCATAACCATCCAATCAAATCAAGCCCCGCCCTACATTTGTTCTTGTTCCAGAAGTGTTTCACTCGGATATACAGTCACTATAGAGAAGAAATGACTATCGCAACTTCCATTTCATGCGAAATTTAATTATTAAACATGATTTTAAACCTTGTGAATCTAAGCTTTTGTTGAAAAAAATAATATTAATACAGAAGGGGAGCATTTATCTGGAATAACATCCTTTTGTTAAGAAAATATAAAATTGTTTTTATTTATTTTTTATGTAATTTATTCATGCTGTTGAATAGAGTGATGATTAAACTGCAGGAAAAACCTATTGCACTCTAAAACAAACATAATTGGAAATATCCACTAAAATCTGCATCAAACCCATAAGGGCTGTTTACATGGCAGTCCTCAGAAGAATATAACTCTATATGTTAGTTAGTAAGTTAGTTAGTGTACTTTATTGTCCTTTTTCAGGAAATTTGTCTTGGACTCAAAGCTGCATTAGTACACAACATATACATAAATACAACATATGCACACACAAACCAAACCATAGTTAACAATAGTAAGTTAATAACAAATGAAACTATATTCCTAAAAGATTTATACGTTCAGTAGTACTGTGTTGTTCCATCGCTATAATAATCATACATTGTTCCCTTTCAAAATATAGGGGAAAAACATAGGAAGAAGAGCCCAGTGTTTCGTCAAAAAACATTTAAATTGCTCCTTTAAAAAGGTGGGCTGTCCTGTAGGGAGTGACGCTGTGTTGGGAGTCATTGGTTGCGTCTCAAATCCCAATAAGCTTCCTAACTAGCATTAATGGGCATCAGCCAGACCTTAGCTTGCGCTTGTATAATATCAGGTTGATGTTCAATTATTTTTATTAGCACTATTAGGCTACATTATAAAAAATAAAATAAAAATTGTCGAAATGTTACGGATTTTCTAAAAAGCTGCTACATAATGCATTTAATTTCATTTGTTTTAAGCGTCTTCATTAGACTATCACGCCCCAGGCTGCCGTCTAAGTAGGCAGCTGACTAGGTTTTAAGACACGGCCCTTCTGGAAAGCGTCTCTCGCACATGGGCTTCATGAGATCTCTCGCTCAGACGAGCTGGAACGGGACGAGCTGAGGCGCTCACTAATCCGTCCGCTTTACATGCCACAATAAACCGCTCAAGCCTACAGTTTCACCGTAATAACAACAACAACATCAACCGCAGGCAATCATGAATATAGACGTACCTGTCATTTTGTCCGCACTTTTCTTTACGATTATTGCCATTATAATTGCATCGACGTTCCTGGCGAAGAAACCAGCGCAAAAAAAAGACCAGAAACAGAAACAACACGAGGAGAGATCAGAGCGGGTTACTGCGCATCAGCAGCCCAGAGAGGAGCGACCTTCCCCGGCTCCTGCTCCTGCTCCTTCCCCCGCACAGGAGGATGTGGTTATTGAAAAGAAAAGGGAAGAGCTCGTTCCAGTCGCTCCTGTTGTAGAAGCTGAAGTCATCGCGGTGCAACAAACACCTGTACAGGTGAGATGCGCGCTGTGCCGCTGGGATTTTATTTAGTTTATGTAAGTTTATGTAGTCTGGAGTCTTTGGCCTCGAGTAAATGACACGTCGTCTTATCAGCTAACAGAACGTTAAACGTTCTTACAACTTTATAAATATTTGAAAGGAACTTTAGCTAACGTTGTGGCAAGGTTCTCTCAATGTTTTCTCCGTTAATAAAAAAACATTCGTTCAGATCTGGTCTTTAATAATGTTCATGTCTTTAGCCTACCTGAAACGTTTAGTTAGATGTGCGCCTAACGGTTTTTAAATGTTTTTTTTTTTTTTTTAATGTTACGTTTGTTTTACGTACAGAGAACATTGAGTAACATTCCTATAATGTTTGTAAAATGACCAATTGAAATGTTCCCTTAACGTTTGCATAACCACGAAGAAAGTTTTAAAAACTTTTCAGTGAACATTCGTTCAGAAATAACGTTTTTGTAACTTAATGGGAACGCTACCAAAACTCTCTTGGAACATTTTTGCTCTTGATGTTTAGAGAAACGTTCTTAGAACAACGCCTTTACAATTAAACGCCGTTCAAAGGAACGCCTTTAATGTTTTTACTTGAACGTTCTCATAACTTTGAGAGGGCGTTCTGAGAATAACATATTCCGAAAGTCCTTATGTTATTTGTACTTGATCAATGTTTTTGATCAAACTTTTTGGAATATTAGGTAATATACAGCACTTTTAGGATGTGGTGGAATGAGAAATTATGGAAGTGCAGCCACCAAATCTGCAGCAACTACCATCCATCCATCCATTTACCCATTCACCCATCCATCCATTTACCCATCCATCCATCCATCCATTCCTCATCCATTCGCCCATCCATCCATCCATTCATCCATCCACTCATTCACCCATCCATCCATTCACCCATCCATCCATTCACCCAGCCATTCACACATCCATTCATTTACCCATTCACCCATCCATCCATCCCTCCATCCATCCGCCCATCCATCCATTCACCCATCCATCCATTCACCCATCCATTCGCCCATCCATCCATTCACCCATTTACCCATCCATCTGTCCATCCACTCATCCGCCCATCCATCCATCCATCCATCCATCTATTCACCCATCCACCCACCCACCCACCCATCTATTTCCCCATCCACCCATCCGTCTATTCAATCATCCACCCATCCATCTATTCACCCTTCCATCCACCTATCCATCCACCTATCCATCCACCTATCCATCCACCTATCCATCCACCTATCCATCCACCTATCCATCCACCTATCCATCCACCTATCCATCCACCTATCCATCCATCTATCCATCTATTCACCCACCCATCCATCTATTCGACCACCCATCCATTCATCTATTCAACCATCCACCCACCCATCCATCTATTCACCCACCCACCCATCTGTCCATCCATCCATCCATCCATCCATCCGTCCGTCCGTCCATTCACCTATTCGTCCATCCACCCATCCAAAATTTGCACACGTCTTCGGTGAACGTTAAGCCCCGCCTTCTTTGATTTGATTGGCCATCTCATCTTTTTATTTATTGGGACTGAGGTCCCCCTCAGTGTCTATGTAGGTTACGGTCCTGGCCGACAGTACAGAATGTTTCTTGAGATCCGCCTCTTTTAAACATCACACTAGTGGACATTGTAGAGTTCAGGAGGGTTTCATGTTAGCACACGCTTGGTCTCGACTTAGATTGTGCCACCACAGCTGTAACCAGAGCTTTGGACGTGGCTTCTATATATGGCTTCAAATGTATATCCACTATATTTAAAAGTGTATATTGTGTAACATACTGCTGTTGAGCGCTCAAGGAGTCTTGAGCACAGGTGTGTGTGACACACACTATTGAGGAACTGACGTTCACGAGAACAGAGCTGCTAAGATCACCTTCAGAGCTCCAGTCGGACAAAACTCATAACATTTTGTACCGGTTTGACAATGTTGACGTTTCTCACTTTGGTGGACTACTAATACATTCTTAGTTTTATACAATAACCATGTTTACATGAAGATCATTTTCCAATTAAAGGCCAAATTCTGGCAATTGGCTTTATTTAAAAAAAAAAAAAAAAACTTTTACATGCATGCAATAAAGTATGTCCTCCATGCTCCGAAAATGTATTTCATCAATAGATTGAATTTTGACCTCCTGTCTGTATTTAATATCACCCACAATTACCTTGGCCTGTTTGGTCATGCGCATGTCTAAATTAATGTTCATGGATATTATGAATTAGGTGTTTATACGACATACAGGCAAACCATAATATTTTTGTTTGCTTAATCTGGTTGTGGCTGGTTCATGTATTTACATGACATGACATGGAATATGACCAAATTCTGATTAATATTGGAATATTCTTGTATCAGAAAATTCTTGTTTGGATTTCAGTTACATTTACTTCTGTTCTTCATCATCTTATTATTATTATTATTATTATTATTTATTATGTTTATTAAATATGGAATTTGTTCTGAATAAGAACCGTTTTTTGATTCTCTAGTCGTGTCGTTTCCAACCCTTTTGACATTTTTTAATATTAAAGGGATAGTTCACCCAAAAATGAAAATTACCCCATGATTTACTCACCAAGTCATCCTAGTCGTATATGATTCTTCTTTCAGTCGAATACAATCGGAGTTATAGATATATAAAAAAAAGTTTCCTTTTGGCCGGAAAATAGAATTTGACTTTAAGTAAAAGTTTTAAATATGGATATTTTTCTTACACAAACTCATCGCTTCGCTTCAGAAGGCCTTTATTAACCCGCCAGAGCCGTGTGGAGCACCTTTATCATGGATAGATGCACTTTTATGATGGATAGATGAACTTTTATGATGGATAGATGCACTTTCATGATGGATAGATGCACTTTTATGATGGATAGATGCACTTTCATGATGGATAGATGCACTTTCATTATGGATAGGTGCACTTTTATGATGGATAGATGCACTTTTATGATGGATAGATGCACTTTTATGATGGAGAGATGCACTTTTATGATGGATAGATGCACTTTTAAGATGGATAGATGCACTTTTATGATGGATAGATGCACTTTTAAGATGGATAGATGCACTTTTATGATGGATAGATGCACTTTTATGATGGATAGGTGCACTTTTATGATGGATAGGTGCACTTTTAAGATGGATAGATGCACTTTTATGATGGATAGATGCACTTTTATGATGGATAGATGCACTTTTATCATGGATAGATGCACTTTTATGATGGACAGATGCACTTTTATGATGGATAGACGCACTTTTATGATTGACACATGCACTTTTATGATGGATAGATGCACTTTTATGATGGATAGATGCACTTTTATCATGGATAGATGCACTTTCATCATGGATAGATGCACTTTCATCATGGATAGATGCACTTTTATGATGGATAGATGCACTTTTATGGACTTAAAAACAGAAACAGCAATTCACTGCCATTATAAAGCTATAGGAAGAGCCAGGACTTTTTTTAATATAACTCTGATTGTATTCGTCTGAAAGAAGAATATCATATACAGCTAGGATGACTTGAGGGTGAGTATATGCTAATTTAAATTTTTGGGTGAACTATCCCTTTAAGTTAGTTAGATACTTGTGTGCTACCACACTGGTAACAGTGTGTTTGCTGTTTTCTGAGCTTCAGTCTCTTTGCTCAAACAGGCAGAGATTAAGGCTGAGGAGAAGGCAGCTGTTGAGCCGAAAAAGGAAGAGCCCGCTGCAGTCGCCCCTGTAATTGAGGAAGTTGGTGTTGTAGAGGAACAGCCTGCGGTTGAACCCGAGGTTATCCCTGTGCAAGAGACACTTGTCCAGGTAAGATGTGTGATATGATGGACTTGATTCAAGATGAGTGTAGATGCTCTGCTATCCATTATTTATCAGTTAAAGGAACAGTTCACCCTGAAAAAAAAAATCAAGTCATCATTTATTGAACTGCAGCGCTGATAGAGTCTCATGAACGTGCGCTGTGCACAGAAAACCAATGGCCAAGGTCAGGATTTTCATTAAATAATACATAACATTTCTTTTCCATACTCCCAGAAAACTTGGAATATACACTACCTGTCAAAAGTTTTGGATCGGTAAGATTTTTAATGTTTTAAAAGAAGTCTCTTCTGCTCACCAAGGCTGCAGTTATTTGATTAAAATAATAATAACAATAATAATAATGTGAAATATTATTACAATTTAAGTTGTTTTCTATGTGAATATATATATAGTAAAGTGTAATTTATTCCTGTGATCAAATCTGAATTTTCAGCATCATTAGTCTTCAGAAATCATTCTAATATGATTATTTGATGCTCAAGAAAAATTATTATCAATGTTGAAAACAGTTATTTACATTTTTAATTTCAGGATTCTTTGATGAATAGTAAGTTCAAAAGCTTTTGTAACATTAAACACTACTGTTCAAAAGTTTGGGGTCAGGAAGAATTAAAATTTTATATTTTGGGGGGAAATAAATAAAAGAAATCAATACTTTTATTCATCAAGGATGAATTAAATTTATCAAAAGTTACAGTAAATGCATTTATAATGTCACAAAATATTCAATTTCAAATAAATATTGTTCTTTTGAACTTTCTATTCATCAAAGAATTGAATTATAAGAATTCATCAAAGAACTGTTTCAACACTGATAATAATAATGAATGTTTTTTGAGCATCAAATCCACATATTATAATGATTTCTGAAGGATCATGTGACACTGAAGACTGGAGTAATGATGCTAAAAAAAAGTTATTTTAAATTGCATAATTTTTAACAATATTACTTTTTTTGTGAGCAGAAGAGACTACTTTTAAAAACATTAAAAATCTTACTGATCCAAAACTTTTGAGTGGTAGTGTACATGGGATCTTTCTGTTATACTTTTGCGTCTTTTTTTTTTTTAAACCTGATGCTGGTTGCTATTCACTGCCATTAAATGGACGAGCATGAGCGGGACTTTTTTTTTTACTCTCCTTTCGTGTTCCATTCAAAAATAAAAAAAGGGCATATGGCATTACAACAACACCAGGGTGAGTAAATGATGACCTAATTCTCATTTAAGGGTGGCCTTTCCCTTTAAGCCCACTTTTTTCTATCAGATATGATTTCATTTTGGTGAATGATTACAAACATCTTTTGAAATAATGTACTTCTAAGACCGTAACACATGTATTAAAGGCGTCATGATCCCCATTGATCTTTTGACATGCATCATTGTGCTATAACCAAATACCGTTGCTCAGACTCAAATGACTCTTCACTACAAAAACAGCATTTGTTTAAACCAAGAACATACTTTTTTTCTCTCTTGTTCTGCTCAAGGTACTTTTTTGCTCTTTTTATTTGGAACATTGTGGGTGCAAAAGACAATATTCAAAACAAATAAAACAGAAGTGCTTCATATATGTAAATATTCGTACAATGTTGCTTAATAAAGGCAGTCTTAGCATGCCAGTAGTGCTGTGAAGTTCTACACATGAGAAACATTAGAAGTGTTGTCACACCCACTGATCCAATCCTGTCCATTCAGTACGGCAGGAGACCCTCTGGGATCCATTACACAGCGTTATGTAACACTGCCTTTTCTGCCTCCTCTACAGTCTGGCTAAAAAACCATGAGAGTGATACCATTAAAGGGAGAGCCAAGCCAGATTTTGTCTAGTGTGCCGTAGCCAGACTTTAGACGAACTAGTAAATACATTCAATCTGGTCTGCATTGCAGATCATTCTGGAGAGAACCAAGAATCAGCCGCCAAAAACGACATGGTGATGTTTGTTTACAAGCAAACAATTACTGTTCATTCGGTTTTATCTGAAATGGAGATGCCAAATAGGATTAGTTTTTGGGATTGACAACCGCATTTGGTGTGAGTCTCAATGTCCCGTTCACACAGCAGCTGACAGAAGCGTTTCGGATACTTACGGGAGTCAAGCATATATTCTGTTACCAGAAGCAATGGCAAAAGTGACCAAAGTAATATCAAAGATGGCGACGACCATGAAACTGAAAAGTCTTGTTCCTTGATTATTCCAGTTGTTTACAGGTTCCAGTTATAGAATGCGGTTGTAACTCTTGTAAATAAGAAACTACATGTCAACTAACTCTCATTAGAGTATCAGTAGTTTGTAGTAGAATTTTAGAGTTCGGCTTGGTAGAATTAAGTTGACGTAGTTGTAAAGTTACTTAAAGTCAGTAGAATGTCCGTTGCGGAGCATCAAAATAAAGTGTTCGCAGATAATAACAAAGTCCCTTTAAGACAAGTAATTTCACTCGGCGGCCATCTTTGAAACGTCTCTCGGTCATGCAAGTGCAGCTCCTTTCTTTTTGAATGGGGAAACATCAAATTCTCTAAAACTGTTCGCCAAGCTTACGAGAATGTCTGTTCATCAAAGTAATGTCTGTATCAAAATAAAGTGTTAGCAGATATTAAGCAGACAGTCTACTAATCCTCTAATGACAGCTTGTTGGCATGAAGTTGCAAAGTTACTTAGAGTTGACCATTGAAATAAGTGTTAGCAATGACTGAACTGCGTGTGAACGTAACCATATAAATACAGAACTGACAATCATATTCTGTTTCTGTGTGAATGTGGCTATAGTAAACCAGTATTGGGGAAATAAATGCAGGTAATGGTGATGCAGTCACAGTGAATGATTGAACAGAAAACACAAGTAGTGTGGATACTTCAACAGCCCTCATTGCATTCGGTGCGTTTATCAGTGGATGTCTTCCATGCAGAAGCTTGGATAATGTATTACTCCTTTATTGAGGCTATAAAGCATATTTACATAACCTGGTTCCCCCTGCCGAGTTTTATTTTCATCTCTGATCAAACACACCAGGCCATAATTTTCTGAATGAACCCTAAGAGCTTGACTGGGACCCGGTTTGCATACTTGATGTGAAGTATGTTCTTTGATAGGGATGAGCACCTTTGTCATGGGATGAACTAATCTTTAACATCCTTCATATTATGCACATTGGGATTGAGGCCTTGATTAGCTGGCTCAGGTGTGCTTGGTTAGAGGTGAAACCGAAGTCTGCAGGATCGCGGATCTCCTGGGACGAAATTGAGACTGACGTGTTGATTGGTTTCTAGAGAATAAATCAACTCTTGTGCTGTTTGTTACCCATGAGGCAGTTCTCTGATAGATGTGTGACTTTAGAGGAGCGCTGGAAGATGGATCGACTCCAACAGGACTTGCCCTGCCTCTACATTTCTATAAATAATGTACTACTTTTTCACAAAGGGCGCCATATTTTATATCATATATATATATGCTAAACTGTGTTTAATGTCAGTCAGACGGTGTCTTCCTGTCTAAATCAGAATAAAATGCAAATTGTACCAGACTTTGGTGATAGTCAAAAGTCTGTGCTACTTTGTTTCTCATTGAATTGGACATTTTTCAAGACATTTTCCGTGGAAGGTTGAGAATGTTGTTTGATGTTGCCTTTAAACTCAGTAACCCCTGAGGCCCCTCATGACCTCTGGATCCATGACCTTTAGACATGCTGATGTGGCATAGTTCCTTCTTTGGCACTTTACGACCTCCCTCTCTCCCTGAAGACATCTGAAGTTAGCATCTGGAAAGAAGGGCTCAGATTTCACCATTCTTTGCACCAAGCCTTGTAGATCTACTTCAGGTTTAGTGAGCAAGGAATTGGTTCCTAATGTGAATTGAACAGAGTTGTGTAGATTAATCATAAGCGTGTGAATCTTTATGACTGCATACACTGTATATCTGCTATATTTGCATAAACGCATCTCATAATCAGATGTTTTTAAGCTTTTTTTTTAAGCATCTGGACCAGTTAAAGGAAATACAGAGTGATAGTTTATCCAAAATTGACAATTACTTTGTATCCAAACTAAGTGACCTAAATCCCACGTGCCTCATGGGCTGATTAATTGTTTTCTGCCCAGTTCTTGTTCTGGCCCTTTCTCCCACAATTCCAGCTCCCAGCTCCTCAAGTTTCCTTTTTTCAGAGTGTTTTACCTTCCTTACATGGCAATGTGTATTCAGAGGGAAACCTCAAAGAGGAAAGCTGTACCAATCTGCTCTGAGGTGCCGCCAATAAGGACTCAACAGCGGATGTAGCCAACGAACAATTGTCCTTCAACTCAAAGCTTGTTGCTGTTATTTTTGAGGGATTTCTGGACGCATAACAATGTCTAAAGTGTGAATGACTGGCTGAACTTTAAAACTGAAGACGTCAGTGTTGAATGTGCACAAGCATCTGAAACAGGGCGAGCGCTCAGGAACATTCCTCAACACTTTGTTTCTGTCTCCAGGCCAGTCAGTCTCTAACAGCAGTCTGCTGAGGAATCTGTGATTCTGCCTGCTGATTGGTCAGACTTTTCTCTGACTTTGCTGGTTTGGAATTTCAGCTTGTTACCATTAACTTCTTCTTTCAGTGATCTATGCAAACATTGTCATGATTTATTTCCTATAGGTAGGAGGTTTGCTGATATTGATTTGGTGTCATAAGACTGTCCACGGTTGTGTTGGATGTAAATGTTTGATGTCCTCAGTTATCTGTCTTTTTTTTTCTTTCTTTCTTTTTTTTCTTTTTTGGCCATGATACTTATTTTGCTCTTTTACATGTTCCTAATGTTGTTTTGGAGTCTCCTACAATAGGTTTGCATGCATCAAAGATAAAAAAAGCTATTTTTTCAGGTTTATCCTAATATATATATTGCAGCATCAGCTCTTTTCTCAGTGTCTGAAATGGTTTGGCACATGATTGTCTCTCTAAAACCCTCCTTTCTGAGAGCCGACACTGCTGTGATTGGTCAGATGACCCAGTCTGATGTGATTGGTCAGATGGCCCAATCTGTTGTGATTGGTCTACTCTGCTCTGATTGGTCAGATGACCCAGTCTGATGTGATTGGTCAGATGGCCCAGCCTGTTTTGATTGGTCTACTCTGCTTTGATTGGTCAGATGGCCCAGTCTGTTGTGATTGGTCTACTCTGCTCTGATTGGTCAGATGACCTAGTCTGTTGTGATTGGTCTACTCTTTCTAAATAGTCAGATGACCCAGTCTGTTGTGATTGGTCTACTCTGCTCTGATTGGTCAGATGACCCAGTCTGTTGTGATTGGTCTACTCTGCTCTGATTGGTCAGATGGCCCAGTCTGTTGTGATTGGTCTACTCTGCTCTGATTGGTCAGATGGCCCAGTCTGTTGTGATTTGTCAGATGGTCCAATCTGTTGTGATTGCTCTGATTGGTCAAATGGCCCAGTTTGTTGTGATTGGTCTTAGGGCTGAACGATTATTCGCACTTTACATGTAATCGCACTTAAATCGAGATGGCTTATCACGATTTTAAAATCACAAAGGCTGCGATTATTATTATTTTTTTTTTTTTATGCACAGCTTGTCATTGATGTACGGCTCTGTAAACGCTGCTCCATCTGAAAGGACTGTGAGTTTGAGTCACTTATAACGTGCATTTGAAAAAACAACACGTGTCAAACATCTTTCCAAAACATGAGAAGCATTTATGAACCTCTTGTCCAACAACAGACAACATTTAATAACATGCATTTACTCCAAACTCACTTCGTAACGACAGCTGAGCTCATCCTTCTGTGAGATGATGTGCTTCTTACACAGAATAAGGCAGTCGTGTATTTATAAGTCATGTTTAATCAAAGCGTTTCAATCTTCTGTTTATTCAGCTACAGCGATAGGGGTTTCCTGGAATGATGCGCATTATTGTACTTCTGCGGCGGGGCATAATTATCGTGTTTGCATGAGAACGCCCTCTGGCGTTCAAATGGGGCAGCACTGCACTGACAAGCTGCGCATAAAATAATCGCAGCCTTTGCCAAATAATCGCGTGCGGTTTTATTGCGATTAATCGTTCAGCCCTAATTGGTCTACTCTGCTCTGATTGATCAGATGGCCCAGATTGTTGTGATTGGTCTGATTGGTCAGATAGCCCAGTTTGTTGTGATTGGTCTACTCTGCTCTGATTGGTCAAATGACCCAGTCTTTTGTGATTGGTCTACTCTGCTCTCATTGGTCAGATTGCCCAATCTCTTGCGATTGGACTACCGCTTACAGCAAGTGTCGTAAACGAAAATCCCATTAGCATATCTAAATTTCAGCTGTTCCTCAGCGCTTAATACACAGTGATACTAATAGCACAGATGGCGTCTTTTTTATCATATATCAATTTGACTCCTCATCCTTTGGAAGTGCATGCAAATTGGATTTGCGATTGCAGGGCAAAAAACAGCATCTTCTCGACATGTCGACAAAACAAAACCAAACTCTTCCAGTCTCAGCAACAACTGTAGTGTTTGAGAGTCAAAGTAGATGTTCTTCGTGAGCACCCAATGAAGACCATAGGCTGGCAGAATGCAAATTTGTTACAAACCTACATGGGTTTAAACCGAAAGACTGGAATTACTGACGACTCATTTCAGGCAGTTCAGAATCGCTTCTTTCTTTTGGGAGACATTGAATCACTTTATCAGCACTTTGATCTTCTGAAACTTTACAGACCATTTATAGTCACATACAGCTGTACTACATATTTCATGAAAGGTAATATCAGGGGGGGGAAAGCATAGAGGAACATTTAAATGCAGTTTACATTTTGTGTAATTTCATAATTACTTTTAGTTTCTTTGAAATATGGATCTTGTCTTGAATTCAGAACAAGAAAATAATCAGCACACCCACTTAAACCCTTTATTTTGCCTTAATTGTGCAGTGTCATTTGATGTGTACAGTCCGTAGATGATTGTTATATTTGGCTCTATTCACATTTAATATTCTGATGAAATATGATACTAAGTTTCCATCTAACCTTCCAACTGAGAGGAAGCATTATGCAAAATTAGCTGTAAGAAACAAGGCTTTTACAAACTCTTCAATTGAACCGACTGCTTCGCAAATGATTCACTGTTTCCAAGTCCTGAAAACACCTCTCACTGGCCAAAGCGGTGTAAATGCAATGTGAATAAAGACAGACAAACCAATCATTGATGTTTTTTATGAAAGTGTTATCTATTAAATGTTATTTGCAAATCATTAAAGGGCAATAAATATGAAGTATATCGTTTCTGTTTTGCCTACTTGTATGTGTTCTTAGGCAAGACTTGGCTGATTAGGCCAAATAAAAATAATTTGTCACTGCCATTGTGTTATACATGCATGTTTATTCAAATTAATTAAAACTGAATTACATTATAAAACAGGCCCAGTTAAAACCATATGTTAGACACTGGTTCACCAGATCAACTCCCTCTAGCAGCGAACCATTGGAATTCCTTATCTAGTTGTCTAATAAACCTTGCATTGAATTTTACAAATATTGTTAGCACTTTGACGGATTGCTTTTGTTCCTCTTTTTTTTTTTAACCAAAGTGAATTAAAAGCTTCTGCTATATGCGTAAATGTAAATTCAAACCAAGGTTCAAAACTGTATGGTTACGAAGCTTGCTGAAATCATGTGACTTGGCCAGTTTGATATGAGCTGAACACTGAATCAAAACAAACCCATCACTAATAGATAAATTGTAATAGTAAATATTTAAAATGGACTATTTCACCAAACATTTCTGTGTGCGTTGCATTTTTCTGCTTATTAGAGCATCACAGCGTTAGCTTAGCAACATGCTAAGAGACATGAAATTTGCTGTTTGTCTGGCATGTGGAGTTGCTTCCTACGTAGAGCATCCCACATACGTTATGGTTTGTTCCATTTGTACTCTGAAGTTGGGAATTCTGATTTCCCAGTAGGAACTTTTAACTGAAACGCCCCCCCCCCCCCCCTAAGTCAGAGATGCGACCTGGAAACTCTGAGGATCCTCAACAACCCCGTCTTCAGAATCAAATATGGCTGCTCGGCGCATCAACTGCAGTCAAACAGTAGTAATACATTGCTTACCAGCACTTCTGTTTGTCTGCGTCTCAATAAACTCCGTGGTGCACACAATATCCAACCTCTATTTGTGGACGTGATACTTCGGCATTATCTGTGCACTGATAACCCCTTTTTTGTGTGTTTGTATTTTCAAAGAGCAAGCACCTGTTTACTGGAATGGAAGGTCAACTCGGGTGGATTGTCATTCCCAGCTCTGACATCCGACTTCCTTGGTAAATGGATCGCACCATTACTTGTGGACTCAATATCATATGAGCCGCATACAGAGCATAGAGCATGTTGAATTGGTGCTGGAGCCATTGATGAGAGAGATCACTCTTGATTGGCTGTTCAGCTTAGCGAACCAAGCAAGCGCTACTTTGTTTATAGTTTATTTATCGGCAGTCCTAGTTTCGGATTCTCTTTCTGAATGGCGAACACAAACTACTGCCACCTGCTGGTATGGCGAGTTGTCATGCAGGCACAGAACAAACTAGCCAACGGGCAACTAGAATGTGTGTTCAAGCACAACGTGTTTTGGCCCAGACCCAGAAGCTAATAAGGAAGCTCACTAGGTTTTTCTGAACACATCTACAGTTCCAGGCTGTGTCCCATATCACACACTCTCTTGAGTAGGTACTCATTTAGAACAAGTAATTACTCCATGACAGCTTTAAAGTATGTCCTGTTTAGTATGAATGAAATCTGGACGTACTGCATTCGACATGTTGTTATCATGTGACCTACCAGTTTCAGTTACGTCACTTCACTGCCATTCACAAATCCTCCCCCATGGCCTCATGGGACAGTGAAGAGATACACACTTCAGAATCTCGCTGGAAGAAGCAGATCATCCGGGTACTTTTTGTCTCTTTTATGAATACTTTGAATTCAGACATACTACTTTTGTCACATACTGTTTTTCGCCTACTACATAGTGGGGAAGTATGTGATTTCGGATGCAGCCCCTGTCTTGCCCTTTCAGCCACAACTGGTGATGTCCCTTAACTAAACAATGGTGCAATGCAGTACATAATGCTAGTAGGCAGACAGTCACTGACTGTACATGATGACTATGGGCCTTGTGAAACAAAGACCTTTTTGTAAGAATTCAAAGCAGGGCTGAAGGTTTTGTGGAGAATTCATTTAGTGCAAATGCTTTCCATAAATGAGTAATACAATGAGAGCTTATTCGAGATGCAATGGCACACTGCCTAAGGATTATTTGCTTGCTGGCAATATGGAAATAAGGAAGTGAAGATCATCTTTACACAAATAACTAACTTTTTTTTTAAGAATATCCTGACAATCTTGCCCATCACTGTAGCTCTCAAATCAAATTAGGCACAATTTATGTTGCTGTGTCAGTCGGGACTATGCGTTTTATGTATTTTGAGAGTTTACCTCTGTATTTAATAGATAAGTGTCTCCAGGGACAAGTAAAAAAAAAGGCATAAAGCCTCTATAAAACCTCAGGATATGTTTGTATTGGTGATCTCTCACCCTGACCTCCATACAGAAGGTCTGTGGCAACATCTAAACTTTCCAAAGGATCTGAGATGACAGTTAAGCCTAAGATGACATCCTTGGCGGTCTGACATCCTCTCAGGTGGTTCACGCTTTTCTAAGAGCATCAGGACTAATGGACTGTTGGCAGTCATCACCGCGAGGAAGAATCCGTCTGAAGCTGCCCTAATTCCCTTGCCGCCTTTCATGTGTTTACGTCTCGGGACAGAGTGCTGCGAGACATTAGGTGACTTTATTTAGTTGTTGGAGGAAAAGAAAAACAGTGTGAGATGTTGATACCATATTGTAAACTGAACTCTTCTGGCTCTAAATATGTTGGAATAGAATGTGTAACCTCACATCAACTGAAGTCTCAATCTCTAGTGTCAGAATGTGTGATGCTCTTAAATACAACCATTTCTATAAAAACAAAAATGAGCTAAACTGTGTATTGCAGTGTTTATCCATAGATAATGGGCTTTGTTTGTTGAAACTTGATTTCTGTGGTAATCAACAGCATGTCTTTAATGCTGACGCTACAGCTTAGCTTGAACCTGGAATGTTCCTTTCAGTGTGCCAAGTTCTACGTTGCTTGTCAACCATAAACAGTCTACTGTTAGTCTAACGAACTTAATTTGTCGAATTTATTAGCTTCTCGTGGATAATTGCTTTAGGATCAAACCATTAAAAAAAAAAAAAAAAACACAAAGTATGTAAATTACACCTTTTAAAACACATTTTAATCACACTCTCATTAAAAATGCTGTGTTGTTTCAACTCCTGTTTGGGTCAAATATGGACAAACCCAACCATTGGTTTAAAGTAACCTAAATTCTAGGTTAATTTAAGCCAACTGTTGGGTTTGTCCCTATTTTGTGTTTTCATTGACATTTGGGAAAGTAAATAATGAAAAAAAGTGGGTGCACCATTTTTATAAAAACTTTTTACACAAAATATGGGCTAACCCAACCGTTGGTTTAAAGTAACCTAGAATTTAGGTTAATTTAAACCAATGGTTGGGTTTGTCCATATTTGACCCAAACATGGCTTGATACAAGCCAGCACAAATGTCTATGTGGTAAAAATGCAAAAAATCTTTTGAAATTGGAGATACCTGAATAGAGAAAACAGAGGAAAAGGGTTGTTGTCTTCCCTTTTGTTGAATAAACATAAATTTCTCTGTCCAGGTAACACAGAGAAAGAGTAAACACTGTTCATTTACATATACTACCGACATTGTAGCAATACAAAGCGGGTTAAAAATCTGTGAATTTGATAGTTTAATTTCTGGCCTTTTGGATTTGACTCCGCTCTGGAATCTGGTAGCAGACTAGAAGATCACTATTATACATCACTATATAAACTTGAGGGTTTGCCCTCACACATCAGAAATTAGTTTGTGCAAGATGGAATGCACCATCTGCTGGTGTTCAGCGGTTGCCAAAATTCTGATTGCAATACAGTTTGGTTTCAGGGAGGGAATGGAGTTGCTATTCTGGTAGCAGCTGTCTTGTCATGTTTAGCCATTCATTATTTTCATTTGGTGGACAATAAAATGCACAAAAACAATTCCTCAGACTTGAATTGAAGGAGGGACCAGAGCCATATCTGTTGGCCACAATACCAGAGACTGAGCACTCATTTCACCCTAGCAACTGCAGAAAACCTTAGCATGGCAACCATTCAGAAAATCAGAGCAACTGCATGGAAACACTAACACCTCAGAATACCTTAGGAAATGCATAGCAACACCCTGGCAACCACTCGGAACACCTTATAATTGTTAAGCAGCACTAATAATCACTCAAAATTCCTCAATGCATAGCAACACCCTGGCAACCACTCAGAACAGCCTAGCGACTGCGCAGCAGCTCTATCGACCACTCAGAATAACGTAACAATGCATAGCAACACTCTGGCAACCACTCAGAGCACCCTAGCAACAGCATTGCAACCCAAGAGCATTGCATCATTCAGAATGCCTCAGCAAATTTACAGCAAGGCCTAGGCGACCACCCAAAAACCCTAAGCATCAGGAATGCAAGTTTTGAATGGGGAAACGCTACTAATTTTTTTTTCTTTAGGAAATGCAGCTCTATTAGTATTACTTTCATTCTTCTTGTCATTCCCTTTCACCAGCTTGTTGTTGACATTCTGAATCACCTAATCATCAGAATCTACAGTTAATCTTAAATTTAACCTCTCTGGATAACCTTAATCCCTACAGACTCCAATTCAATCCAGTATCCTCTTGTATGGTGTAAAATGGTGCTGCGGTACGATTAAGGCCATGTTACCGAGTATGATAGTGTAGTATTAGTATGGGTTTCAAATCCTTAGTAAGTTTGATAAACAATAGTAGGTGTGTGCCTCGGCGTTGCCAGTTGGGAGAAAAGTGGGACTGAGTAAAGTCTGCGATTCTGCGTTTTCTACCAAGGGGGCCAAATGAAATGTTAGTTGCCCCAGAAACACTAGCGACGTCATTGTGTTCTGTGGCATACCGTATGTCCACACTTAAGAATTTTAGCAGCCTTAAATGATCACTTATTAAAAATGTATGCTTTGATTATGCTTTCAGCCACATTTCAGCAACATGTATTATGATTAAACCTGAAAAGTGCAGAAAATATAAAAATTTGGTCTGGCTACGAAAAGGATTAATTAACTAATATTTCCAGAGCTCAATTGTATTGCATATGAATCTATCACTCCATTCTTTCTGCACTCAAATCTCCAATCCCTATGAATGGTTAAGAAGTCACTTGGTAGTTGGAAGGCTTGCACAGCTGTTTCTTGATGGGTTAATGTGCATGTAAGTGGTTGGGTTAAGAGCATTCATGGCCAGCAGAAGCAGTGCTGTGTGTTTGGACAAGCTTTGTCCCCTTGTCATGGACAGCAGGTGCATTTTAAGGCTGGAGCGACTGCAGATGACAGCTGTCACACAGATGCTCTATTCCCCTCAGCTCTGTCGGCTACAGAGAGATCAAGGTTTGAATTCAGTGGCTTCAAAGTTGTGAAGTATTCTGTACCCAATGTATGGATGGGATGTTTATAAAAATATATTATTAATAAAACATATTATTCTTTCTGCTAACATGAAGTAGAAGACAAGAGCTTTTTAAATGTTCCACATTATAAATAAACATACTTTTTTCTACATAGAATCACAGAAAGTTTTGGTTTTGGGGTTTGTTTGGCTTTCTTTTCTTTTTTTTTTTATATTCGTTTTGTTTAGGGTTTAGTTTTGTTTGGGTTTATTTTTGTTTGGGTTTAGTTTTTTGGAGGGGGGGGTTGTTTAATTAGGGTTTTTGTTCGTTTTGTTTGGAGGTTTAGTTTTGTTTGTGTTTTATGTTTTGTGGTTTGGCTATCTTTTGGGTTATTTTGGTTTTTGGTTTTTGTTTTGGGGGGGGGCTTTTTTTGTGTGTGTTCTTGTTTTGTTTGGTGTTTTGCTTTTAGTTTTTTTTTTTATTCCTTTTGTTTGGGGGTTTAGGGGTTTAGTTATTATATTATTTTATTTTGTTTGGCATTCTTTTGGGTTATTTTGATTTTGTCTTTTTTGGGGGGGGGGGTTGCCTTTTTGTTGATCCGTTTTGTTAATGTTTGTGGTTTGTTTGGCTTTTCAGGGTTTTGTTTTGACTACTTTTAATTTGAAGTTCAGTTTTGTTTTGGGGTTTGGTTTGCTTTTTTTTTTTTTGTGATCAGCAGTAAATGCTGCTCCTTCTGAAAGCACTGCGAGTTTGAGTCGCTTATAACGTGCATTAGAAAAAACAATTTCAAAACATGACTTGCCAGACCTCTTGTCCAACAAAAGACAACTTTTTATAACATGTTTTTACTCCAAACGTGTATGACAATATGACAGTTGAGGATCCTTATGTAAGATGACGTGGCTTCTTACACAGAATAAAGCATACAACATATTTAATAGAATTTGATACAGTGGGCTATGTCAGGCTATGTCAGGCTATACTTCAATTAGCATTGAAGTATAAATATACTTTATTATCATGAAAATACCCAAGAAGCCCTGAAGAACTCAGATAAATCATACATTGTCGTAGTCATGTGTTTATTAGTCATGTTTAATCAATCAAAGCATTTCAATCTTCTGTTTGTTCAGCTACAGATAGCATGATGCCCATAGGGATTTCCTGGAATGATGTGCGTTATCGTACTTCTGCGGTGGGGCATATTTGGCGTGTCTGCGTGAGAGCGCCCGCTGGCTTTCAGGAGCAGCATTTATACTGATCACAGAGCCGTACTTCACTGACAAACGTCTCATAAAAATTCGCAGCCTTTGCAAAATGGTGTCCGGTTTAATTTTGATTAATCGTGCAGCCCTGATACCTTAAATTTACTGCATTATCAGCTGTGTTTGACACTGATGCATATAAATGAGATAAAATGACTATTATTCTACTGCTCTACCTCTGATTTCTACAGGCAGCTCCAGAGCCTGAGCCTGTATCCAAAGCAATCGTAGAATCCGCACCTGTGGAAGAGCCCGTCCCAGTGCAAGAGCCAGTGCCTGAGCAGGTTCCCACCAAGTCACCAGAACCAGTGGCTGCACCAGTAGAAGAGCCAGTAAAGGAGTCTGTCCCAGAACCAGTGGCTGCACCAGTAAAGGAGTCTGTCCCAGAACCAGTGGCTGCACCAGTAGAAGAGCCAGTAAAGGAGTCTGTCCCAGAACCAGTGGCTGCACCAGTAAAGGAGTCTGTCCCAGAACCAGTGCCTGAACCTGTCCCAGAGGTGCCCGTCCCTGAACCAGCATCTGAACCCACCCCTGAACCAATATCAGTGCCTGCCCCAGAAAAAACGCTCAGCTCAAAACCTGTTTCTGTGCCAACCCCTGAACCAGCGCCCGTCCCAGAGCCACCATCCGCCCCCGCCCCTGAACCAGCATCTGTGCCCGTCCCCGAGAGCTCGCCAGCGGCCGAATCCCTTCCAGAGGTCCTGGAGAATAATGGTATGACGCATCAGCACTCTTAGGGTGTGTTCACTCTTTGTTTCTCTTGGAGCTTTTGTTAAAAAAAGAAAATTATACATTTAGTCCTGGTTCGCTCAATGTGTCATTTTTAACACCAAACCTAAAGACACAAAACAAATTAAACTGCTTTTATATTTTGGTACGGGACAAAACAATGCTGTGCTCTGGGCTGAATGCGGTCACATCTTATTACATCACCTCCTGTTGTTGTTTAGTTTAGATGGCTTTGGTCCGTGTTGCATTCATATTTCAGTCGAGCCTTTTCCGCAGTCTCGACTCTCGATCAAATTTGTGTTCGTTTTTGCTTCTTTTTTTGATACAAATAATGTTTTTTAACAATCCCACCATCTTGCAAGAACTGGAAACCCTGTAAAGTATGCTGGGTAACACTTGACTCTACAGTGTCCTTGCTAGCAGAATAACAGTAAGTTATGCACAATTACCTGCAACTAACCTTATACCAAACCAGAATCCTTATTAATATTACTTGCGTGTCTTATTACACAGTAACAAGAACACCTTCAATAAAGTGTAATCGAATGTTGCTGACAGTTCTCACTGATTCTGTGTTGGACGATATTTAGAATTGTTTTTCATTTGATGAAACAAATGCATTTTTATTTTATTTTTATAATGTATGTTTTGTTTGTGGGGTTTAGTTTTGTTTGAGGTTAGTTTTGGGGTTTTGATTTGATTGGTTTTGTTTGGAGGTATTGTTTTGTTTGAGGTTAGCTTTGGGGTTTTGTTTTGATTGGTTTTGTTTGAGGTTAGTTTTGGGGTTTTGCTTGTTTTTTATTTGTTTTGTTTGGAGGTTTTGTTTTGTTTGAGGTTAGTTTTGGGGTTTTGCTTGTTTTTTTATTTGTTTTGTTTGGAGGTTTTGTTTGAGGTTAGTTTTGGGTTTTTGTTTTTGATTGGTTTTGGAGGTATTGTTTTGTTTGAGGTTAGCTTTGGGGTTTTGATTTGATTGGTTTTGTTTGGAGGTATTGTTTTGTTTGAGGTTAGCTTTGGGGTTTTGTTTTGATTGGTTTTGTTTGAGGTTAGTTTTGGGGTTTTGCTTGTTTTTTATTTGTTTTGTTTGGAGGTTTTGTTTTGTTTGAGGTTAGTTTTGGGGTTTTGTTTTTGAATGGTTTTGTTTGGAGGTTTTGTTTTGTTTGAGGTTAGTTTTGGGTTTTTTATTTATTTATTTATTTTGGGGGGGGGGTAGTTTTGTTTTGTTTGAGAATAGTGTTTTTTTTTTTTGTTATTTTTTTTCGGTTAAGTTTTGTTTTGTTTGAGGTTAGTGTTTGGGTTTTTGATTTGTTTTGTTTGGGGGTTTAATTTAGTTTAGTTTGAAGTTAGTTTTAGGATTTTTTTTTTTTATTCATTCATTTTGATTTCCTCCTTTTTGGATTTTGGTTCGGTTTTTAGTTTAGTTTAGTTTAGTTTTGGTTTGTTGTCATGATTTTTAAAATTGTATTTCTGCTAACATTTTATTAAAATCAAAAGTTGCATTTGGAAACATTAGTCAATGCACTGTGAACTAACATGAACAATAAACAATTTTTACTAACTGACAATAACAAAGTTTAACAAATGCTTTAAAACATGCATTGCTCATTGTTAGTTCATGTTAGCATTAACTAACATTAATAAATGAGACCTTATTGTTAAGTTTTTCCAAAAATCTGATCACAAATGAGATGCGTCAGAGTAAAATGTAATAAAATAAGATGTCGTTCTATTTTGACAAGGAGCCATTTCCTCTAAGAAATGTATATTCTGGAGGGGAAAGCATTTATATTTATCCTTTTTCTTTCTGCAGTCTTTCATTTTGCTCTCGTCATGTCTGCCCGTGAGCAGCATGTTTTTATTACACTCCATGAGAGCGAGTGTTTTCGGAGCGGGGCTGTGAGTGCTGGCAGAGATAAACACTCATGGGGCGACCCACTCAAACACACTGTCTCTTTGTGCTCTGTGGCTGTAAATTGACGCCAATGTGTAACTGGGTCCCGGTCACACACTTTCTTTGTTCTCCCAGCGGTACATTGGCCTCTAGGATGCAGATTCTGCTGTGTTTACATCCAGACGTCAGTGGGTGTGCTCAGATATAACCCTAGTTCGCAAAGGAGCCGTGTTTCCAGTGCCAAAACATGTCAGTTTATGAATTATAACAGCAACAGACCCAGATTCAGCAGCAGATACGGCAGATATGAGGTGCGTGTGAAACAGGCTTCAGCCGTCAACAGCATGTACAGAACAACCTTTATCCTGGAATTAATATAAAGACTTCCTAGCTGCCAGCGCCAATAACTTGACAGGCCTGCAAGTGGATTAGGCTGGTAGGTTGATAATCTGGGTTAGGAACCGGACACAGTGTCACGTAAGAGTTTCTGTCTTGTTGTCTGACACTTTTAACACCTGCCATTTGCATACAGATGAAGTATGTTCCTCTCTGAAGCTCACTTAGACAGGAGACAGAGGTTTTTGGCCGGAATTTATGCTTTGAGTCAGTAAGGTTACGATGTTAAGGGGCCCTTTTCTGCTTTTTTTTTTTTTTTTCTCTCCGTGTTTTAACTTTTAGTGTGTAATGTTGCTGTTTGAGCATGAAAACAGCATGAGTTCTGGTCTTCTCTATATCAGTGCGCACTGTTTCTGAACTCCCTGAAACGCCTCCATTGTCAGGGCTCCAGACTAACACTTGAGAGCAGTAGCACCAGTGCCACTAACTTCAACAGATGGGGCGCTGGGGGATTTTTAATCACTTTTAATTTAATCATAAAATGACTATTGTTTTTAACATTTAATTTAAAATATTAAAATATATTGTTTTATTGTTAGCATTTATTAAAATAGAAAACGGTTAATTTAAATTGTAATAATATTTCACAATATTACTGTTTTTGCTGTATTTTTGTTCAGTTAAAAGCAGCTTTCTTTAAAAAAAAAGATATCCTCTAGAGGAAAATGAGCATCCCTCACTGTTAGTGTTCTCCTCTTATTGTCATTTGTCAATGATACATGTGCTGTCCTCTCCTTTAGATGTTGCAGCTGCTTTAGTGGCAGATGAGGGCGAGACCGGTAACAAGAGGACCGCCAAGTTTGAGAAGAGAATGACCAATGAAGAGATGGAAGAGGAGCAAAGGTCAGTGTTTCCCTTCTCCCTCAATCCATGCACAGAAACAAGCGTGTCTCATAGTAACACACAGCAGCAAAAACAACAGTTCACTGTTTTGTACTTCATATATATCTAGAAATGCTTGAATCAAACAGCATTTGAAGTGTGTAGTGTGGATGAAGTATGGAGAATGACACTTTTTAGTCTCGGCAGTGTTGAGTTTTTCGGGTGTTTATGAATATGCAACCGACGTATTTTAGAGGCCTACAGTAAAGGACTTGTGTCAGGTTTCATCACTTGAGTTCCAGGGACGATACGACCTAGCCCAAAGGTTTTCAAACCACATCAGCACAGGCCTATATAGTATAATGATGAAGTAAAAACAAAAGGTCAAAACTATAAATTAAGTTCTATTCACAAAACATATAATATTAATAATAATTATAGGCATATATGTCAGATCTTGGCCATAGCTCTGCTTCTGTGAAGTCATACTAGTACTATACTACTTCTACTAATAATAATTTATAATTAATAATTTATAATTAATTAATAATAATAATTGTATTTTTTATTTTTTTTTTATTTATTTATTTTTTTATTTTTTTATTTTTTTATTTTTTTATTTATTTATTTATTTTATATATAGTTGTTTGTTGGTATTATTATTATTATTATTATTATTATTATTATTGTTGTTGTTGTTGTTATTATTATTATTATTATTATTATTATTATTATTATTATTATTAATGGTCGTAATAATAATGGTTTATTATTATTATTATTATCATTATTATTATTATTATTATTGATGGTAATATTAATAACAGTTATTAGTATTAGTATTGTTATTATTAAAGGTAGTAATAGTAGTAGTAATAATAATAATAATAGTGTTATTTTTTATATTATTATTATTATTATTAACAATAATAATAATAATAATAATAATAATAATAATAATAATAATAGTAGTTATTATTATTATTGTTGTTATTATTATTTGTATTGTTGTTTTTGCAATTGTTATTATTAGTTATTGTTTACAATAAGGTCCCATTAGTTAATGTTAGCTAATACATTAACTAACAATGAGCAATATAATTTGTTAATCTGTTAATCAGTGTTTATTAATATTCTTCGCTAATGTAAATGATTAAAATTACTGTTCATTGTTAGATCATGTTAGCTCAGGTCCATTAAGTAATAATATACCATGGTCTGTCTGAATACTCGCGATTCTTAATCACATTCTATATTAATGCACTGATCTCTCTCTCTCTCACACACACACACACACACACACACACACACACACACACACACACACACACACACACACACACACACACACACACACACACACACACACACACAGAGAGAGAGGTAGTTACAGTGAGTTTAATCACATTCTATATTAATGCACTGCTCTCTCTCTCTCTCTCTCTCACACACACACACACACACACACACACACACACACACACACACACACATACAGAGAGAGAGAGAGGTAGTTACAGTGAGTTTAATCACATTCTATATTAATTCTCTCTCTCTCTCACACACACACTCACACTCACACGCACACACACACTCGTCAGTTATGTGTGTATGTGCATTTTAATAATAATATAGTAAATATTGAGATTATGATTGTCTAAGAAGATTAAATGCTTTAGAACTGTTTTTCATGGTTAGTTAGCTCATATCTAATGTTATCAAACGGAACATTACCATTATTTTTATTAGACTCTTATATGCTTGGAAATGTTTTGTTAAAACGATGAAACTCTGCGCTGAATGTGGTAGTTCAGTCCATATCCAGTATAGATCTGTTGTGAGAGGAAAGTTCTTGTTCCCCCCCTCCCTTTGGGCCATGTGTACCTCCTTCCAGCCACCCCACGGCTGTGTGAGTGTGAGTGTGAGTGTGAGTGTGAGTGTGAGTGTGAGTGTGAGTGTGAGTGTGAGTGTGAGTGTGAGTGTGAGTGTGAGTGTGAGTGTGAGTGTGGATAAGGAGGCTACACACACGTTAAGCACTCTGCACATTATCTGCAGCAGACTCTCAGGGTTTGCTGGAGGTTCAGGCTCACTCTGGGTGCGGTTTGTTTACCTGATAAAACATGCAGATTGAGCGGTGGAGGATCTGAACTAAAAAAGCAGATATGTGAATGTAGATTGTCAGGCAACACCAAAACATTTTGAGCAAGTTCTGTCTAATTTAAAACTGACTTTTAAATCTTTGTAGTGAGTATTCCATAACTATCTTAGCCGCATGCTAACTGCCCAACTTGAAGGTTTTCTTTTCAGTTATTCTCAGGTAGCAGATGCTAACGTCGGCATCTGAACCGAGATTGCTTTCTCATAAATGTAAATTCGGTAAATTTGAGATGATTTCAACAGTTCCCCTTTGCAGAAGTCACTAGTGTGCATCTGTGTGGCTGTAGGGACGGTATGTACATAATATCCTCTGCTCCTGCCCTTTATCTTTGCAGGATAGAGTTGACAAATGACTTTACCGCTCTTTAAACAGCACCAGGCAGTATGCCTGTGTCAGACCTCTGGTAAGGTATCGTTTACTTCAGTTTGACCCCTGACACCCCCACAGTCTCAAACCCCCCCCCCCCCCCACCCCCCCATCACCTTGTGTTGCCGACTCTCAGGGTGTAACACCAATATCTTCCCCTCCACTCACTCTCCTTATTCAGTGTCCTCCGTGCCACTGACAGCTCCTGACATGCTGACTTACTGAAAGAGTTCACCCAGAAATGACATTCGGTCATTCTATTTGTAAAGACACACAAGTCCTTATTTATTTATTTATTTATTTATTTATTTAAGTCAATATTGTATGTATTTATTCACACAGAAATGACATTCTGTCATGTACTCACTGTTTGTTTGTTTGTGAAGTCACTATTTATTTGTAATGTTCCGGTTTTATTTATTTTTAAAGTGTTTTTTGTTTTGTTTTGTTTTTGTAGTTGTTATACAAAGATTTGTAGTCACTATTAATTTATGCATTTGTTTGTCGACACATTTATTTACTTATAAAGTCCCTGTTTATTTATTCATTTGTAAAATCACAATTTATTTATTTTTAAATCACTATTTTTTTTTTTTTGTAGAGACACATTTATTTATTTATTTATTTATTTCTAGTCACATTTATTTGTTCATTCATTTTATTTAGAAAGTCTTTATTTCTTTGTAAATTCGCTTTTTTTATTTGTTTGTTTGTAGTCAATGTTTGTTTATTTATTTATTTATTTGTAAAGTCCCTGTTTATTTGTTTGTTTGTTTGTAGTCAATGTTTATTTGTTTGTAAAATCACTGTTTATTTGTTTGTTTGTAAAGTCACTTTGTTTATTTGTTTGTTTGTAGTCACTGTTTGTTTATTTATTTATTTATTTATTTATTTATTTATTTGTAAAGTCCCTGTTTATTTGTTTGTTTGTAGTCAATGTTTAATTGTTTGTAAAATCACTGTTTATTTGTTTGTTTGTAAAGTCCCTCTTTATTTGTTTGTTTGTTTGTAGTCAGTTTATTTGTTTATTTGTTTGTAAAGTCCCTCTATTTGTTTGTTTGTAGTCAATGTTTATTTGTTTGTAAAGTCCCTCTATTTGTTTGTTTGTAGTCAATGTTTATTTGTTTATTTGTTTGTAAAGTCCCTCTTTATTTGTTTGTTTGTAGTCAATGTTTATTTGTTTGTTTGTAGTCACTGTTTATTTATTTGTAAAGTCCCTCTTTATTTGTTTGTTTGCTTGTAGTCACTGTTTATTTATTTGTAAAGTCCCTCTTTATTTGTTTGTTTGTAGTCAATGTTTATTTGTTTATTTGTTTGTAAAGTCCCTCTATTTGTTTGTTTGTAGTCAATGTTTATTTGTTTGTAAAGTCCCTCTATTTGTTTGTTTGTAGTCAATGTTTATTTGTTTATTTGTTTGTAAAGTCCCTGTTTATTTGTTTGTTTGTAGTCAATGTTTATTTGTTTGTTTGTAGTCACTGTTTATTTATTTGTAAAGTCCCTCTTTATTTGTTTGTTTGTAGTCAATGTTTATTTGTTTATTTGTTTGTAAAGTCACTGTTTATTTATTTGTTTGTTTGTTTGTAAAGTCACTGTTTGTTTGTTTGTAAAGTCCCTGTTTATTTGTTTGTAGTCAGTATATTTAATTGTTTGTTTTGTTTGTTTGTAAAGTCACCGTTTGTTTGTTTATTTGTAAAGTCACTGTTTATTTAAGGTGCTATTTGTTTATTGATATGTATTTATTACTATTTATTTTCCTTTTTTATTTGTTTGTTTGTTTGTTTGTAAAGTCACTGTTTATTTGTAAAGTTACTGTTTGTTTATATATTTATTTAAGTCTGTTTTAGTAAAGATGTTTATTCATTTGTTTGTAGATTCACTTGATTATTTTTTGTAAAGTCACTCTTCTTTTATTTGTTTGTAAAGTTACTGTTTGATTATTTGTTTGATTTTGGTCACCATTTATTAATTTATTTGTAGTTCTTTGTTTCTTTTGAAGTTTTCTAAAGTTACTCCCAAACATCTTCAGAGTTCCATGAGCGAATGCCAATAATATGTGTTCGGCATGACACGAGAGTGGGTAAATGATGTCAGAATGATCCTTTTTGGGTGAACTATCCCTTTGCCACTGTGATCCAGCTGCTATATTGTGTCCTAGATCACTGTGTCTTCTGCACATTGTGGACTGCATTGACCTGTGGACTGTCCAGTGGTCTCCACTTAGGGTGTCCTCCTGGTCAAATGATGGGCTGTTGTTCACAAAGCAGAGTGGCTGAATGTGTTCTGCATCTGTCTGAAAGCGTTCGCAGAGAAACAGAGCTCAAGGGATTCATTATTGTGACGCACACATGCTCACAGATGCAGGTCACTGAACACACATCAAGGCCTGTGTATTATGAGCAGGGCATTATGGGTATTAATAGCCATCCTGATGTACAGTAATTTGCCAAAGTCGGAGAACCTGCTTTTGATGGAGAACACATGATGCTACTTTTGCAAAATTAGTATGTGAATCAAAATAATTTATAACTTTTAATACATAACTTTTAATTTTTAATTATAACATAACACTAAAAAGTTTGAAAGTTGAAAAAGATAAAAGTGTGGGATCGGTAAGATTTTTAATGTTTTAAAAAGAAGTCTTCGGCTCACAAAGGCTTCATTTATTTTATTAAAAAAATTAAAATAAAATTTTATATATAGTAAACTGTAATGTATTCCTGTGATCAAAGCTGAATTTTCAGCATCATTACTCCAGTCTTCATTGTCACATGATCCTTCAGAAATCATTATAATACGATGATTAAATGCTCAAGAAACATTTTATTAGTGTTTAAAACAATTATTTACATTTTTATTTTCAGGATTCTTTTGATGAATAGAAAGTTCAAAAGAACAGCATTTATCTGAAATCTAAAGCTTTTGTAACATTAAACACTACCCTTCAAAAGTTTGGGGTCAGTAATAATTTTAATTTAATTGTGTGGGGGAAAGAAATAAAATAAATCAATACTTTTATTCATCATAGATGAATTAAATTGGTCCAAAGTTATAGTAAAGACATTTAAAATGTTACAAAAGATTCTATTTAAAATAAATTCTGTTCTTTTGAACTTTCAATTCATCAAAGAATCCTGAAAAATAAAATTGTACACAACTGTTTTCAACACTGATAATAATAATGTTTTTTGAGCATCAAATCATCATATCAGAATGATTTCTGAAGGATCATGTGACACTGAACACTGGAGTAATGATGCTGAAAATTCAGCTTTGATCACAGGAATAAATTACATTTTACTATGCATTCACGTAAAGAACAGTTATTTTTAATTGTCATAATATTTAAAAATATTACTACTTTTTTTATCAAATAAGTGCAGCATTGGTGGGCAGAAGAGACTTTTTTAAAAAAACATTAAAAATCTTACTGATCCAAAACTTTTTGACTGGAAGTGTATATTAAAAGAGTGTATTAATAATCATGCAGTGGCCTCAAAGTGCATTTGGACACTTAAGCCTGCACACTTAAAATGTCTGAATTGTCATTATCAGGGCAAGTGTCTGTTCAAAAGAATGATTTTGAAGCATTAGTTAATCATGTTTATAGTTAATGTGATTCTGGACACCTGTGTGAACCTGAGGAGAACTGACTTCATAGTTCATACTTCCACTAAAAATCCCAAGAACACCTGCTGGTTCAAAGACACTGAACAAAAATGATGAAGACGAGGAAGTTAGTGGCATTTGAGTACGTGTTTTAATATTTTGTTATCAAGATGATTTAAGATGTTGCAAGCATTTGTATATGTAGCTCAGGTGTCCAAATATTTTTTTGCATTACCTTACATTTACTTCCATCCAATCCAAAAAAAGAGTTGTAAAATGATACCGTAAATAAAAGGTCATGCAGTGAATTGTACATATTAAAAATGTAAAATGTAAAAATGTGAGGCAAAATTAAAAAATGTAAGAATCATCCCCATTTTTATTAATGAGAGTGAGTTTGAGTGTAATCCGACATGCCACACACAGTATTTTGAGCTGAAATTCAACACTGAGTTTCAACACTTTTACATAACTTGCCTTTTCATTCCCTGATACGTAGAATATTTTCCCTTTCTGATTAAACGCACTTATATAAACTAAGTTCAGTACTGTCAAAATAATAAACAGCCATCAAAATTTCATCAAAAAGTACCATATAACATCCATTTTCCTGTGATTTAATCATTAGCTATATTTCCATCCACCTATTTTTATGAGCATTTTGGGATATCACATAAACAATGCTGGATGGAAACGCCACGATTACAAAACACTAAAACTGCGTATTAATTGAGGCGGATACATTCATCAGATTAGACATAAACATAAACTATGATGGAAACACATTTACTGAATAAATTCCTTGATGTACAACCAAAAACTCACGTGACTTTGCCTCAACAGAGGATGTGATTGGATAACTGGAGTAACCAATGGACCAATCACGTCACAGCATCTCACATGTGTGTTTGATCATTCTGAAATGCTTGAGCCAAAGTCTGAATTATTCTGTTTATTTCCTCACAGCATTACATTTCCCAAACACCATGTTTGTTGTGTTTCATCTGTGCGCTCCTTTATCTTCCTGCACTCTAAAACCCAGGTCAGTTATGATGGAGGAAAAATCCATGATCCATTTTTATTACAGATATTTTGTGGCAATTTCCCAGGAAGTGGCGGTTTTGTTCTCTTGAACACATGGGATGGAAAAGCTGCTTTATTCGCAAATGTTTGACGCAATATTCCACGTTAAATTCTGAACTTTGAATGGAAACATAGCTAGGGATTTAGTTGAATTACTTTTGTTAGGATTGCTGGTAACATTACACCACCTTTAAAATGTTATTTATTCGAGGACCCCCTATATTCATATTCTTAATCTGATGCTCATAATTTCTGAATAATGCATGACCCTGGCGATACATAGAGATCAACTCAACGCAATTCTATAATGCATTAATGCAATTTTCTGCCGATTAAGTAATGCATACATAATCGCATGATTCGTTGTAGTAATAATAGATAGTCCCAGTCAAAGGTAAATTTAGAAGAGATTTACTGTAACTTGAACAAATAACAGAATATATTATTCAAAGTAGACCAAAAGAGAGGCGAGAAGTGCTGTTTATACTTTAGATTGAACTGAAAGTTAAATTATTCTAGGTTTTCTGACTGAAGACTTCTGTCTGTGTGTCTTTGCGTGCGTTTTTGTACCATTCTTGTGCTCGGCATGGGAAACAATGGCACGTTCAGAAAATATTAAAGGGATCATATCATACTTTTTTATTATTGATATGAATTTTTTTTGTATACCCTGAGGTTTTTCATGACCATTTGCCCAGCCTCTCTCTGATCCTTTGAAATGAACAGTGTGTTTCTGAACACCCTAGGCATCATTGATGTGTAAATGCGGGCAGTCATGTGTTGATGCACATACTGTGTACAGTTTTTCATTGTACATCAGGCTCCTTTATCTCAAAAGATCAAGGAAAATTGATTCCTCGTCGCATGACACCTTTGTGGGTCACGGCAGCACATGCTTCAAATCATTTGGATTTGCTGTAATCAACTAAATCTGATTGCATGAAAACCAATGTGTTTGCTAGGACACTTTACTAACATGACTACAAGCGTGTCTCCTGAAAGTTTCCACCGCCTCCAACCGCTGCTCCACTAACACGCTCGGCCAAGCCTTAACCAGTAACATCACGACACCAGAGCTGCCAACGGTGAGTGACATGCTCCTTCATCGATTCATCTCTCATAACTCAGGCTTTATGATTTTCACTGAAATCACCGGCTCGTCACAGACGCGGTAGAGCTCAAAGGTGCACTATGTAACTTTTGGCCCTCTAGTGGTTAAAAAAAACTGCATGCATTTTGTGGAAGAACATTGTTCTGGATGTGCTTTGGCTGTGTGTGTCTGTGTGGATGAATGATTAATCTACTGCTCGTAAAACATTCACCACTAGACTTAAGAGATATTAAATTGAAAGGATCTCAAGCTGACTAGCTGAATACGTTACTGTAGCTTTACCCATTAATGGACACTGTACTAAGAATAAGTTTCAGCACAGCGCTACAACAACCATAATGACGTGACCCTTCACAATAATGCTTTACAATGAAGAGAGCTGCAGTTTATCTGTTCAATAAAATACTTTACTCCTGTTGAGTGATTAAAAACACCATCATCTCTGCATCTCTTTTACAACATTTCAAACCCCTCAGTTCTCTTTTTTTTCAGTTTTTTTTACCGAAATTTTTTTTTTTTTTTTACTTCATCAGAATGGTACGAATCTTAGTAAAGCACTTGCTATGAGTACACACAAATAATTATGGATATGATACGAAAAGGGTCAATTGTCCTGGAAAAAATAGTCACACTTGTGCTCCTCATGGTCAAAATGACGGCATTGGAAATTATTGGGAGACGAATTTCATCTAGTGGAGACGTTTGGTACTGCGGCCTAAACAAAATCTGACTGAAAGCTCATTTTTTGAGATATCAAGCTCAAATTTGGAACACAACTTGTTTATATTTATAGATTTTTTTAGAATAAAAAAGTGTTTTTGAAGATATATATTTCATATAAAATTTGAAAATAATATTTCTGTGCATTTTTCATAACAAAACTTTTTTTGTTCACTTTTTAAAACATTTTTCACTTTAGCAATAATCTGCCAAGTGTCGTCTTTAGTCTGTGCTCCAAAGCATTCAAGATTTATCACAGTTTAAGTTGGAAATGACATTTTTAGGTCTATGCTCAAAAAGTGAATAAATGGATTATGAATACAGCGTAAATATAATTTAGTACCATAAAATTAAAGAAAAAACATGTTCGAACTAAAATATAACCTATCCCGACAGGTCTAAAATGTAAGCGCTTATGATAGACTTACCACAGTGAATCAGGGTAAGACAAAAACATGTTTTGGAAGGAATATTGATGATGTATTGACTCATTATTTAAATTGTTAATTTTGAACAAAAAGGTTACATAGTGTACCTTTAATATGATTAGAAAGAAATTACAGACATTTCAAGGATAAACACTTTAGGCAAAACTATTGTTTTTTTCATGCACTGGTCAATTTTGAGACTTTGGGCTTTTTTTGCTTCCATAAATTGTCTTCTTTCAGAACTATCTGCATATGTAGATATTGATTACAATGCATATCTTTAAATGCCGCTTTCTTAAAATTATTTTCCTTTTCTCCTTCACTGAGGCAGAAATCTCACTTTTATTCCTGTATATACTATACATTCTGAATTATTATTATTTTTTTTCAGAGTTTGTTCATATAATTTTCATGCATTGTAACTTTATATTCTTAAAAACATAGTAAAAAAAAAATCTGACTGATGATGACCATTTTCTGATTTATGGCGTGATAAAAAGAGAAATCCCAAAAACCCCTCTGTAAAAAAGTTTAATGTAGCAACAAAATGAAAATTGAACCTGCTTTTATGCAATGTTTACATTATTGTGCTGGACATTTATGCAAATGAGTGCATGTTTATTTAGATAATGCTTCATTTGCATATTTAAACATTTCAGAATGTAATACAGAACAATTGATTTAATGTACTGTGATCAGTCAACCGGGGAAAGTATGGTGAAATCCATTAGTTACTCTATTGACCTGAAGTGTCTTGCACTTTAATTCAGAGTTGCTAGTACATATCCTTTGGTAAAAAAGTTTCAGTGGGGTTCTATATAGAACTCTAGGGTTCTTGACTCAATTTTAAAGAACCCTTCATAAGGAGAAATGTCTTAAATGATAACATAATACTTTCATGTTTAACGACTTATTTAAACCTCTTCTAGTGATGAAGCATGTTAAAGGGTTAGTTCACCCAAAAATGAAAATTCTGTCAGTAATTACTCACCCTCATATTGTTCCAACCGCGTAAGACCTTCGTTCATCTTCGGAACACAAATTAAGATATTTTTGATGAAATCTGAGCCATGTCTGAATCCTCCATAGGCTGCTATGTGACCGAAACTTGCTGGCCCAGAAACGTTATTAAAGAGATCGTTAATATAGTCCAAGTGACTCCAGTGGCTCAATCTTAAGTATATCAAGCGACGAGAATACTTTTTGTGCGCAAAAACAAACAAAAATAACGACTTTATTCCACTATTCATTTCCTTCTCTCTGGACCTCTAGTTGGTTTGCGTAGTGTTTTTGCGCAGCGCGTCCGTGTTACACGTCACCACGTAGGCTCACTATTGGCCGACGCCGGTCATGTGTGTGATGCGTGATGACGTGCACCACAGACGCACAGCGCAAAAACACTACGAGGCCCAGAGAGAAGGAAATGAAAAGTGGAATAAAGTCGTTATTTTTGTTTGTTTTTGCGCACAAAAAGTATTCTCGTCGCTTGATATACTTAAGATTGAGCCACTGGAGTCACTTGGACTATATTAACGATCTCTTTAATAACTTTTCTGGGCCAGTAAGTTTCGGACACCATAGCAGCCTATGGAGGATTCAGATATGGCTCAGATTTCATCAAAAATATCTTAATTTGTGTTCCGAAGATGAACGAAGGTCTTACGCGGTTGGAACAACATGAGGGTGAGTAATTACTGACAGCATTTTCATTTTTGGGTGAACTAACCCTTTAAGGAGCTGTTAAAATCCTAAAATTTCCAGTGAATTCAAATTAAATTGATTAAAACTAAATCCATAAAATGATCCCATGGTGGAACCTCTAAAAAGGTCTCGATATGAAGTGCCTGACAGAACCCTTTACGGTTCTATGTAAGTTACTGGTTAGTGTATGATGGCTCTGTTCTGGCCTATAGTCTTGTTTCTCTGAGGCTAGTTTGAATTTGTGTGTGTGTGTGTGGAAGGAATGTGTGTATGAGGTTTATGAGACTGAATATTCTTGTGTTTTTTATTTTTCAGAGTTGCTGAGTGAGCAGAAGTCATATCGTGTGGAAAAGTGTGTCCCCTAAAAATGAATCTCGAGGACCTTTGTGGAGTGACCTCTTCGTTTGACTGTCTCTGAAATGTGTTGTGATGGAAACTGTTTTTTTTTTTTCTGTTTTCTGTACAGGCTACTTTGCATTTCTGCCTGTGAATAGCAAGCTTCTTAAAGCAAAACACCAAAGAACATTAACATGTGAACATAGTATGTTCCAGCTCTTCTGAAATACCATCACGCCCCCTTGTGGACGGACACACACACACACACACACACGCACGCACGCACGCACGCACACACACACCTGTGAATATATTATGTTCCAGCTCTTCTGAAATACCATCACGCCCCCTTGTGGACGGACACACACACACACACACACACACACACACACACACACACACACACACACACACACACACACACACACACACACACACACACACACCTGTGAATATATTATGTTCCAGCTCTTCTGAAATATCATCACGCCCCCTTGTGGACGGACACACACACGCCGCTATGACCATCACAGGCTGATGGGAAATGTGCTCACACTGCAGAGTCAGACGTCTGTATGATGAAATCTAGAAACCATATCGATTTTTCTGTTGTTGGTAATGTTTAAAAAAATACATGGGTGAATCTCATAAAATCATTTTACTGTCCAGGAGACATTTCACCCCAGAAGCAGAAGAGATTAAATAAATTATATTTTGCATTAAAAAAAGCCCTTTTTTTAAAGGACCATTACGTTTTTTTGCATGCTTTTGCAATGTTTTTTTTCTGCATAATTGTAATGAGAATATAATTTCGATTTTGCGGTGAAGTGGGACTTTGACAGGGTTTCGTGCGATTCACCCTATGGCTTTTGTAATATCAATAAAGAGCCATATTTGATTAATGTCTGTTGTAGCATCATTTGTTCTGATACACAAAAATAAATGTTTCAAATGAATTTCCTTTAGTTAAAGTGGTGAAAATCAAGCTTTTAATGTTGTTTATATGTCTATGTGCTGTTTAAAGACAAACCATGTGCAAATTCATAAGTCGACACCATTGCTGAGTATTTTCTCCTTAAAACTGCAGTGAACCAAAGACAGTCTCAAAAACACGGTTTGAAATCGCTGGTGTTTCTGACGTCACAAACTACATTGTAACCAATCAGATCAACGTGTGATCGTCAACCAGTGGATCTCTGAGCTGGTGTGAGTGAGTGGAGGCGGGGCTCATTTGCATATTCATAGAACCGCGTATATAAACGAGGCAAGGGTGTAGTGTTATATTCCAGCTATTTTAAGGCATGAAAAACGTTTAAATATATAATTTGTGATCAAAGGTGAGTTTTAAGGGATAAAATGTACTACAGGGGGACATTAAGCCCTTTTTGAGCTGAGACAAAGCCTTAGTGAGTGATGAAGACTGCAGATAGTGCTGTGTGTGTGATTGTTTATGCTGTTGTGTTTGTGTCACAGGGTTCAGCAGGAGCAGCTGGCTGCCATCTTCAAACTGCTCCGAGAAAACCAGGACACATTCGGAGAGATGACGGAGGGAGACATGGAGGAACAGCTCAAACTTTACTCTCTTTAGTCTGAACACACACACACACACACACACACACACACACACACACACAGACAGACAGAGTTTCATATAGGACAGAATATGGGCTTGTCACACTGCACTTGCCCCTGAGTAAACATCTGTAACACTCATGTTCTGTTTAAATTGACACTTATAAACTTAGGGTCACAGACGCTCCAGCTGTGTCGAAGTAATAATGTGAGTTGAGGGTTAAGCGGTGGTTTGCAAAACTTTCAACCGGAAGATGATAGTGTGAAAAGTTCAGCTTGATCTCCTGACTTTAGCCAAACATGATCACGGTTTAAAACACTTTCTGTATGAGACGCAGGTTCTGTTCTGCTGATTTTTTATTCATATTACTCGTATTTTAGTGCATGAATGGGAAATGTGAATAGTCTGCATTGGCATTCTGGTTTTTATTTTGCCGTTGATAATAATTAATGCTTCATAATCATTCAAATCTATTAAATAGAATGCAAATGGAATATTCTTACTATTTTACTATGTTGCAATTTCTAAGTAGATTATTATAACTTGTTTGTTCATATTTACTTGAATATATTAAAATAGTATTTGTTGTTCTTGTAATTTCCCTCGGTTATTGAGATTGTTCTCTTGTAACTGTGTTGGGGAAAGTTATTTTTAAAGCAGTGCATTACAATATTGCGTCCAATACAAGTGCAAGAAACGCTCAAGTTTGGCTCTGCACTATTCAGAAAATAGGAGTATCTGGTATATAGAAACTGGAGAGAGAGAGAGAGAGAGAGAGGTTTTGTTTTAGATTATTTCTGCATGTTTGATGTATTAAAGGCATTTGCCCATAGGTGTGTGATTTTAATCAATCACAGTCCGTGTTGTTCAAGAAAACAAGTGAGTCTCTCCACCTAAAGACTGTCCCCTGATACTTGCTCAGGCATGTCTTGACTTGTCTAGGCTTGTTTAAGCTTTAATAAAGTTATACATAAAGATACCCCCATGGGGGACTCCCTTATAAAGTCACTAATTGTGTTACTTTTATCGAAAGTAATGTGTTACATATGTGTAGTACTTTTATTCTCATGGGCTGGGCTTGCTTGTTTGCTTTTTAATATAAAAACAGTGCTATTTTTGGCCAATGTAAAGGCTCTTTCACACCAAAAGTGAAGGCTGAGGGAAATGCTAATTCACGCCTGTACAGTAGAGGGCGCCACTCCAACAAACCGTTCAGCAGTGCAGCTGTTCTGGATCGCAGGAAAAGAAAGGGCAGCACTCTTACTTCAGCTATAAACAAAAAAAAAATTTGATGGTAAATTAGTTTTGCTTATTAGCTTATTGGTATGGTTTAATTGGATCATCGAATGTCAGCAGCAAAGACATTGCTTAATAAAGTGAGATTAAATACATAAAGTATATTCTTTTTTAACATTTTAATTGCAGTTTCAAGTAATCTTTTTTTTTTGAGGAATACTGAATCAGTTTTAGTGCAAGTGAGATGAGTAAATTCATTCTCACATTACTCTAGAACTACAATACCCATCACGTTTACACAGCAGCAGCGCATGCCATTGCAACTCGCTTAAAAGTAACGCGTTACTTTGCTCATTGCTTGAAAAAAGTAATCCGATTACGTAACTCGCGTTACCCCAACACTGCTCATAACCACTCTTCTCTGTAAGATGTAACAAACTAAAGATAGTAAATAAATGTACAAGCAAGAGTATTTGTTTTTATTGAACATATGTTATTTACTGTAGACTACGGGATTCATCATGTGAGTGTGAACAGAGTGGAGACAAAGAACCATTCTAGAGTTCACACTTACAAATAATCAGTTAGAGAATAAGCATATTGTCCGAGGAGAGGTCCGCGAGTACCCTCGTATCGCTGGCTGGGATAGGAACAAATATGAATTTGTTACATAATTTAGCAGGGCAGATGTCAGTACTTACAAAAGCCCTGGGGCCAGTTATCTCCAAGGGCCCCCTCCCCCACACACACCCATTTTAATTCCTGTTCTTGCCCTTGGTGGCGCATTCGTAATAAAAAGTGGAAGTTATGATGACGTGAATATTCAAACCCTTCTCAATCTGAGGTGTCAAATCCTGTCACAGTTTCATAATGAAATTAATATATATGTTAAACTTTCTAACGTAAAAGTTTGAGGAAAAATAATGAGTCAATGCCTTTGCGTTCTCTCGCAAAAAAAAGGGCGTTCCGAGAAACTTTGCATTATTTTTTTTACTTTAAAATATACAAAATTGTCTTGCCCCCAGACATCCAGACATCCCTAGTATAGAGACTGGTCCACATAAAAAAGAATAATTAAAAAAAATATATATATAGGCTATATATATAAAACATAGTCACACAAAATCATGTGGGACACATTGGGGCAAATTACGTTTTAATTTAATTAGAATTATAGTTTAAATTAAATTAAATTAAACTAAATTAGAAACAGACTGGATAACAGCCAGCATTAAATTATTACAGTGTTAAGCGCTTTTGGTAGGACCCCCACTGTGCGTTCGTCGGAAAACCCCCCACTTCTTGCACCGTGTGCCTTGAAACCTATTTTTTAGTCTATGCTTGAAACGCCCACATTTTGGGCGGATAGTTTAAAAACATGTGTTGCGCGGGAGAAGAGCAGCACAACTCAACGCGTTTACCATCGCCTGAACACCGACCCATCGCGCACTACTGCGACCTAACTTATCATCGCTAAAATGGGGGCCAACTTAAACGGTATGCATCGTTCATTTTAAACATAAGTTAGACATAGGCCAAGTAATCTATGAAAAAAGTATAAGATTGACGTGGCTTTCACGTGCAATTTAACGTCAACATTCGAAATCGAATTGGAATTCGATCCGCTTTTTTAATACACAATATTCTAAAGAAGATGTTTTATTCTCATTACCCAGTTGACGGAGCTCGTCCTCTAATCGGCGAAGACAGTGCAACTATTGGTAAGTAATTTGCTTTTCTGTTAGCTTGTGTTAGAAATTCTCCGTGTGTTGACGCTGTCTCACAAAACTTTACAATTGTGGGGAACACGTGGTAGGCTAAATAGTATTGAGATGTTTTGTTTGTTAAAAAAGAAGCAAAAAACAGTGAAAACCAAACACTAATAAATAGCTTTAAAGTTAAACAGTGAATCCGACGGATAAAAATAAGTATGACAAACCTAATTTCGACTGATGCCCTACGTTACAATGATCAATTACAACGATATGTGGAAAGAATTTAAAGAAATTACAAGCATGAATACATTCTTGATATCAACAATTCAATTTTCACTAGTTAAAATGTAATTCTTTATATCAATGATGTCGTAATAACTCGCTGAAATACGAGTTATTGATTTCAATTAAATTTCAACTAAAAACTATAATAGGCTTGATATCTGCACTGAAAAAAATTAAGTAAAATTTAGGCTACTTAATTTTTATTTGGCAAGTTTTTGCACGAAAATGTTTTAAGTAAATTCCACAAGCATATTTTTTAAGTAAATTTCACATATGGGATTAAGTAAAATCTACTTAACTAAGTTAAGTGAAAATAACAAAGAAAATAAGTACTTTTAACTTATTAAAAGCTAGTAAAAGGTTGAGAAATATCTATTTAGTTGAATACATTTCACTCAAACAATATAATATTGAATAAAACCACACTTAAAGTTTATGCTTTGCTTAGAAATATCCAAGTAATTAATACAATAGCTATTGTGTGAGACACCATATCTACATAAGTTATGCATGTAATTTTCACTAGTGAAATATCAGAAGCTGCCATTTAAATTCAGTTGTTGATATCAAGATTTTATTTTTATATTAGTTAAAATATTCACATTTCAGAAACACAATGCTTAGAAAAATCATAATTTATAACTAGGCTACTTACTAGTAAAAATATAAATTCCTGATGTCAAGAATTAAATTTTCACTCTTTGAAATGCAAATTCTTGATGTCTAAATGTATTTCAACTTGTTACATTTGTTATTTCTGATATCAATATTAAGGAGAGTAATTTCCGATATCTGAAATGGCTTTCAATCACATTGCCGATATCATAAATTAACATTGTCACTAGTAACAAAGTGATTACTGAAATCAAAAATAAAGGGTTTTACTAGTAAGAATTTTATTTCTGATTATGTGAAATTTCAACAAAGTAGGAAATCAATTCTTGAGTTTGATTGGGGGCTTATGGTGATATTTAACTAGTGAGAATTATAGTTTTGAGTTGATATTTAATTCTTGGTATCAAAAATTGCCATTGTTACTAGCTAATAGAAATGTAATTCCTGATGTCAAGAATTCAATTCCTGGGAATGAATGAAATGCTACAAGTAATCGCGTTTTGAAAAAGTCTACTGTGTGCCAACTGAGTGCCAAAGCGATGTCTTTATCTAAACATGGATGAGAAATATGCAAATGGGGGTATCTAACACACACACACGAGAAGTAGATAGACCACTGTTTACGACATCATTCAGGACACTTCCTGCTGTGCTAGAAGATAAGACGTCTGGTGAAGAGTCTGGCTCTTTGAAGTCAATGATCCTTCACTCCAACTGTTTTACACCTAACGCCTGATCGAATGTGCTTTATGTTGTGGGGGAAGGGATCTAAAACAGAGATTGTGAGGGGGGAAAGAGTAAAATGATGTAAACATTTAATTATACACAAATACAACCAGCTTTATATGATCTTGTTTCACTTGGGTGTATAGAAGAATGTGTCTGTGCTTAAATACATGCAGTTTTGTATGTGAAGCCCATGTGACACGCACAAAAAAATGAATACATCAAATATTCTTCTCTATAAGAATGTGTAAAAATACACAAGATGTTGTTTTAACAAACAGGGATGGTGTTCATAATGACATAATTGGGGGGGGGGGGGTGGAGTGGCATATTAAAATGTTGTTTTGCATTACCTGCTGTATCCAGGCTGCACATGAAAGAAAATATCTCTCTGAGCTTCCGTGTCTTAATCTTTCTGCATGTCTAATGGCCCTGATCATCACCGCTTCGTGTGAAGCTTCACAACATTTGCAAATGATTTGCAGACTTACTCAGTAATGTGAATTCTGCTTCGTTAAGTCATAAAGGCTTTGAAATTTGAATGGTTTGCCGCTAGGGGGCGATGATCCCACGGACCAGTGCCTATGGAACAGAAGTGCTCAAAAATAGTTTAAAGGGATAGTTCACTTTGAAATTAATTTGATATGTTTTAGCTTACCTCAAGGGCATCCAAGATGTAGGTGTCTTTTTTTCCGCAGTAGTTTCAATTTGGATATTTTTAGGTCAAACCGTTCTTGTCTGTCAGTCATATAATGCAGGTCGATGGACACTGTCTCAAAACACAAGCACAGAGTCCAAATTAAAACAATTAAATCGGGCTAATAATGATAACATTAAAAATGAACACATATCGACCAGTACCGATATATCGTGCATTCCTATATGAAACGTAAATTTATTACCGGTATTTATGTCCTGTTCACGCATGATCTCTTAACCAGTAAAGACTGCATGTGTGAAAGGGGCTATTGGAAGAATTGTGTTCTTTGTTTCCTTTTCAGCCCTTTTTAATAGGCTACACGACATGCTAAACGAGGGCTGTTTTTGTTTTCAGAGGCTCGTCTTCTAACAGGCGGCGAAGAGGACACAACTCAAGGTAAGCTTGTTACGCCACCAGATGTCCCCGGGTTGTGTGTAACTGAAAAAGCAGCCGCCCCGAATAACCTCATAACCGAGGTATCGGTACCTTTGAGTGGCGATAACAGCGGGTCCACACCCTGTGACGGAGGTGAAGCTGTGACGCAACAGGATTCACCACAGGCTACAACAGCCCCAAATCTTGGGCCCAAGTCCAACGGGACCTCGACATCTGGGGAAAAGCGGAAGAGGGAATCAGAAAACCCCTCTGGGATTCCAGTCAAACGTCGTTTGAAACTATCAGAGGACACAGAGAAAGAAAGTATGTATTGCTAATCCGAATGCAGCATCTGTAACCATCGTGTACTTTGATTCAAATGTATATTTTATTGCTTCACAGGCGTACAAGATTACGATGCGAGATGCGCCGAGCTATGGATCAATGGAGAAATTGCCGCTTGCGAAGCTTATGAATTATCTCAAGCCATTAGCAACGGCAGACGCCAATACTTGCTCAGACAAGCAGTCAATGCTGTTCGACGCAGTAACAGTTCTTCGGCTCAGCCGGTCACCCAGAAGACGGACGGGCCACAAACCATAATAACCGCCTGTTTTCAAGAGTTCATAAAGGTTTTAAGTCAGACTGAGGTGTTGCGGAGAGCGGATTTCGCAGAGTTGATCAATTTAGTTCGTGGAATGCAAAGGGATTTCAGAGTGTTGTCAAATGAAATCCAGAATATTCGGAAGGATCAGAGACAGATGTTAGAGGCACTCTCTCTTATGTCGGAAAGACTGAATGTCATTCAAATGTATGTGACAGACACACACAAAACAATGACTGGCAAAAAATGATGTGTCTGTTTATACTGATTTGTGCTTGAGCCTGTTGTTATTGCTGGTTCTCGGTTTTATATTGTAATCACGAGTGATTTTTATGGCACCCACGCTTGTTCATAAGATCATGCATGTGTGTGTTATGCATGTAGTTTTTAAATAAATCACTTCAAAATGGCTGCTAAAAGATGTCGTGCTGATTTACATGACAGCCAGACAGATGCTGAGCAGTGCACTGAACATATACCTTATGTATATGACTCCCAATCAGACTGCCTCTGATTGGATCATGCACTAGAGAGGCTGCAACCTGATTGGTCCCCAAGTCTAAAGCCCATCACTACACTATAGGTGGTTTTGTAAATTAAGCGGTTAACATAACTTGACATGTTCTACACACACCCATGGCAAAAATGTTTTGAAAACGTACGTTTCTAATAAGCAACTAGATAACGCAGTTTGGGTTGTGTGTGCAGTGTATGTTCTAGAACAAAACGTCAAAATATCGTCATGTTATATGTACCACAGACCTTCTTTTTACTCATAATAATAATAATAATTAAAAAAAACAATAAGAAAACTGAAAAAGTGACGTGACGTGAAGGCATTATAGGTGTGAAACGTATCCTAAAGTGGCCAAATACTATGGAAGCTTGTTTCCGCCACTGAATAAAACATTTTAAAAGATAATTGCGACTGTTTATCTCACAATTGCGAGTTTACATCTCGCAATTCTGACTTTATTTCTCAGAATTGCGAGATATAAAGTCAGAATTGCGTGAAATGAAGTCAGAATTCTGAGATATAAAGTCAGAATTCTGAGATATAAAGTCAGAATTGCGAGATATAAAGTCGCAATTGCGTCTTATAAAGTCAGAATTCTTTATATCACGCAATTCTGACTTTATATCTCAGAATTCTGACTTTATATCTCAGAATTCTGACTTTATATCACGCAATTGCGAGTTTATATCTCGCAATTCTGACATCTTTTCTCGGAATTGTGAGATATAAAGTCCAATTCTAAGGGGGAAAAAAAAGACGGACTTTTTTTTTTTTTTTTACAGAATAGTTTATATCTCACAATTCTGACTTTATAACACGCAATTGCGACTTTATATCATGCAATTCTGACTTTATATCTCCCAATTGCGTGATATAAAGTCAGAATTCTGAGATATAAAGTCAGAATTCTGAGATATAAAGTCAGAATTGCGTGATATAAAGTCGCAATTGCGAGAAAAAAAGTCAGAATTCTGACTTTATAACACGCAATTGCGACTTTATATCTCGCAATTCTGACTTTAAAACACGCAATTGCGACTTTATTTCACGCAATTCTGACTTTATATCTCGCAATTCTGAGAAATAAAGTCAGAATTGCGAGATGTAAACTCGCAATTGTGAAATAAAAAGTCACAATTATCTTTTTTTTTTATTATTTTGTGGCGGAAACAAGCTTCCATAAAATACTGAGACCCTCACATAATGAAAGCTCCAAAAAATGCTCATCAAAGAAGTAATTCATTGACTACAGAAAAGTGTCAATTCCAGTTTAGGAAAATGATTATTTGTATGTGCTGTGTGTGTATAGTACAGAAGTCTTGCTAGACTTGTTGCCCTGCAGAGATTAGCTTTAACTACGGTTGGCTGCATCCATGTAAGGACGCATATCTTATCGTCGCGTCATCAAGCACTGACGAAGGCTGTCGCATTTTGAAGGATCCTTTGTCTGCATTTAACTCCACTTTTAGACTTTGGCTGCGTCAGAAATCGCTTACTCTTTTGAGTAGGTACTTCTTTTGAATAAGTAATTACTTCACGACCATTAAAAAAGCATGTTCTATTAGTATGAATGTGTGTAGTATGAATGTAATACAGATGTAGGCCTACTACATTCTCCATGTCAGTATCATGTGGCACTTTGGATGCAGCCATAAACTTGTGAACTTCCCTAAGCACTTCCCCTCGGGTGAATCCCCGCCACCATTTCGAAGTGTGTTCAACTTCATCAAGTGGACGAGGGAAGTGCATTTGGACAGACCATCGACCACGTGATTTTGACCGAGGGAGTGAGTCTGCTCAACATGTACACTTCAGTCAGATCCATAGACCACAATGCACCATGATTGTGACGTATTTTGAGATACTATTTCAGGCTTCATCCGAAATCGCATACTTCCCTTCATAGTAGGCGAAAAACAGTATGTGAGAAGAGTAGTTTATCTGAAATAAATTAAAAATTTGCAATTGAAATTACTCAACCCCCATTGCAAATCAGGTTTATTGGCAACATTAACAGACTTTCAGCTATTTTCAATGAACAAATCAAATCGAAATAAATCAACACAACAAATGTTAACTGAAAATGCAACTTTTAATGACGTATGCAGTGTCAAAATGATTTAACCCCTTCATGGCAAGCATCTTTAGTACTTAGTAGAACAGCCTTTTGCTGCTTCTTTCCCCCTTTTCCAGACTCCAAAAGTTTAAATTAGATCTTTTAAAAATTAGAAGACTGTTTAAATCAAATCCTTAAAGTTTTATTAATTTCTCTCTATTTATCTTCCTAGAAGACTTCTGAATGGTAGAAATGTTTTTGCTTAAATTTAACCTAAGGTATTATTTCATCAGCTTTCTGGTCTGTAAAACGTAGTATTTACCAGCAAAATACATTACATTGTTTGCAAGAAAAACTCAAGTTGTAGTCTGATGATTCCTTTTTCTGAATAATCTCACCAAGTGTTGGGTGTTTTATGACTATTGAAGGCGTCACGTCTTTAGATGTTTCACACCTACAGCCCCTTACCTACTGAATATGGTGTTTAAATAAGGGTTACGATATTAAAACGCAGAAAACATTCCTCAACTCAACAGCAGAAAAACGGAGGATTCGTTTAACCAAGCTTCTTCATGAAGATCTCATGTCTTCTTCGTTTCTGATGTCCAATGTTTTTGTTGGCGAATTTGTTTTGACAAGGCATCACGCACTTGCAATGCCATTTGTGTGTGTGTGTGTGTGTGTGTGTGTGTGTGTGTGTTCCTTGATATTATCTCAGTGTTTTTTTGTTTAACCGTGATTGGAACCAGTTTCCCCCACCTCAAAGAATCTGTATGTTACAGACGTAATAATGGTTCTGTCCCGTTCTGACAATTAGCATACAGTTTGGATTGGCGGTATGGTTCCGTTCTGGGCGAGAACTCCCTGCGCTTCATACAGCCTAGCATGGATAAGAGCAGCAATAACCCTCCTTAGGGGAAACAGAACAGAACCAACATGGATGTTTGCAAATTTTAATTCAAGATTTTAAAGTACAACATAATTCGAGAATTTATTCTGATTCAAGGGGAATCAGAATGCCAATCCTGTCGAGAGGAGGAGCTGGGGATGGAGGAGGGTAATTCGCTCCTGAGAAACGCGAAAGCTGCTGATAATACTGAAGGAACTTATATGTACGGTGATGGGCGTCGGATTTATACAGGCACGTGGATCAGTTGAGTGTCAGTTGATGCAAGCTTGACTAACGTGTCCTGCCAGAACTAGCTTGATTTTCTTCAGAATGTAGATCACCGTTTAAAAGTTGATGTGTAGGCCGGGTTATATACAATAGGTACATTGCGTTTTAATTTTACTCGAGACAATTTAATAAACGCTTCAGGGACTAAACTTTAGCATTTTAAACTTTGGTAAAAGTTAACTTTCAAGTTAAAGTTAAAAAGTTAAATTTCACCCTATCTGCTTTCACACATGCATATGTTTTGACCTTGTAATGTTTAATCAAAATTTTGTAACTGGATTGAGTGAAAATGAAAACTGCTCTCTGGTGACATGCAGGACTTCTGTTGCATCATAACTGTAATTTACATAGTTTTCATGGCTTCCTGATGACAGCCCCCCTTCACCCTTCACAACATGGGGCGTTTATGTGTCTTGTGACCGGTTGACCTGAATATCACAGTTTAAACACTCTAATGTAGAAGGAGTGTGTGTAATCTTCTCTGTCTCCTCTCCACCAGTAAGCTGGTGTGTGGTGGGCGTTCTGGCGCAATATGGCTGCCGTCGCATCATCCAGGTGGATGCTGCACATTGGTGGTGGTTGAGGAGATTCCCCCCTTCTATGTAAAGCGCTTTGAGTGTCGAGAAAAGCGCTATATAAATGTAATGAATTATTTATTTATTATTATTATCTTCGTCTAAAATCTCTATAAAGAAACATGATGTAAACGGTGTCGTCTGCTTGTGGGAAAAAAAATCATTTGCAATCAAGATTACAAACTTTTACAATAGATCAGAAGAGAGGGTTTCTGTATTATGTATTCATTACAGCTAAATGTCTCTTTTCTTATACACCGTATACACGTTTGTAGTAAATTGTGCACTCGTAATTGTAGCATAAAGATTATGCCTGAATTGTATCCATAGCCTTTACAAGGGACGGGTAACGTTAGTGGATTACAATAATGTGGTACAAGCACTCTAACAAATCTGACAGAATCTATTTACATATTGTAAAAAATATATATATGTACAATGATGTAGAATGATGATGAACACGATAATGAAGGGACGATAGAAACCACGGGACAACAGGGAAGTATCTTCAGGTCGAGATACAGGTAATGCCGAGTTCAGACTGCACGATTTTCAAAGTAGTCGGGTCACTGTTCTTTTCACACTGCATGACTATCCAGGGTAACATTCAGTTGCTGGTGTGTTCACACTGCACGATGCATCGGCGACAGGAGGTTTCACACTGCATGACTTTCAGGAGGAAGAATCGCCGACAACTCCTGTCTGGCCCGCAAACTACGTTTCGCAACCAAACACACGCGAGAAGTGATAAGGAAATAACGCAAAATCCGCGTGCGTAAGACCGCAGTTCTCGCGCGAGACTGAAATTGTTATTAAAAATAATAGCCTGCAAGAAGCTTGCGATCCAAATTGTCTGTGCACTGATTTGCAGCGAAAAGGGGAAAAAGAAAAACATTATGCGTGAGGAAATGGCTGGGAAGACAAGGGGAGCAAGGACTGTGTGTTCTGCAAAGAGAGTTGGGGGTAAATAAATAATGTTGCAATGTGCTGCTGTTGCTGCTGGTCAAGCAAATGTTTGTGCTTTGTTTCTGTTTGATATAATTGTAAATATATATATTAAAATACTAATATTGTGGTCTATAACTCCTCCCCGAACTCCCCGCTGCTCTGTATCTGGCTCTCTCATTGGCTGTCGGTCATCGCCGATGTAGTTTTCAGTCAGAACACTTTTCACACAGCAGGATTTTGAATCGCCGACAGGTCCAGATATTTATCTCACGGGCGTCGGCGACTCGTCTGTGATTCTCTCAGATCGCGTCTTTGCTCATTCACACTGCGTGATTGTCACTCGCGTGAACGAGCACCGATTTGCCTGTGATTTCGGGCATTTGTCGGCGATTTCTCAAAACCTGTCGGCGAGCCAAAATCGGGGCTAAAATCATGCAGTCTGAACTCGGCATTAGGTGAGTCTGTAGCGTCGAGAGACGAAACCAGACACTGAGGCTGTGACTGAAATAGTAGTGAGTGAAATCAAGTTGTGCAGGACAGGTGCCGATGATCAGAAACCAGGTGACTGTTAAAGGGTTTCACCCTGTGTGTTTCCACACTGATTAAGGACAGTTCGGGAGATAGCCTACAAGAAAAGTAAAAATAATATATTAATAGGCTATAATATAGGCTAATATAACATAGCTATACCGTAGAAAAAGTAAGATCATGCTTTGAATTAAGACGAGTAAAATGAAATATTCACCCAAGACAAACTTTACTTAGGCTATTCTGTGTCATGGACCACAGAGGCACATCTCGTCTCTGAATGTGTGGTGATTTTCTAAAAGAGACAACTTCATCTAAATAAGAGCAATGTCGAGTCCTCGGATTTCTTAAAAAAAATTCCTTGGTGACAAACTTTGAAAACATGTTGCATGGACAAAAATACTGCTTGGATATTTTTGTATAAATAAAATCTACAACTGTACATTTTATTAAAAATAATACCTTAGGTTAAATTTAAGCAAAATAATTTCTACCACACAGAAGTCTTCTAGGAAGATGAATAGAGGATACGATTTCAATAAAACTTTAAGGATTTGATTTAAACAGTCTTTTAAATGTAAAAGATCTAATTTAAACTTTCGGAGTCTGGAAAAGGGGGAAAGAAGCAGCAAAAAGTTTCACTAGCCTTGGATGCTCGGTCCCTGTGAGGGTCCACTTTTAAACAGAGCGAGCTGTTGGGTGTTGGGACCCCAGCTAACAATTTAACGTTCTGGGAACGTTCTGGGAACGTTAGTTTTTGGTTCCCAGAACGTTCCCAAGAACGTTCCCTATTGGTTAGCCAGGAAAGTTTTCTTTACGTTAATAGAACGTTCCCTATAGGTTAGGGGAACGTTCCCGGAACGTTCCCGAAAGGTTCCCAGAACGTTCCCGAAAGGTTCCCGCAAGGTTCTCGTAACGTTCCCGGAAGGTTAGGGGAACGTTCCCGGAACGTTGCCGAAAGGTTCCCAGAACGTTCTCCTAACGTCTACACATCCTGATATGCCTGTACACAAATTGTAGGTCTACAAACAACATATTCTACATTGTTTATTGTTCAAACACTTAAGAATCCTATGAATATATTATTACAATAAATTGAATTTACAGAAACTATCACTAAGTAAATCAATCAGTTTGTATTAAATAAATAAATCAGCACACAATCCATGTTTTTGTTTATCCATTGTTTAATTATCAACCTAAAATAAGTCATTAAAAACAGCGTTAGCAAAATGTATTCAGGAACAGTAATTTACATTTAATATTTCAAACATGAAAATATTTCAAATAAAACTGCACAAACATTTTAATTAAAACGATATTTTTGCAAACTGTAGCCTATAACTTTGGCTATAAAGTTGAAAAAGTATTCATTTATATACAATATACATGAATGTGCCAATCTTCACTCCGCTCAAAACATTTAAACTCCCAACACCATCTGCAAATTTAACAAGAAAATAAAAAGACAACGCGTTACATGGACACACAATCCCATGCCAAAATTCAAGCCCTGTAATGGCATTAATATTCATCTGGAGCAAATGAAAAGAGTGAGGTGGGATTGTGGATCACAATTGGGATCACAAGCTGTAGGAGATATGAGCACGAGCGCTGCTGGTATCATGTATTTATTCAGATATTTCAGCATCAATGTGTATAGAAAAATTTATATATTTCAAAACAATACATTGCATTTATTTATATTGCACTATTTATTATTTCAGACTACAAATCAAAAAAGGAATGTTTTATATAGGGGTAAGGATACCCATATTAAGCCTCTCTCTCTGAAGTCAAATAAAAAACAGAGAAAATAATATTTAAGTCTAGTGAACTCTGACCTGCGAATTCGCTCTACCTTTTATGTATAAGTCTCACCTCCAATGAAGAATTTGAAAACCTGTAACTGCTGTGTTGTTTATGAGAAAGAAAGTGAAAAAAAGTTTGAAACTGCTATCAATTTTTTTTTTTTAATCTCTGTGACTTTACACCTACAAATTCCACTGTCACAGGTGCTCAGTTTTGCTATAATGAAACCCTCACAGAACATGGTAATAATCAGCCATCCATGCAAAAGCAAAGGTCAGTGTAGTTTACAGGTGCATCTGTCCAGGCCAACGTCTGATGCCTTGATGCCTTCCGCTGGAACCTGAAATAAAAAAAATAGTACAGTTCAAAATCTATCATACATACATCTCATCTGGTATCACAAATTATCATTCCAGGTTCACTTTAAAGGGGTGGTTCGGGATTTTTGACATCGGACCTCAATGTTAAGTCAGCCTGGTTGTTATTCATCAGTGGAGACATTTTTTAAAAAAAATTATCCAGTCCTTATATTTGGATAGTTAGCCGATGCTAGGCTAGCGCGAGTCAATGGTAGATGCGTTAGCCAGCCATTAAAAACAGTTTTACCCACTCCACAGTGCACCAAACGCAAATCAATTATAACACCAAACTATCGATGCAAATGTTCGTTGAGAGAATAATGTTAGAAATCAAACTTACCTTTCATCTCAATGATCCCAAAGGAACTAGTTTCTCAGCAGCTGCGGAATTTTACTTTGCTCCAGTTAGTAATGCGGCGAAAAGTAAACACAGAACAGACGCGCACTACAGTGTGTGTAGTACATGTGTGTACCGGCTCACTCGGTTGCCTAGGTAATCAATATCACTCCGCTGCTGCTGTAGACAAGGCTTATGATTACAGGGAACAAATTATAACTAATGCAATGTGATGAAAGGTAAGTTTGATTTCTAACATTATTCTCTCAACGGACATATACATCGATAGTCTAGTGTTATAATTGATTTGCGTTTGGTGCACTGTGAAGTGGGTAAAACGGTTTTTAATGGCTGGCTAACATCTACCATTAACTCGCGCTAGCCTAGCATCGGCTAACTATCCAAATATAAGGACTGGATAATTTTAAAAAAAAAATGTCTCCACTGATGAATAACAACCAGGCTGACTTAAAAATGAGGTCCGATGTCAAAAATCCCGAACCACCCCTTTAAGATATGCTCAATATTAGTGCTGCACGATATTGAAAAATTTAGAGTTTATTTAGAGATATCAGCCGTATGGTTTAGTGCATGCGCTAACGGCTCCAGGTTTGTATCTGGTAAATTACCCCACTAATAATGCCCAGAATGGTACCAAACTACTACAGTAGTACAAATAGGTTCTGTACTCATTAAACGAGGCATTGGAAAGTTTGTAAGTACATCAGGAGTTTATTTAAATAACACTTGCCTGACGGCGAATGCTACTGCTGATGTTGACGTCACTTTATGAGTACAGAACCTATTTGTACTACTCATTTTCCCCGACATAGAGCAGACCGGCACACAACAAAAACTGCTGTTCGGATGTTCCCTTTTCTGATATTTTAGCCTTCGTGACATTTTAATTAAAACAGAAGTAAGAATTTTAGTGTAATAAGCAAAAATTAACAGTAAACTCAGAGATCACCTACCGCTGCAGATGTGTACGGAAGTGAAAAGCGGAAATGCTTAGACCTCTTTCCGGTTCAACCGCTGGGCGCTCCGCATAACCTCTATTGGGGGGATTTTGTAGAGGAGTGAACCTGCATAGAAAATTACAATAGATAACAAGCATAGATAAATACAATAGAAGAAAAACACAGTTGAAATAAGCAGTGCATTATGTTTTTCAGTTAAATCTAACTTATCAGGTACAGAAATTGATTTATCAAAATGTAAAATAAGTCTTCAGTGTAAAAATAAAATAACTATAAAATTAATGTATCTTTGCTAAAGCTACAAGTCATTCTCTCTTTTGATGTTTGATCACCATTGGCGACACAAGCAGCTGCGGGTACGTTAGGCTGCTGTCCCTTTAAGACAAATGCGCAGAACTAATATAAATGACACGCATCCGTTTTCTTTCTGTTTAAAACACAAGACAAGAGGAAACTCGCCATTTTGACTTCATTTTGCGTGCACGTGTCTGTTTAAGCTAAAAAAAAAAAGTGAAAGAGAACTGAATTCGGCTAAACTCACCTTCTTCATCTACTGACTGTGGATGGCATCAAGGTCTTGTCCTGAAGAATACAGGGCCAAACAATAGGGATTTTATCTCATCTGGTAACAAGAGCAAAGCCATAACTTTAAGAACTCTAATGATATATTTACCCCCTGATATTGCATTGGGGATATCAATTCAAACATTTTTAAAGGCTAAGAGTATGAGCCACAGCTGCCCAAGATATCAAGGGGTTGCAAATTAGTCATGGCTATAAACCTGTATGCATGGCATCTACTTTGTATTTTTTATAAAGCAATGTTCTATGCATTTGTCCCTGTCAAATAAACATTAAATAAATAAATCTGTGAAAAATAACTGCCTAAAGTTGTCGACCCCCTGAACCGCATTTAAAAGTACAAAGAATTTCAGTATTGATCAATAAAAAAAAATAAAAAAATACATAAATACCTTTGAGTTGGACAGTATGTTGTCAGTCTCATTGGCCAACATAATTCAAAACAGACCTAAAGAAATAAAATAAAATATAGTAATCATCAGGATATCATGTTATCATAATAGTTAAATGAATTATTATAACTATGACCATTATAATATTGTATTAGTCGCCTATTATTTAGCTGATTATTTAGCTTACAGGCTTCTCAAGGACAATCTCACTGAAAAAACTTGGGGTTAATGATTTTAAAATGTGAGACTTATTTCAAAAGCATAAATCTTACAGACCCCAAACCTTTGGACAGCAGTGCACTGCATGTTTGAGGTGGTTTTGCTTACTAGTCATATGGTTCATAGAGATTTTCTTGGACAGGGAGTGCAGCAGGCCATCACAGCATGATGATCTAGGAACATAACATGCTGTTTGTCACAGAGCCAAAAATATTACATGTGATAGGTTTATTACAAGGAACCAAGCTAGAACAGAGGTGAAATGCAGAAAAGATAAATATATACAAATCTTAAGATAATATATTGTGAAATAAATGCATATGGAATTATCATCATGATTAAACAATAACTCACCCCTTGTTGTAGAGTTTTATTTTTTCTCTCGCTATTCTGAAATCACATTTTAGCAATATTGGTAAGTAACGTCACTGATTAAGTTAACAATACAGTGCATTCTTTTTGGTTAGCCTAAATAAATTAGCTTACTTCCCATTGACAAATTACCAGCAAAACTATCAAAAACTGTTATCTACACTAAATATGTGTTTAAAAACCCAAACTTTCATAAATAAGACCTCAACTTAACGTAACTTAGGCCTAACGTTGTCTTTTGAAACCGGTTAGCTAGCGTAGATGCTAACGGACTTTTTCAAAGACATAAAATCATTTCTTTAAAATAAATATTTAACAGAAGCGTGTCAATTACACGTAAGAAATGTGTCAGGGGCGTTTGTGTGTATTATTTGTGAGATTTTGTTGTCTAAACTTACCTGAAAGCAGTGAAACCAACAGCGAGAGACGGGAGTTTTGTTGTTTGTCAGTTGTCGATGACGTTTCCATCTGCTCTCGAGCAGCGCACGTGCTCCAGTGTTTGATCACGCGCATGCGCATTAAAACACTTCAAAGTCATGCAGCATTTAAATAAACATATAGACTTAAAATATAACATAATTTAAAATATCATTAATAAAAAGTTATTGCGAATAGATCTGAACGTTGTTGGTTATCTTATAACCTTAGGGGACCGTACTGACGACGTTGTCAGTTGGTAATCTGCCTGTTAATAGTAGGCTAAGTGATATTAAAATAATAACCTGCAGAGAACGTTCCCAGAACGTTCTCTTTAGGTTATACAAATAAAACCTAAAACCTGCAAGGAAACGTTCTGGGAAGGTTCTCTTTAGGTTATAAAAATTAAACCTAAAAATAACCTGCAGGGAACGTTCTGGGAAGGTTCTCTTTAGGTTATTAAATAACAACCTGCAGGGAACGTTCCCAGAACGTTCTCTTTAGGTTATAAATTTAAACCTAAAAATAACCTACAGGGAACGTTCTGGGAACGTTCCCTTAAAGTTATAAAAATAGATCCTAAAAATAACCTACAGGGAATGTTCCCAGAACGTTCTCTTTAGGTTATAAATTTAAACCTAAAAATAACCTACAGGGAACGTTCTGGGAACGTTCCCTTAAAGTTATAAAAATATATCCAAAAAATAACCTACAGGGAATGTTCCCAGAACGTTCTCTTTAGGTTATAAATTTAAACCTAAAAATAACCTACAGGGAACGTTCTGGGAACGTTCCCTTAATGTTATAAACAAAGATCCTAAAAATAACCTACAGGGAACGTTCCCAGAACGTTCTTGTTTGGTTCCCAAAAAAATAACCAAATGGGAACCAAACGGGAACGTTAGGGGAACGTTCTGTGTTTGCTGGGACGGTGCCATTGATGAAAAAGCAAATATAGCCTACTGAATCAGTTTACAACCGCAGGAGCTTCCAAAGAACGCAGTCTGTTTCCCGTGGGATTGCGCTCTGTGCGGTGATCTCATTCCTGACTCTCTGTCGCTTTAAACTTCCTGCATTTGTAAACCACATTCAACACATTTCCAATAGCCTATTTTAATTATTCATAGCCATGCATAAATAACTGCGACGCTCAGAAATGAGGATGCAATAATGCAAGTAAAATGGATTTATTGGAAGTTCACAGAAAAGTCAGGTTTAAACAAAACACACAGCAGAGTGGCGCAGGGACCTCGAGGGACAGCACGGTGGTGATGGATGTTAGGCTGGAGAGGTGTCCTTGAAGTGCATCCAGACAGGAAACACCGACCACGAAGACGTTAAACGGGAACGGGAAACAACACCAGGAAACTCCACAACGACCGGACAACACAAGTCAGCGTCACTGAGCATATAAAGAGACGTAGATAGGGATCAGCTGGCGCTGACAATCAGTGGGCGCTGATGAACAGCGGTAACGGCAGGACACACCCACACACACACATATACACGTACACACACGAGACAAGGAAGAGAGTGAATTCATGAACCGTGACAATAACTGGGTTACATTTTGTGTCAACATTACTTTGTGTTTATTATTTTGTGTCATTGTTACAGTGTAATTATACATTTAATTACTGAGTAATATTAGTTAACAACATATAGGGCTAGGATTAGGATTTGGTTAGTTAGTTGCATGTAATTATGCAAAATGTATTGTTATTACTATGTTAAGTATACATGTACCATATGTAACAAGGACACTCCAAAATAAAGTGTTATCAAAAACTGTTTAAATTGTTTCACTAAAATTAGCAAGATATTTATTTTCATATCAAGTGATATATTCATTTCATTTATACTTTTAAAGTCCACATGAAATCAAAATTGACCATATTTACTTTGTTTGCCTAAATTGATCGTTTTGTGGTGAACAATTCATCCATGCAAGTCAATCCACACAAAAATTTTTTTTGGCTTCATAATCTTTAATCAAAATCTGAAAATGCCCCTCCCCTCTGCATCGGAGGACCTTCTCTGATGACTTTTGTTTGACGGCTTGGTTTGGGCAACGCTTAACCACTCCCCCCAAACCGTTAGTCTGTAATGAGCAGAGATGGAGAGGAGGAGCGCTAGAGTAAAACCCTGCCCTCTGTTCAATATTCCGTTTCACTGGGAAATACGTCACAACACTGGAGAAAAGTCGTTTGCAACTTCCGGTTCACGCGGAATTTAAAAGAACAGAATGTTTTTCAACTTTATTTAGTGTGAAATATACGTGTGTGTGACTAAGTCTACCTCTTCTACATGAAGCCTTCCTCTCCTCTTCCCTACACCTCCCTCTCCTCACATTCCCTCTCTTCTCTTCTCATTTTCAACTCTTATTGTCTCATATATTTTCTTCTCATTTCATCCTTTCTTGTTTCATTTCGTCTCATTTTGTCTCGTTTGTTAGCTTATCTTTTCTTTTCTCTCATTTGTCTCGCTTCTCTTCCTTCTCATGTAGTCTCTTCTCTTAATTTTCCGGTATCCCTTAATTTTACAGTATCCTTGTTACACGTTACATGTAGTTACTATACTACAAATGATGCATAATTACAATAATTATAGTGTGTGTGTGTGTGTGTGTGTGTGTGTGATTCAGCCTCATGATATGTTCTGTTAATTTTTTCCTTAATTTCATTATTAGAAAACCTCTTTTTCTCACTTCCACAGTCCCCAGCAATCATCCAGACAATAGTCTTATCTTCAAAACTGACCAATGGGACAAATGGATCGCCTAGAGCAGGGATGGGCAACTTCGGTCCTGGAGGCTTCAACCCTAATCAAACACACTTGAACAAGCTAATCAAGGTCCTCAGGATTACTAGAAAATAGGTGTGTACAGGTGATTTTTTCAAGGTTGGAGCTAAACTTTAGTTGGAGCTAAATGACTATTATTACTGTTTACCACACATTAGAATTATGTGTACTATGTAGGCTACTAATAATCATAGTAATTATAGAATTACAGCATCTATGGAATGGCTCAAGTGGAAGTATGCACTGTGTAGACAGACTATTTTACATGGTCTCATAACTATCACACAGAATTCTTTATAGCGTGCCAATGTCTAGTCTAGTCTCGTCTAGTTGTCTATTTCACAACATCGTCATGTTCTGTTTGCATGGTTTTCCCTGTCACCGAGTTTGCGTTATTCATCTGTTTCCGTGGTTTCAGATTTAGTTACGCAGCTCTAGTTCCATTAATCATTCCAATGGTCTATTTAAGCCCTCAATTCTTTCTGTTCATTGTTCGGCGTCTTTAGTGATTGACGTGTGCGTATTTCCTCAGTGTTTATTAAAAGCTAACCTCGCATTGTTCATTCTGTCTTTTGGATTTACACAGCCACCGTGGCAGTCATTGTGTGGACTGGCATTAAGATTTGTTTTCACTGCATTTAACAGCCATAATGTGCCCAGCTTTGAACTTTTCTAACTAATGACTATTTCCCTAACCACAAGATTTACACTGTTTTACCTTTCTGGATGCAAACTTAGTACGTCACATGTTAATTCAGTTGGCCTTAAGTAGAGTTTAACACCAAAGCACACAGGCTTTTATTTCTTTCTGCTTTTGAACACTGTTATACTTTATCATAAATGCAACTGGTTTCTACAAAACATACCAAATGTTGTTATTTTGGTCCTAAATGCCCTACAGATATCATATATCGGTATGAAAAAGCTGTTTGGTAAGAGGTAACGCATAAAGAGAGAACACATCAGGAACCAAGAGAACCTGAATCTCAGGTTAATCCAAAAGGTTTTCAGAGTCTCTCATTGTCATTTAACCACAACAGTGGATTAATTTGCATCATGTGAAATCTATTTCTTCGTGTGACTATTTCCAGCTCAAAGGTGACGTGAATTTCCCTCAAATTTGCTACGTGTGGTAAAACTGGTTGTGCAACTGTTAGGATGCTTCAAATGTTAGAGGGGGTTTAAAGCATTTGATGAAAGGCCACTGTTTGCTTGTCATTATGAAGAACTTACCTGCGGTCTTTTCACATATTTATCGCTCACTGTGCGGTCGCAACATGAAATTGAGGTTTGTTAGATCTTTTATGGCTGTGTGTGTTTGCTTTATCTACTGGAGTTTGCTGGTATTGTTGTCATCAGAGGACTGGAGCACATTTCAGAGGTCAGTACAGACACACACGTATTGTTCAAAATTCATGTATAACTTTGATGAAAGGTTTTGATCCACTTCAAATGTTGACTACTGTAGTACAGATCATCATTTTTGATATCAGTAATTACATGGTTTTAAGTGCAAATGTCTATTATTGAGATCAACATTTAAATTGCTATAGTAAAAAAAAATATATAATTTTTGATATCAAAACATCTATTGTCACTTGTTGTGACAATGTTAATTTTTTATATCTGTAATGTGATTGTTACTAGTAAGAAAGCAGTAGAGTATCCAAAAACTACTCAAGTAAAGGTACAAGTAGAAATATTTACTCAAAGTAAAAGTAATAATCTTATAGTTACTTGAGTAAGAGTAAAAAAGTATCCAGTGTAAAAACTACTCAAGTAGCTAGTTACTTCGGATCATGGACACACACACACACACACACACACACACACACACACACACACACACACACACACACACACACACACACACACACACATAGGCTATATGTGTGCGTGTGTTAATATTTAGATATTTTTCATTTAAATGACTATTATTATCATAATTAGGCTATCTTTACCACAAAAACAGAAGAGACAAGCATTATTTCTGGCTTCTGAAGCCAGAAAAGAATTGCCTGTCCTCTGGTTTTTATAATAGTAACTTATACAACTACATCTGGATTATTAATCAGTGTCGAAATACAGTGAATCTGCAGAGTTTTGCATTCAATGGCGTGTAAAGGGAACCATTGACACCGAGAAGGAAGAGTTAAAACTCTTCACATGCGCTCACGCTCATGATGACCGCTACACACTGAACATCTGAACACAAACAACGATCAAATGCACACTGATAGATCTTCTTCTGTCTGTTCTCCAAAACATGTAATCAAATGTATATTAAGCGTGTTTAAACTGGTTAACTGTGTCTAAGGCAGACAAAGGCATTTGTTTTCAAGACGAGTTCCCACACCACTGCACAATAGCCTACACAAATTACAGCGGGATGGTGTGTGTTCATTTCATAAACTGTGAACAATGCCTTATTTACTGAATAAATGTATTAAGAAACTGGTAATGTCAAACTTTGTATCGTAGTAGGCTAGTAGTGGTATCGTGGCGTAGGCTAATAATCAGTTTGGCTGTAAAATGTAGGCTATTTAAAATGAAATCGAATGTATGAAATCATTAATTCACAGACAGCAAGATGTTCAACTAATAAAGATCTTTATCGCTGGCAAACAATATAATGCATTTGCAGATTTGCTTTCATTTGACTTCATCCAACGCTTGATCTTCTTAAATCTTCCTGTAACGAGTCCGAGTGTGATTTAGTTCTGCCAACTTATTTGATTAAGTCTTTGAACAGAATCTACTCAAAATAGTGATTTATTTGTGAATAGGGCATCGCTCATATAATTATGATGGTAATAATTTCGCATTTAACAACTTATTGCATTAAAATAACTAGAGGAACGTCGCCCAACGTAACGAAGTATAAAGTAGGCTACAGGTTTTTTTTTCATTAGAAATGTAGGCTACTCGAGTTAAAGTAAAAGTAGGCTACCCACATTTAAATCTACTCTTAAAAGTAAAAATTTTCCCCAAAAATACTCAAGTAAATGTAACGATGTAAATGTACACTGTAAAAAATTTGCTGTAGTTTTGCAGCTGTTTGCCAGTAACTTACTGTAGATTTGAATTTATGTTATTTACTGGCAACAGTTTGTTCAAAGTTAAATGAACATTAAACATTAACAAGTCTTTGTCTTTAAAGAATAAAATTATAAAATAACAATCTAATGCAAAGCATTCTGGGAACCAGAAATCTTCATCAACCTTTTTCTGTTTTTTTTCCTTCAGATTTTGGTTCCCAGAATGCTTTGCGTGACGATGTTATTTTAGTTTTATTCTGTAAAGATAAAGACTTGTTAATGTTTAATGTTCATTTAATTTTGAACAAATTGTTGCCAGTAAATAACATCAATTTAAATCTACAGTAAGTTACTGGCAAGTAGCTGCCAGTAATACTGTAATTTCTACAGATTTTTCTAACAGTGTAGGCTAGGCTACTTCGTTACTACCCACACCTCTGTAAGAAAGCGATTACTCTCCTATTGATATCTGAAAACCTTTTCTGGACATCAGAAGAAATATCAAATTAAAGGATGTAATGCATTTACAGATATCAAGAACTTTCATTTCATCTAGTGAAAATTGTATTCCTTATATCAGGAATTGATAGCCTATTTTATAAGGAATATGCGAGTGGGTGAAAAAGGTCAACCTTAAGGGCATGTTTATGAACTGTGTAGACAGACTATTTTACATGGTCTCACAAATGTATGGCCAAAACGCATAAAAAGCTTTCAGTTGAAAACTGTGTCAATGACCCCTAGCTAAACATTTTGGCTAATATTTGACAACGGTTTTATGACAGAAATGTTCAGCGACAGACAGTAATATCCAGTGATGCAAACTTCTCAACTTTTTAAAAAAGAAATTTCACCATTTTAAATTGATCATACACTATAATTTGCAAGAAACCTTTTGTGTTTTTTACATCTATAGGCTATAAGAGTGAATGTGCATTTTTTAAAATAAATCATTATTTGCACATAGCTTAAATTAATTACTTCATAAATAGACCTGGGGCCAGTTGCATAAACTTTGCATAACGTCAATAATTTTTATCACTTAAAAAACTCATTGTTGATCACCAAAATTACATATTTAAAAGTTTTTTCCTTAAATTTGTTTTGTCATGCCTTAAAATAGCTTGAATGTAACTCTACACCCTTGCCTCATTTAATATACGCGGTTCTATGAATATGCAAATGAGCCCCGCCTCCACTCACTCACACCAGCTCAGAGATCCACTGGTTGACGATCACACGTTGATCTGATTGGTTACAAGGTAGTTTGTGACGTCAGAAACACCAGCGATTTCAAACCGTGTTTTTGAGACGGTCTTTGGTTCACTGCAGTTTTAAGCAGAAAATACTCAGCAATGGTGTTCACTTATGAAATTGCACATGGTTTGTCTTAAAGTACATTAAAAACACCACATAGACATATAAACAACATTTAAATGCTTGATTTTCACCACATGGAGACTTTAAGACTTAAATAGTTTGACCAACTAGCAGCAAAACAAGGGTAATCAATCTTAATTTTCAGATTAAAATTAGATCGATCTACCTTTTTATGTAACTGAATTAAAAGTTAGAACCAGTCTTGAAGAAAAAAATAGATGACTAACTTTAAAGACTAGAGTAAGTTTATGCAACCGGCCACAGGAACTTTTACAGTTCGATCCCTTTTAATACCTTAAAATCCCTTTTAATCCTTTCATTGAATCCCTTTGAGCCATCAATGTTTATACCTAACAATAGGTTTAACAAATGCCTCAGTGACAAGAACTTTTATACATTTTTATAAGGCAATAAAAAAATAAAAAATAAAAAAAAGAATAGCAAAAAATATTTAAACACTTCACACGTCAAGCCACCAATGTTCAAACCAAATCTACTCCATTGTTAATGAGTTCATATGAGATCAAACTAATTTTCTGGGCAATGTGCGTGAACATTTCATATGTCTTTTATGTAAATAAATCTTCTGGTTCACAGGCAGCTTCGGTTCTATGTAACCTGTTCCCAACACTCTCAGAAAAAAAAGGTACAAAAGCTGTCACTGTGGCGGTAGCCTACCTTTTCAAAAGGTACACCTTTGTACCTAAAGAGTGCATTTAAGTCCCTTAAAGGTGCATATTGGTACCAAACGTGTACATATTAGTACCTAAATGGTACATATTAGAACCCTTTTGAAGGGTAACGTTACTGTCCCAGTGACAGCTTTTGTACCTTTTTTTCTGAGAGTGAATGATTGACAAAAGGCACATTCATTCTTCTTGACTTTCATTGTTTTGAAACACACCACATGATTTCTTACCTCAAAGGTAATAATTATCAGTGTAGCGACAAATGACCATCTTGTCACTTGTCGCGTGGTTCTAAACAAATACACTTCCAGTCCAATACTGCATTTATCTTCTGTTTTTGTCTCAGTTCTGATGCTCAAACACATTGCAATCCCCAGTTAGCATGTCCTTACATGATCGTGACACGGTCAAAAATTGTTTGCTTCCCCATTACACCTAACGTCTCTTGCTCTCTGATTACCTATATACCCTAAACCCATACTCCGCCCAGTGTTCTCCAGTGGAAGCATGAGCCTCGTCACAAGCATTTCAATGCACAGTTCTTCCCTAGTGTAACTATGCAAATGACAAATAAATGCCTCTTGACTCTTGAGTTGGCACTACAACAGACATTTAAATAGAGCATAATGGCTCTAACAATCAGAGTAATCTAAACTGTCAAAGTTCTGCTGCTTCCTTCACTAACTGTAACAACTAAAACATGAGTTAACCTATGAAAAAGATACATATATACAGGCTAAAACGAATTAATAATAGAGTGGCTTATTTAAAAAACTAAAAAAAAAACTAAACTGAAATGATCAAAACCATTACTGAAACTAAAACTATTAGTAATGTGTAGGCTACTGGAAGTTTACTACTGAAAATTGGTCACCAAAATTAAAACAATTATTAAAATAAAAAGTGCATTTGAAAAACCAAAACTACAAAAACTTCGCATAATGCAAATTCTTTATTTCTCTTCAATGTGGATCTGGCGAATTGGCGGGATCTGGCGGATCCAAAGTTGTGAATTTAACTTATACTATTATATACGAACAGTTGTAATGATTGCTTCACCATGATTTGATGTTTACTCAATCTTTAGATTTTTACCTCGAGGCAAAGGTGTTGACACACAGATGCACCTCAAGCTAAATTTCGTTTTTTAACTGCATACCACAGTTGTTATACTGTTTTCTCATAGCCTCCAACCAAAACATCAATGATTTGCAGAGATGTAAAGTGGGGTGGAATGTCTCTGTTATTTTGTAACAAGTATAATGATATTTAAGAATAAATGTGACATTGTGATTTTGCCGAGTTAGACATCAGGAACATGTCTAACTCATCACAATGTCACGTTACATTACAAAGGTCAAAATACTTTGTTGATCATGGAACAACATTCCTGTCTGAAAATGTAGCCTCATCCCTACAGCTCAACCTAACCTTACCATAACTCATCCCTAAAATCAGAGGGAAATGATGGTGAATAATTCTGATGTGAAGCACCTAACCCTGACTGTAAGCCTAAACTTGACATCAACTTTATATTTCTCCTCAAATCTGGTTGGTTGACTGGAATGTTGCTGCAGGATCAACAAAGTTGTTGATGCATGAACATGTTTTACTTGGCAAAATCAGGTTCTGCGTGACTGTTCATTGCCGAGTCACACGTCATAGTCTAGTCGTGTTACCTTAACCGGCTTCAGACACAAGAAGGCCATTGATTTGACAAACTCGAGATGGAATCTTTCACTAATTTCAATAGTCAACAATGTGGATTTGAACCATGAATTTAATTTCTATAATCTTCTTCTAAATGTGCTGAAATGCAATGGCATTCATATCCCATTAACATTAACAAACTGGAGGTGGTTATACACAGGAATGTCTTCCGGTATTGTATGGTTAATGGGGTTCCCATATGTGACCCTGGATCACAAAACCTGTCGCACGGGTATATTTGTGGCAATAGCCAACGATACACTGTACGGGTCAAAATTAACCATTTTTCTTTTATGCCAAAAATCATCAGGATATTAAGTCAAGATCATGTTCCATGAAGATATTTTGTACATTTCCTATAAACATATAAAACATGTATTTTTGTGAGTGAATGCAGCCCAATCGCCAACATAAATGGACAACTTTAAAGGCGATTTTCTCAATGTTTCGATTCTTTTGCACCCTCAGATTCCAGATTTACAAATAATTGTATTTCGGCCAAATATTGTCCTAACACACCTTACATCAACGGAAAGCTTATTTATTCAGCTTTCAGATGATGTGTAGCCTACATCTCAATTTAAACAAATTGACCCATGTGACATGGTTTTGTGGTCCAGGGTCACATACCCTATTTATTGATTCATATGATTCCCCTCTTGTTAAAGAAAGACTTTCTCACGTTTCGATCTGCTTTGCTCTGCAGGGCTACGGAAGTAAGCTGGATTGAAAACGATACCGCTGAAGAGGAAGTGCCAGCCTGCTCTTTGAGACGTGTCATAAAGCAGGAAGACAGTCTGAAAAATAATTTTAGCTTCTCGGTGCCTGTTCTGCAGTGTCGTGATTCTTTTATTTACTCACATTGGCAAACGCTCCTTAAAGAACCGTTGCCCTACGGCTGGAAGGACCAGCCTTTCCATGGTAAACCCTTAGTCACTGTAAAGCAATAGCACCACAAACAAGGAAACAAAAACAAAAAAAAAAAAAACCCACAAACGTTCTCAAAGCATCTTTGTTTTCCAGAAATTGGCAAGACTCTTTCTTTGCTTTCACACCCTGGCAACAGTCGTCTGTTTGAGCGGAAAACGCCAGATGCATGTGTGCGTTGTGCCGTGGTGGGTAACGGAGGAATCCTCAAAGGATCCGGGCAGGGGAAAGTCATCGACAGTCACGATTATGTTTTCAGGTTTGTTGTGCCTTCTGTTAGAACAGCAGATGAGTTGCCTTCTGATATTCGGTTTCATAAAAATTCACATTTTTAAGATGAAGTGTGTAACTTACACAACACTGATGTCATATAAGTAGCCCAATAAAACCAGTTTTATTTATTTTTTTATTTTACTCGGAGTGGGTCACCTCATGGGGGTGGACATGTTGAGATCACATGACCAACCACATCATCTCTGGGATAAACCAATCATGACCATCAGTAACTGATGCATCAACCCTAATAGATACAGTTAAATCAATTTAAAAATAAACATTTTCTTAAAATGTCATTTTATATTTTATTTCCAACTATTTATTCTTATTTATTATATATTTATATATGTATTATATAAACATATAATCTAACATTTCCTTGCTAGAATGCATTGTGAATAACTATCCTTATGTTGGATTATTCAGATCTCTGTAGCTATAACAGTGTAAAAAACAAAAAATTAGGCCTACATAAAATTAAACATGAATAAACAGAAATTAGAGTAAAATAAGTAAATGAGTGAACAAATTAGTACATCTAACAGTATAGGACTATAAAGTAATAGAAATTAAGTATTTTCTAAATCATATTTTGGCATAATTATGATTTTTCTTATTTCCCACTGTACAAATTGGGTCTTGATACAAGAAACTTTATAGATGCCTTTTTACATTTTAGGATGGGGGTCCCTCACAGGAAAATAATCATATTTTGGGGTCCGTGGCATCTAAAAGATTGAAACCCCTGATCTAACTTACACTAAACCAATTATTAGATAAAAAAATCATGAAATATTATATATTTTTTTAGAAAACTGATACAAAATGTTCAATGCTTGGGCAAATTCTAAATATACAGGGCATTTTTTGTCACTTTCAGAGGCATTTCCCCCTTTTCTTTAGATTATTAGTTGGATTAGTACTGCTATGATAGCGCAGTGATGCTAATAATAATTTTAATATTTTTTTAGAGTTAATGGGGCAGTGATCAACGGTTTTGAAAACGATGTTGGGACAAAGACATCTTTCTACGGCTTCACCACCAACTCCCTCAAGAACTCCATTGCTGCTTATTACGAAGACGGGTTCGACAAAGTGCCACGTGACCCGGTAACAGGCCTTCTCATTTGCTACTTATGAATTATAATTCGAAACGTTGCCCTCTGCTGGTTTGCTGATGAATTTCAGGGCTAAATGACTAAAGTCTTAGACGTTATCACCACAGGGCATTGGATATATTTTTATACCTGCGGAAACTCGAGACTACAAGATGTTGTCAGCTGCCATCCAGGGTGTGTCTGTATCCTCCGGGCCTGATATGGGTAAAAGGTGGGTGTAACAATAGGCTTGTTTGAGATGAGCAAAATCTGCGCAGAATCGATCACCGGTGATCAGCGCGAGATGCATGCCGGTTAGACATGTGTCCGAGTGCGGTCCGCCTTGCTCTGATGTCATGCTGACGTATGTCAAAAATCTCTCGCGAGCGCAAGGCGCACGTGTCGGATTCTGCAGTCGCGCGCAGTTGGTCTCCACCGACTGCGCTGATCAGAAGCACGATGGGAAACGACTTGCTGACGACACAGCTTAATGCTCATTGGTTTAAACAACCGTGATGTATTTGTTCTCTTTTAAAATGTTTGATTTTAAAACTCTGATATCATGTTTTATGTGTATACATTATGTGTGAATATTCCCAAACTATCTAACAGTGCGATCTCTATGGGTTATGCAATGTATTTTTTATAAAAAAAAAAAACTAAAGAAAAAAAAAAAACATGTCTGTATTAAAGAAAAAAAGACTGATAAACATGTATTTGGAATGGAATTAAATAAGTAGGCTATTTGGGTGTCTTGTTCATTATATTTATTTTCATATAAAAGCAACATAACTTAAATTCCATCCAGTTTATTAGCAACACTGTGCACGAGCGTGAATCCCGTGAATCCCGCGATATCCGTCTTTGATCTCGCAGGTGTCAGATCCACTGCGAGAAGAGAGAACTGTCCGGCTTGCCTGCGCTTTTTTCACTCCTCCTCTCACTGCAGCCGCCTACTCTCGCCTACATTTCAGGCGAGGCAAGGCGCATCTCAAACAAGCCTTATAAGATTCATACACGTTGCTATATTTACTGACGTCTTTTTTAAATCTTAGCAGGAACCTTGCAGCGCATAAAGTGAACAGCAGATGGGGCATTACTCCTACAATTTGGGCTGAGCCGAATTCACAATTTAGGAACTGGCTCAGATGACACACAAGTTGATTAAAAGTCTTTGCAAAATGAGCTCAGATCAGAAATTGAAGGTAGTTTTGAAAATTGCGCCTGCAGGTGACACTCGATTTGGTATTGTATCAAATTCCAAAAGTGTAAGCTATAATTAAGTGTGGCGTCCAAATAATTATTTTGTTCAAGATGACAGATCAATCAAAGTAATAAGTAACATGTAAAAGATGACAAATGCAAGGGTGGGGCAAATGTTTTCATATTATTATTATTATTATAACAAGACAACAGTTGCCTCTCTTTTAGTTCATGATTTTGAGTTGAATTGGCCGCATGCCCACCGAGGATGGAATTTAAAGGGGTCATATAATGCCATTTTTGTACAAGCTAATATGATTCTTTAGGGTCTAAATTAAAAGTTTGTAATATACTTTAATTAAAAATTCTCATTAGTATTGTAAGAAAACACTCATTTTACCTGGTCAAAAACAGCTGTTTTCAGCACGCCGTTTAAGTGCATGTGTCTTTAAATGATAATGAGCTTTGCTCACCCCGCCCCTCTGTTCTGTGCATACACCATTTCTAACACAATAACCACGTGTTGTTCATTATAAACGTGGGATTATGAAATATATTGAGAATGTCGTACATAGAAAACATGCTGTAATGTACCCTGAGTGTAAACCTTAGACGCATTCATCGTGAAGCCTGCAGCAAGGCTGGCAAATTTCGCAAAGATTAATATAAATACTAATATAAAGGTTAATAAAACATTACACTCACATCTTCTGGAGGTTCAGCAGTAACACGTTGGTACCGATCCGTTTTTTCTCGTTTGTAAAGCTGTCTGGTGTGAAATGATTCGCGTAAACATGAAAGCATGGACGATCGTGGGGAATCCCCGTGAGGGAATCCCAGCGTCAATCCTTTGGGCATATGCTTCAAAAACAAAACTCAGCCACTGCATCTTCAACGGCTCGGATTTAGGAACATCCAAATGACTGCTGTGTTCCTTATTACATCTAAGAACAGAACACCACAATCGCTTAGACGCCATTCTACTCCAGCATAACAACAATGGCGGACTACTATGACGACGGCTGTCACAGCTTGCTCAGGGCGGGTCTTGTGTTGAAACACGGCTGTCAATCACAATCGCGGGAGGGGCGTACGATCTTATGACGTCACAATATCGAACGGCTTGATTTCAGAGAGGGTCAAACATATAAGGAGATTAAAACAAAACCACTGGATGGATTTTTATCATGATAGGATGGTTGTGTACAGGCACTGCCAACAGACATTTCAGTGCAATCAACTTGTAAAAGTGCATGTACCATTATATGACCCCTTTAAACTGGAATGACAGGAAGATGAATGTTCAGTTCATTAAGAACTGCATTAGTTCAACATACAATACAAAAATGTCAATAATTACATTGATTAATTATGGCTGTTGGTTCCCTGATGTTTATAATAAAAAAAAAATTCTCGAGTCAGACACATTTCTCTTTTAGATAACACTGACCAAAACTGATTACTGATAATTATTTAAAGTCCCCCTGTAGTCAATAATTGGATCCCTTAAAACTCATCTTTTATCACCAAAATAACATATTTAATTTTGTTTCCTTTGAAAAACATTCTTCATGCCTTAAAATAGCTTGAATGTAACCCTTGCCTCATTTAGTATACGCGGTTCTATGAATATGCAAATGAGCCCCGCCTCCACTCACTCGCACCAGTTGATCTGATTGGTTACAAGTTTGTGACGTCAGAAACACCAGCGATTTCAAACCGTGTTTTTGAGTTTTTGGTTCACTGCAGTTTTTAGGAGAAAATATGCAGCAATTGTTTTGACTTATGAATTTACACATGGTTTGTCTTAAAGCATATTAAAAACACCACATAGACATATAAACAACATTAAAAGCTTGATTTTTACCACAGGGGGACTTTACATATTAACCACTGACAGTACCTATACTCCATTAATTCTTTGAGGTGATTTTTGTACTGAAAAGATGGCAGTTACTTATAATAAAATATCATGCCCCAAAATGAGAAAAACATTTATTATATAAAATTTTAATTCATTTGTGTTGTTGAAAATGTACATTAATTCACCCTATGATGAACATATATTGTTCATATTTAAAATAGCCGATTTTTGTATGACAATACCTTTATAGGTAATTCATACAGAACAATAAAAATGCCATACATTTAAAAAAAAACAACAACTGTTTTTGCTACTTTAATTAAATTGCTCTGAATTGGAATTCTGAAAGGCGTTCTACCGCTTCTAGAGTTTGAATTGCTATTTGAACATTTCTTAAACTTCAGTTTATTTGGTTGATAAAACAGGGCCTCAGATCTTTTTGGGTATAATCCTGAAATACATCAGTTCAAGATGATCCATCCATCCTTCGTTCAGTATGTGACTCAGAGGTGAAAGTATTTTCCAACACATTCGTCAATACACTCACTTTGTCACTTTTTTTTCCCTCGCTCAATGTAATGCCATTGTATTTTTGATTAACAGGTTTCTGAAATCCCCACAGCTGGATGCATACAGGGATATTTACATGCCCAGCACGGGTGCTCTAATGCTGCTGACTGCTTTACACACCTGTGACCAGGTCAGACTTGAAACTGGAAACCTGAAAACAGCATTTGACATTCTTATTTAAAATCTATTGCTTCAGGTGTTGCTAAGTAAATGTTGTGGATGCTGGCTTCTCTCTCAGGTCTCTGCGTATGGCTTCATCACAGACAATTACATGAACTTCTCAGACCATTACTATGACAAGGTCATGAAGCCTCTGATCTTCTATGCCAACCATGACATGATGATGGAGGGACGTCTGTGGAAGCAGCTGCACTCTCATAAAGTCTTGTGGCTATATCAGACACAAGGAACCAGAAAATGATGTCCCTTCAGTGAATATTTGGACAAAACTGGTTACAGGACTGCACAAATGAAATTGCCAAAGAAGTATTTTGGATTAATCTGTTTAAAAAATCAGATTAAAGGGTTAGTTCACCCAAAAATGAAAATTCTGTCAGTAATTACTCTCCCTCATGTTGTTCCAACCCCGTAAGACTTTCGTTCATCTTCGGAATACAAATTAAGATATTTTTGATGAAATCTGAGAGCTGGATCACTCCTCCATAGGCTTCTATGTTATTGAAACTCGCCGGCCCAGAAAGTTAGTAAAGACATTGTTAATGCCGACGCTGGTCATGTGTGTGATGCTGGCCAATGGTGAGCCTACGTTCTGACGTACAACCCAGAAGCGCTGCGCTGTTACACTATGTGAATACACTCAGAGCCCCACACAGAAGAAAATGAATAGTTAAATAAAGTCGTTATTTTTGCGCACTAAAAGTATTCTCGTCGCCTGATAAATTTAAGGTTGAGCCACTGTAGTCACTTGGACTATTTTAACGGTGTCTTTACTAACGTTTCTGGGCCGGCGAGTTTCAATAACATAGAAGCCTATGGAGTAGTGATCCAGCTCTCAGATTTCATCAAAAATATCTTAATTTGTGTTCCGAAGATGAACGAAAGTCTGACGGGGTTGGAACAACATGAGGGCGAGTAATTACTGACAGAATTTTCATTTTTGGATGAACTATCCCTTTAATTCAAAGATTCACAGACGTTTTGTAGCGCCCTGCTTTCCTTGCAACCTTTAGAGGCAAGGCAGGTGAATATATTCAGAATGAAAAAAGGACTGCAAAAAATGAAATTGCCAAAGAAGTATTTTGGATTAATCCATTAAAAATGTCAGATTAATTCAAAGATTCACAGACGTTTTGTAGCGCCCTGCTTTTCATGCACCTTTAGAGGCAAGGCAACATCACTGAGAAGGAATTCCAGTCTGGTTTCCCATCACAAAATAAGCACAGAGACTGTATATATTCATCTGAATACTGGTTCTGGCATAATTGCAGTGCTGATTTTACTGTATTTTAGAGCTGGACTCTAGACCACAATACAGTCCTTGACAGACTGGAAAACTGTGTTTGACTTGTTGATACCTGGTTTAGGTCATATATGTAAGAAAGGGGTTCCTGTGAGAACATAGGCTTTAACCCTCTGATGGTCCTCGGTCATTTCTGACTGAATAATTTTCTGTTTTGAATTTTTAAAAACACACAGCTTCATCGGAAGGTTATGAAACTTGGTGACTTTTCTGGAATTAGGTATGTGAATACAAAAAAAAAATTGAGGTCATGATCCGAGCATGCTAAGTGGTCGTAAACAAAAAGAGTCACACTCGTGGTCTTCGGTCAAAAATGACCGACCCATAGGAAATGAATGGGAAATTTACAAAAACACAAAAATTCTCTGAATTTTTGTCTGTACAATCTACAAATCGGACACGATTCTAAAAAAAAGTACACCGCAGTAAAGGGGTGACACTCTACAACATCAAGAGTGCAAAAAATTCACACCCACCCACACACACACACATACAAACACACGTTTATACACATACACACCAATAAATTCAGATAACAAAAATCTGTTTTGAATTTTTAAAAATCACAGCTTCATCAGAATGTTACGAAACTTGGTGACTTTTCTGGCATTAGGTATGTGAACACACAAAAAAATTGAGGTCATGATCCGAGCATGCTAAGTGGTCGTAAACAAAAAGAGTCACACTCGTGGTCTTCGGTCAAAAATGACCGACCCATAGGAAATGAATGGGAAATTTACAAAAACACAAAAATTCTCTGAATTTTTGTCTGTACAATCTACAAATCGGACACGATTCTAAAAAAAAGTACACCGCAGTAAAGGGGTGACACTCTACAACATCAAGAGTGCAAAAAATTCACACCCACCCACACACACACACATACAAACACACGTTTATACACATACACACCAATAAATTCAGATAACAAAAATCTGTTTTGAATTTTTAAAAATCACAGCTTCATCAGAATGTTACGAAACTTGGTGACTTTTCTGGCATTAGGTATGTGAACACACAAAAAAATTGAGGTCATGATCCGAGCATGCTAAGTGGTCGTAAACAAAAAGAATCACACTCGTGGTCTTCGGTCAAAAATGACCGACCCATAGGAAATGAATGGGAAATTTACAAAAACACAAAAATTCTCTGAATTTTTGTCTGTACAATCTACAAATCGGACACGATTCTAAAAAAAAGTACACCGCAGTAAAGGGGTGACACTCTACAACATCAAGAGTGCAAAAAATTCACACCCACCCACCCACACACACACACACATACAAACACACATTTATACACATACATACCAATAAATTCAGATAACAAAAATCTGTTTTGAATTTTTAAAAATCACAGCTTCATCAGAATGTTACGAAACTTGGTGACTTTTCTGGCATTAGGTATGTGAACACACAAAAAAATTGAGGTCATGATCCGAGCATGCTAAGTGGTCGTAAACAAAAAGAGTCACACTCGTGGTCTTCGGTCAAAAATGACCGACCCATAGGAAATGAATGGGAAATTTACAAAAACACAAAAATTCTCTGAATTTTTCTCCCAGTGTGACTGCTAAACGAAGACCATCAGAGGGTTAAATGGACCTCTATGACGTGGCGTCCCCCAGGGTTCAATCCTTGGACCTCTCCACTTCAGTCTGTATAATGTGTAAATTTATATTGTCATGCCAAAAATGTATTAGACTAATCATTCTTCATTGGTACTGTATAGCATTCATGTAGATAGATGAAGACAACACTTGTTGCAACCAAATGACTGGAGCTTGGCAATATACAGTAAATGATTTCTGCAGGGCTATGTGACACTGAAGACTGAAGTAATGGCTGCTGAAAATTCAGCTTTGCCATGACAGGAATAAATTACATTTTAAAATAAATTCAAATCGTAATTTTATTTAAATCGTAAGAACATTTTACCTTTTTTAAATCAAATAAATGCAGCCATCTTGCAGAGACAATAAAACAATCTTAATTCTTCCAAACTTTCAGCCTGCCAAATATGTCACAACAAAAGGGCTCTCTCAAATCTCAGTTCTCTCACTCAAATCTCTGTACTTGATGGCACAATATTGTCTTCAAAATAAACTTTGCTTTGTGCAATGAATCTGTTCATTTATCTTACTCTATAAAAAAAACCTTCAAAGCAAAATAAACTCTTTTTTGCTTCAAGGTGCTGGTTTTTAGCTTGTGATCACTGTGATAGTGACATTAACTGCTTTATTTAAACATGCCCCAGGTGTGCAACATCTGTTTGTGGGATATCCGGAAGGTGATAGCAACCCCCGATCCTTTGATCACCGCTTGCCCTTATCTTTGTGGGAGCAGGTGAAGGGATGCAGAACCACGAGCCTTGTTCTTCAGTTTTCACCTGGTTCTCCACAGCACACAGTCTCATTTAGACACTTGTCAGAGCCATTCACTATCCTGTTCCAGATGACTTCATTTAGGAGGGGACAGGAAGCACTTTGATCTGTGACTGAAAAACGAGACTTCTCGATCTCAATGTGTGCACATGCAAGTTTAAGCATATAAATGAGTCCAAGGATGGTTAAACTGTTCAGATACTTTTAAGATAGCATGTCTTCAGATACACTGAACAAAACAAACGTTGAGTTCTATCAATTTTAAGTTGCTGCACAACAACATGCAACAAATGAATGCAGATTTGGGGGAAAGATCACATATGAGGTATCTTTAATATCTCACTTCTTTCTCCTAGAGACAGATATTTAAAGGGCTAGTTGAACTATCCCTTTAAAGAGGAGCATATGGAGACTTTTGATTATGTCTTCTGCTTCTTGTAAAGAAGTTTTGAGTTTGATTTCTCTTAAAATGTAACAAGACAAAGAAAAAGTAAAGCTTCACTAGACAAGTTATGGATTCACACATCAAATCCCTTGTGCAACACCCTTGTGGAAATGGCGAAGAGCGGAAAATGGCTCAGATCGCCATTACCTTAATAATGTCTCTAACCATGCTCACATTTACCAGGATATCAAAGTCTGAAATCAACTTGAAGATCTCAATATGTAGTGTTGGGGAAAGCTACTTTTAAAAGTAATGCATTACAATATTGCGTTCCTCCCTAAAAAAAATGTAACTAGCTGCATTACTTTTTATGGAAATTAATTTGTTACGTTACTTTTGCATTGCTTTCCCTTGTTTGTTTTTTTAATAACAAAAAGAACAAAAGTCATTATTTTCGCAAAGGTAATGGCCATTTCACACCAAAAGTGAAATGAAAAAGCCTCAGGCTGAAGAAAATGCTAATTCACACCTGTACAGTAGAGGGCGCCACTCAAACAAACTCAATAAAAAAAGAAAGAAAAAAACCCCCACAAAGGTGATGTCATTTTTGCTTATTCGAATTGGATCATCGAAGGTCAGCAAAGACATTGTTAAATATAGTGAGATTAAATAACATATAGTTTGCATAATATGCAGAGTTTGCATTTTATTGTTTTCATTCGTTTTAAGAAATAGGGAATGCTTTTGTCCAAGTGAGATGATTGAATGCCTGCTCAGAAAACAAAGTAACTTGCTGTAAATTTAAAAGTAATGTGTTACTTTACTAGTTACTTGAAAAAAGTAACCTGATTACATTACTCACGTTACTTGTAATGCAAAACCCCAACGCTGTCTATGTTTGACGAAACGCTGTCTATGCTTGACGAAACTTAGTACTATTTGCCATATCAACACTATATAGAGAAAAAATTGCGGCAAAATGAAAAAATATTTGGAAGATATCACTTTTATTTAGCGAAAGTAAATTTCTTAAGTTAATTTTTCATCTCTGTTTTTTGTGTTTATTTAAAAAATTAGACAAATCTGGTATTATTTTAATCTTATATCTGTTATTTAACAGTTGAGAATGCTGATCTAACCAGCAGAAGACACTAGCAGGGTTTAAAATAGAACTTAGAACTATACTATTCTATACTTTTATGAATTTTATCGAGAAATCATGAGAAAATGGGTGAATAAACACTGAGAGTAAATGTTCAGAAATTATACATTATTATTATGTTTTGAACAATGCAGCATAGCTGTGTTTTGCGGTGTGTTTGTTGTCAAACTCAAAACAAAATTTTTCATTAAAAAATGACATTATTTTATATGAAAAAGTTAATAATTGTATTTTATTGATAAAATATTTTAGTGTGTCTCTAAATTTTTCATTTTTATTAGATCAGATATCATATGGTCATGTATGGCTATGGGGCACGTTGTCACATTTCACTTCCATTCTTTCTAGGTAAATCAAGGTTAAAGTATACACTGTATTAATGAAACATTAATGATCTGAGCTGAATTCTCTCCACACTAATTTTATAGCTCTGTACAATGAACAATAGCCTACATATTGAGTTATAGGTAACACTTTACAATAAGGTTTATAATTAACACTAGTTAATGTTTTAACTGACATGAACTTACAATGAGCAATACATTTGTAACAGTAATTATTAATCTTTGTTAATGTTAGTAAAAATACAGCTGTTCATTGTTTGTCCATGTTAGTTTACATTGCATTAACTAATGTTAACAAATACAACCTTTGATTTTAATAATGTATTAGTAAATTTTGAAATTAATATTAATAAATGCTGTAGAAGTGCATTATTAGTTTAAGTTAAGGTAGTTAACTAATGTTAACTACTGAAATTTATTGTAAAGTGTTACCAGGTTATATTTGAGTATCTAAATAATATAACGGTGTTTTACAAATGCATCAAATAGGATGAGGCTGAAAGAGCTCCGGTCGGTGAGTGTCGGCGGACGGGTCCCAGAGGGCGGCAGAGCGGCACAGCTGATGCCCCGGAGCGCGTCGCGTCGGGCGGCAGGGCAGCGCTGCTCCCTCCCCCTGGAGGAGGGCCGATCCCCCGCACTCGAGCTGCTCTAACTGCCTCTCTCACACACATAGTGCTGGAGCTCTCCAAACACGCACATGCAAATCCATGCAGACGTTCAGTTTGGGAGAAAATACGGGCGAGAAAATTCTCGAGCGCGCGATTAGCAGTAGTCGAGGTTGTTCACACTTACAGCGTGTTTATCGGCCAAGAGTTGACTAAAGGTGACTTTGAGTTGGTTGTTGTTGTTGTTGAAGAAGTGTCTGGACTGGAGCGAGTGAACGAGCCACTGATCCTGAACCCGCTGTTATGAACTCTTTACACTAATGTAATGGTAAGTGTGTTTATCATAATTGACGGGGAAGTATTGTTTGTGCTGAATATTGGGTTAAAGTCTAACAGTGTTGTTTAAAGCAAGGTGTATATTTGTTAGTTTGTGTTTAAAATCGATAGTTATCGCGCTACTTGATGTGGTTTCACCGAATATCGTTTCACCTTCGTGTTTTCTCAAACTAATTCACCATACTGACTAGTTCCCGCGAAAATACAATGTTTATTGTTTTTATTGGTAAAGTTTATGAAGCTTTATGGTTATATATATTTCTTTCATTACAGCGGCAGATATCAATTTACCTTTCAGTTCAGCTTTAGTATAACTAGTATTTTGGCGGACACTAATGTTACATTGTGCTATATTAGATGTAGGCTACCTTAACTTTAACCAGCCTGCTATTGCGTGTTTTATGGTTGTATGGTGGTGTTATGAAGAAAAGTGTTATGTCATTGTTTGTTTATTTTGGCACACATGTGATGTCTGTCCTCAGAGACTTTGCTGTGTGGATTGAAGGGGTTGTGTAGTGAACATCTAGGCTGGTAACCAGGAGAATAGCTCTAAACCCCTCAAGAGCTGATCCTTCATCAACCTCAGGTTACCAGTCAGAGATATCTGTTCACAAGGGCTGTGTTAAAAACATTTTCACGTTATGATAATCTTCTCAGAAAACATCATGGTTTCACGATATTCTGTATTAAACCATTGATTATTAATATTATCATCAGTTAAAATGACCATTAAATTAATGCAAACAGTTTTTTTTTGGTTGAACCGATGCTTTATAATAGCAGACTTGAAACCATCTCTTTGTTTTGTTTATTCATATTTCTATAATCAAAAACATGTCAAATCAACTGAATGTAATAATTGACTAGGGCCTAATTGAACAATGGAATTGATTCCATTGATTAATGGAATAATTGAACTTATTTTAATCAATTATTTATTAACATTCCTATGAAATGTATTTTATTTAGAAAATATTTTTGTTATGATTTACAAATATATTATAAATGACAGTGATAATCAAATGAATGCATACAACTAGGATTGTAACGAGACCCTCATGCCACGATTCGATACATATCACGATACTGAACTCACGATACGATATTATTGCGATACTCCAAGACATATGATAAAAGGTTAACAAAAAATATACTGTTGATTAAAATGCTTAATTTGGTTTTACATTGGGGTGTAAATGAATAGGCTTGGACTTGGTGCTGGAAACCTAATGCAAAGGACAATAGTGACACAAGAATAAAGATATTCATGATTCTTTCAGAAGCTGAAAACTGATTTTTTTTTAGACGAATATGCTTGCACTCTGTCACTGACTAGATATATTTTAAATAATGTTGGCCACTTTTTACTGGTAACATAAGACATTTGGCATTAGGACCCACAAATATTCCCCAATTGCATTATTATACATTATATTCAGCATTATATTTAGTAGTTTAATGTCATACTGAGACTAAAACTTCTCATACAGTAATTTTTATTTGGGGTGAACTATCCACTATACATATTGTCACTATCCACGATACATATTGTTGCATTTTTGTATTGCGATATATTATTACATGATATATTGTTACACCCCTAAAACTAACAATTTATTTAAGGCATTTAAAATATAATCAAATGAAAATTTAACAACTTTTATCCTTTTTTTTTGGCAAAGTGCTGCACAACAGAGATAAACATGGACAAAAAAAATGATATTCCTTCAATAATGTTTAATATTATTTATTGTGTTATTATTATTATCATCATTTTGAGAAGTAGCCTACATTCTATTGTAGCCTACTAGGCTTCTGTCATGATTTCTTCAAGTTAAAACAAACTTTATTTTGACGGGTTGTAGTGAAGACCTTTGAGTTTCAGGGTGTATTTGACAATGTTTTTTCTCAAATAAAATCCTTAAGCGTTCTCTAAGAGCAGCTCTGGATGTGTTCACGTCCTCATATTGAGAGACGGCAGACGCTGAAAACACCATGAGCGTCAACACGAGTATGTAGTAGATGAAACGGCGCAGCTTATTCACACAGAGACACGCAGAACAAGCAGATTTTATGTTTATAGCAATATTTTTTGCATTTCAATATTCACAAACCATGTCGCGATTGGATTTATTGTGCAGCTCTACTTTAAATTTATTCATCCATCGATCAATTAGCACATTTTACATGACATCCTTGGCCTTATTCACATCAGCGCCATCTTTGATTTTAACGGGAATGAAAGCGAAGCTGTGAGGGATAGACAGACATATTTCCTCAGTGGATTGAACTGTTATTTAAGGTGTTTTTGGATTGTTCTGCTGACGAAACACTGCAAAAATATATTTCAAAGAAGTTTCAGTAGACAAAAAAACCCCAGGCAACATAAGCTGTGGAAAATTATAAGTGATCTCAGAGCTTTATAAAACTTTTTACAGCGGATGCCATTGAAAACACGGTAAGTCTATCCCTCACAGCCTCGCTTTCATTCCTGTAATGGGGCTGCTCTGAATACGATCTATTGCTGTAAACTTCATTTTCTCTGCTGTATGTGTGTGGGTGGAGCAAGTTGATAGTCTCAGCAGTCAAGTGGAAAGATGCTGCTTATGCAGGTGAGATTCTCTGCCTGATTAAGTACCCCCAATACCGTAGATAAGCAATTGTGCACGATATGATAATCGTATACCGTGATAAATACCTTTACAACCCTAGTTAAAAATACAAATTTCTCGATATTAATAAGCCCTATTCTGATGGTTTCTCATGTGGATGTCTGTAAAAATAAATTTGCATGGCACCTCAGTGATAAAACTCATGCATTTGGATGACGATTTATTGACTTTATTGTAATCCCACGAACCCGCTGTTCGCATGGTCAGTCGCATGATTTTCTGCTTTAAATAAAATGTCATATGCTTGTAATAATACGAATACATTTGTATAATAGGAAAATAATGTTCTATTTGTTATTTTATTATTTAAATCTCATTTTTTTAAATAGAAAGCTAGACGCGCCTACGCTATATTTGAAATGGTTTTCTGTCTGGCATTTTATCTCAAAAGGTTGTCATTTTAAAAATATGGAAATAAGCAGAAACAATTGAATGCAGCCTCTTATTTACATGAGGTAAAAATAAATGCTGCGTCGTTTGTATTTTTAATGTTGTGCATAATAGCCTACACATTTTAAAATTGTATCATATATTGCTGCCACAATAATGACCCATTTCAAATGTTTACGTGCTTTTTTTTTCGCTTTCTCCTTTTTGTTCGCTGAGGTGGAGCGGTGATGAAATATTGTTCTTGTAAATACTTTCCAGCATTTCAGTAATAAAAGTGTACATCTTTAAAATGCATGCAAATTACAGTGAAGCGCAACGGTAATTGTACGTACGGTGCTCGGCAGTGATCAAAAAGGATTTAAACAGTGAATTTTGAAGTGATCTCTTTTTGTAAACTCAGAGATGTGATTCGGAAAAAAAAAATTGTAAAAAAACAGTAGGTAATTTCATTTGGCTGGGGATTTTTACCCGGGTGGTGGGAGAAAAACACTGACATTCAGGTCTGCAAAAACACACCTGATGTGCATTCTTCATTGAATGCAAATGGGATTGGGATTCAATTTTCTTGCTGTATTTTTGTAGAAAAGGTAAAGTGATCTGAACGCACCCGACGTCATACGGCTTCCCAAGAGGACTTGAAAGCCCCAAGAATAGCGACCACCTATTCAGGCAACCCATCACTTATTTCTTTGCATCGCTAAAATGAATATGATGGTTCATAAACATGAGTGCCAGTTACTGGGCTTGTCCGACCATTATTACTGTCTGTTAGTTGTTGTCATTAGTCAAAGCTGTTCGATCTACCTTCACGTTCACATTCACCTGTCCTGTTCCTCCTCTTTCTTTTTTCGAACTGTGGATTTCCTCGTAATAAAGAGCATCTGTAAACATGCTCATAAATTTCAATCAAAATGTTATAAACCCATCATAACATTACTCCACCCTGGCTCAAAAACTCACATTATCAGCGGTTTGGCAGCGGGGTGTGAAGACTATTGGCCCTGAGGGAAACGAAAGAGGACGTGATTACAGCTATTGTGAGTGGCAGCTTTGCTTACTCCCTCAGAGTGGTTTGGGTGTGTAGAGAAGGCAAGAGCGTTCAGGGTTATGCAATGGAGGAGTGATTATGAGACGGCCGTGTGGTGCTCATTTACTGCTCACGGTGTGACCGAGACACCGGGGAACCTGACCGCTGAGGGTGAAGTTGCCATGTGCTGCGCTGTATATGGTTGTTTTTCCCTTTCTTTCCTTTCCTGTCCACACTTACCATTAAGCTTGTGCGTTTTATAAAAACAAAAAATTGTTGCTTTGACAGCATGTTTGAGATGGTATGCTATCAAGACTTTTAGTTCACATGCTCATTCTTAGACTGCGAGTCTCAGCGTTTTTTAAATTGTGGTGTTAAGGGAATTACTACTACTACTACTGCTCATACTTAGGGTTAGGCATGCAAATGCAGATACAAATGCTTGGCCAACACATTTTAAATGTGCAGGTGCAATGTGCATGCGTAAATGCGAAGTCTCACTGGCGATGGTTACAGACCGTTTTTGCAAAAATCCCATCTTCTTCTGTCGGGTGTCTGTGGCACATAACGATTAAAGCTGAAAGTAGGATGAATTTTGGCTGCACCTCATTTATAACCTGAACTGTCATTGCTTTAGATAAAAAGGTCAAGTAATCTTAGCCTATATTTTAAGAGGCTTATTGATCATGACACAAAGTCACGCGTGTCTGCACTGCAGAAGTCTTTTCTGTGATACTTTGATTTGGCGGACAAAAGTTTTTTCAGATGTTTATAACAATGTAATAAATGTAATAACAATGTTAAATTGATTTCCTTCATTATCCACCCTGACATTTTTAATTCTATGACCCCAAAAAACATCAAAATGAATTGCATGAGCATCATGTCATTGACTCAGACAAGATGGATATATTGGTAGGTAAAGTTAGCTTAAAGGTTTAGTTCAGCCAAAAATTAAAATCCAATCATCATATTATCCAGTCTTCAGTGTCACATGATCCTTCAGAAATCATTCTAATTATTCTGATTTGATGCTCAAGAAACATTTCTGATTATTATCAGTGTTGAAAACAGTTGTGCTGCTTAATAGTTTAGTGGAAACAATGTGAAAATCTAATAAGTCTTTATTGTCATTTTTGATCATTAATGCATCTTTGCTGAATAAACTTTTTCAGCAACATTTTTGCCACCTGCAACCTTTCCTTGAGAAGGAATTAATCAAATGTGAGAGGTGAAAAGAGTCTCTAAGTCTTGCTGTTTTTAGAGTTACTTTCCCTGTCTTGCTGCTTTGCTCATGCACTGTACTTGGCTGGTGTGTTAACAGTGCTATTTTTCTTGCCGACTCCATTTTCAGGTCTTGGTCTGCTGATCCAAACTGTCCAAAACTCCAGTCTTAGTTCTCAACCTTCTAAACCACAGCATCAACAGGGCCCCTGCGTTCCCAGAATCTGAGCTCCACGCGACCCAAAACCGACTCGGTTACTCTGAAAAGGCTCTGGAAACTTGAGAACGAAAAACCGGAAGGCAATTCATAAGGCAAAATAGATTTTCCATTCCTCCGGCCTTCCGCATCCATAACCAGACGGGAGAGCTGAAGTAGACGGTCTGTTGATTTTGATGACGCGATTGTTGGAGAAATACGGATATCTGGTTGCTTGTGGTTCTCTCAGACATCTGGCTGTCACCTACCCCGAGTAAAGTAAGCACTACCGAAAGAGAGGATTCTGGGATAGGTTCATGCCGCGGTTGCGCCGCTGTATGGAGGTGTAAGGGAGGAGCGGGACTCTTGTGGGACGCTGGTGGAGTTCTGGCTGGTGGAGATCATGGGAAAAGAGCAGGATCTTCTGCAAGCGGTCAAGAATGGAGATCTAGCTACTACACAGAAACTGCTGGCCAAGGTCAAAGCCAGCAAAAGCAGTGAGTAACAGTTCATTGCTATTCTAACACAGCTTTTGATGTGTATCCATGAGGGTCTTTGCTTTCACAGCCCCTCGTTGGCAAATAGGGAGCTAAAAGATGGGCTGTGAAACGTTTGAATGTTTCTTCTGATTGATATTGATATTCATACACCCATGACTAGGGCTCAGAAACGTTCTTGATATGCATGTATTTGCTCTAAAATTGACTGCAATGGTAAACTGTTGAACACATTCTGCATGTTTTTCACATTTTCTCCGTGAATTGAGAGAGATATTATGCAATATTTTAAAGAGTAGTTTAGAGTAGTAATTCTGAAAAATGTCATTATTTTATTCACCCTCATGTCCATCCAAACCTGTATGACTTTCTTTCTTCCACAGAAGAAGTTTAGCATAATGTCCATGCTGCTCTTTTTTAATACACTGAAAGTACATCATTGTAGTCAATTTTATTCATACACTATATTCCGAGTTTTCTTAAGCCACACAATGGCTTCATGTGAGGAACAGACTGAAATATTTAGCCTACAATGTGTTCAAATTCTCCTGTTTTGTCCCACTGAAGAAATAAGGTCATGCAGGTTTGGAATGATGTAAGTAAATGATGAAAGATTTTAATTTTGGGTTAACTTGGTTAAGCATGCTAATTCGTGGTTGAAAGCATGATCAAATTAACCACAATATTTACTCAATAAGCATGCAATGTGGGGATGTGAAGAACTTTGAATTCAGCGCACGCTGTCTACAGAATTGTTGCAGAATTCATGACAAATAAAGTCATTGGGAAACACATTTGCACATATTTACTTACACATAGCCCAGTTACACAGGTTTATTTCAGGAGGTCAAAGATCGGGACCAGGTTGTCTGTTTTGGTTAAGTGTATTTCTATGGTCTTTCTAATGATCTAAAACGAATGAACTCACTGCTCGGAGAGCCCCATTCATGCCTGTTTTTCCCAGTCCCACCAGTTGGTTTTTGTTTGAAGTTTATTTTATCTCCTGGTTTGTGTTCTTTAAGAGCAGTGCGATTGGCCTTTGGAACATCTTGCCAACCAGGTCCTGATAACATCAACAGACTCTACTGCGTGTTTGCGCTCTACTTTTATCTCTTTATGGCAGCACATTAAGAGAGAGCTGAATGCACTCGACTCCAGCATAAAGAGCCCATGCTCTCTGTGATGTGGTCCAGTCTGTAGAGGGGAAGACAGACACATGCTCCCCCAATAAGACCTCACAAACTGCCAGGCATCAGAAGAGAAACAGGGTCTTTTCTCTGGGATAACCTATAGAGACAGTTGTAAAAGCAATATGCCAATAAAGTCTGTATGTTACAGTCATTTTACTATGGTAAAGAAGTGTTGTTGTGCAAATCAGTCGTTGCATTTTAAATTGAAATGGTATTTTTTTGTAGAAACTAGGGATGCTAACAATTAATCGATGATTAATCGATTACTAATGATTAACGATCGATTAATTGTCGATAATAATTTAATCGATAAAACGGAACGATAGCCGATTAAACAAGGTCATGTGCGTGCGTGCTACTCAACCGTGAAACACGTAAAGCAGACACGAGGAGAAATGAAGCGAGCGTGCCGGAGTTATTTTTGGGACCATTTTATGTTAAAAGGCTAGACTTACACCTTCATGACTTTGCAGGTGCATTTAGAATTTTCATTTTGGTGCATCCCTAATTTAATGTATTCTTGCTGAATAAAAGTATTAATTTCTTTAAAGGTGACATTATGCCCCTTTTCACTATATGTTATATAAATCTATGTTGTCCCCAGAATGTGTCTTTGAAATTTCAGCTCAAAATACAACCCAGAGCATTTATTATAGCTGGTCAAATTTGCCCCTTTTTGGGTGTGAGTAAAAACACGCCATTTTTGTGTGTGTCCCTTTAAATGCAAATGAGCTACTGCTCCCCGCTCCCGTTCAAAAGATGGCCGATCCTTTACACGAGCTTAGGATACTCTGCAATTACAAAACATGCAAATAATCTCACTCATCCAAAATCTCAGAAATAATCAGTAGAGGAGTAGCCTTACAGTGAGACTCAGGAAGAGGTACAACTTTTAGACAACCTGGACATTTCTGAATGATTAGTGGATATATATTTATGTAGTTGTTGTGGAGTTACATTAATTAATCTCATCGACTTGCATGTGCCGTCATGTTAACTTTTACACAAATTGACACAGTTCCCTGAGGTCTTTATAAGACAGCTGTGAAATTGTTTGGTCAAATAGTATTCTGTGCAGCCAATGACAGAACAGTTTATCTCCTTATTATATTTCTTTTAGTAGTCCTAAATCCTAAACTTTTGAAGATTACTGCACTGTACATACACATCATGGATAATTGTTGCCCTGAAAGGAAAATACTCTCATGCGACTTCACACCTGGGGCGACCTTAGCCCTAAATATACCTTTGTACCTTGCAGGTGACCTTTTCACATGTTTGCGAAGGTGCTTGTAATTAACCCTTAAAACACAGGGAACTTTGTCTTTTGAAGACTGTGTCCTCTTGTTGGACAGGTGCCTGTATTTATCGCCGGTAACTTGACAGTATGTTTTCCTGGGCCTCATGGGAAAGACTAGGACTAAGAATAGGGCTGGACCCGAAATCGCCCCCTAAACCCTCAATCACTATTCCCTACGTTAGTCCACTGATACAGTTCACTTGAAGGAGTGAATGAAAACAAAGAGCGAATTCAGACGGCCGTTGAGTGTACATCGCCTGTACACTTGTTATTGCAGTGCAATGTGGGATTGAATAATTACACTCAATAACGTCCACTATGGTTGCAGACACCACTACAAATGGCTGTCCCCTCAAATAACGCCCTATTTGAGGTTGTAGGGGGCGATTTCGGATTCAGCCATTGGGTTTTTTGTTTTCTCTACACCTTGCTGCCTTAACACCTGGTCATTCAGACTTCTACCTTTACAATTGACTGTTGGGTTTTTGTTTGGACTTAAGCTTCAGGATTTGATTTCCAGGGCCAGCGAGAGGTCAGTATGATAACCCAGCACCACCTCAGCTATTCTTTACCCAAGTGTGTGTAAACACACACAGATAACGCAGCCACTTCAAGGCAGGACAGGGTCACGAGTCGATCTCGTGTATAACCTTCTCTGTTGTCTTTTAGGCCAGAATCAAGGCCCGAGCCATTGTGTGAGTGGCACACAGGCTGAGTAATTGCTCTATAATGTCATCTTTAGTGCGCTACGGGTCATAAACGCTTTCATACAGTCATTAACGCGCGGCGGGCTTTTGTGGCCCTCATCCTTCAGGCTGGAGAAGACCCGGCCAGCTGACTAGCCTACCCAGCATGCCTCCGCCCCTTCGTTCCCGCCGCTTTGTCTCAGTCCCTCAGGGGCTGCGCCGCAGCCTGTCAGATTACCCACGACCCTTTGTTCCAACTCGCAGCTTTACTAATTCATCACCTTGCGCTTCGCACACGTGCTCACCCAGGCTGCGCAACCCAACAAACATTTAATGCATCCATTGATGATGAACGCTTCCGTTGCTCCCCTTGACATCTGCCAGCGCAGGTTTGCTTTCACCCCACTTCAGACTCTCATAAATCCATAAATGAAGACCCAGATGGTGGACAAACAGATTATAGGGTATTATATGAGACCCTTCTTATCATGTCCTGTTCTTATCATGACCTATTTTAGATCTCCATGTTTGTATACAGTATGTTGATAAAGTTCTCATGGTGAGTCCGGAGCAGGTCCGATATACGCTGACTTTGTAGGATTTTGTAGGATGGATTTTTTTTCCTTTTTGACCTTTTTTCTTTCCAATAAGAGATGGAAGTCGGAGGTTTGAGTGGAATTGTGCAGTAATTTGTTTGTGTGTTAGTGTGACAATGTTTTGGGTTAAATCCATGGAGTAATCCTCTATGATTCCAGATTTATGCCAGACGTTTGATCCTCTAAGTCCTGTTGTTTTTAGTTCTGGGATGCTTGTAGGCATAGACATGTTTTCAAAGGAACAAGATACAACATGATAAAGTGACAAATATTAAAAGTTATCTCTTCCAGGTAAATCCGAGTTTTTGTCCCAGCATGCCGCGACAGGCACACTTTGTCGTTTGGTTTCTACTTTTGCTGCTTCAACCAGAGTGAAATTTCATCTACATCCAACATTTCCTCTGTCAGTCCAGAAAACTGTGTCATAGTGTTGGGTCAGTAGGATTTTTTGTTTAAAATAAATTAATACGTTTATTCAGCAAGTACACATGAAAATGATCAAAAGTGACAAAGACATTTATAATGTTACAAAAGCAAGCATGATGATTATCAACAATTTTGTACATGCATCAACAACGAAGTGTCATTTACAGTCTTTAAAGATTGAGTGTTGAGTTTCTAAATGCTTCTTGAACTTCTATGGTTTCTTGCTCTCGGCACCCAGTAATTTGCCACACAAAGCACATTGTGGTCAGCACAAAGCATGGTTATCCTCGTTGCTGAGAATGTACTCAGATTAAGTACCATTGTGAAGTATTTAATTAACTGGATTATCCAAATATAGACATTACCTCATGGTTATTTGACAAATTAAACCAATTTTCTTTTTAAGTTCCTCAGAGTTTTTTAATTACAGAATAAGATTTTGGTCATACCACCCACCACTAACCTCCAGCACCTTGGATTCAGGGTGCAGAAGTTCCCCATCAGTGTTTTCTCTTGTTTAATACTCGAATGTGGTTTTGACCTCAAAGAGCCGGTGGTTGTGGTTTCTCAGTTTGTATTGACGCCGCTCAACATCAGAATCACAGATGATTTCATTTGATCCTCTGAAAGAGCCACTGCGGTGGTTTTTGATTCATTAGTTAGTGGTTTAACTGCATGTTAATGATGCTCCTTAATATCAAGCAACCCCCATCACAGCTAGTGAAAAAAACTAGGGGAAACTAATGAGATTTTCTCCTTTTGGTTGGGGGGTTGGGGGCATATTGAAGGGGACGTGTTAAAACCCTTTTTGACAGACTGTGAAATTCTGTCTCTGTTTGGTGGTTGTCTGTCGAGTCTGACACTTGCCTGCTAAATGTTTAATTGGCTCGCTAAAGAGAAACGTCCTGAGAGCATGTCAGGTGCTGTTCAGAAGATGAGAAATATTCCTATGCAAGGCTATAAGGCATCTGTTGTCACCTGAATTATCTCAACCAAACAGCCATATATATGAATATATATATAATATATAGCCTATGATGTGATGCTAAGGAAACGATGGAAGCTTGTTTCCGCCACAGAATAAAAAATAAAGAAAGTAATTGTGAATTTTTACCTCACAATTCTGACTTTTTTTTCTCAGAATGGTATGATATAAACTTTATAAATCTTTTTTGATGGACTTTATAACTCGCAGTAGCGAGTTTATATCTCACCATTCTGAAAAAATAACTCGCAATTGTGAGAAAAAAAGTTGCAATTATCTTTTTAAACGTTTTATTCCGCTGCGGAAACAAGCCTTCTTTAAGAAACACTTCTTTTCAATGTGAAAACAGTTGTGGTACGTAATATTTTTAGGGAAACAATCCAGATTTATTTTCTGGATTATTCGATTAGTAGACAGTTCAAAGTCTCACTGTCACATTTGATCAGTTTAATGTGTCTTTGCTAAATAAAAGTATTAATTTCTTAACAAAATCTTACTGACCTTATACTTTTCAATTGTAGTGTTTATCTAAAATATTTGATATAGACCACATAGATTTATTGACAGTACCACTTTTTTTTTAAATATATTTTTTTGTTTTGTGAGAATATCAGAAAAAAAGATTTACTCTCCACATGAAATGTGTCTGTTAGAGGCCTTAAACACATTTGTATTACATTCTGAGAGTAGTAAACCATCTGAACACTTGATTGGTTGTAATCATCCTGTTTGTGTATGTGCGCGTGCATTTGACCCATGCACTGTTTATTTTCTGTCGCGGTTTTATCTCCTTATCCTGCATTTGTTGTGTCAATCAGATTCGCAGATGCAGTCTTTAGTGTGTCACAGAATAGCTTTGAGATTACGCCAATTATTCTCTGCCTATGAATGCGCATTCAAACGTTATCTTCCTGACACAGAGGACTTGTGCTGAGAAAAGTACTACAGTCCTGCCTGAGGCCAGAATAATGCTGAATAAACCACAGAACAGTCCCTCAAATGCCGCTTTGCTGTCATTTAGCTTACATGCACAAGTAGCCTGAAGTATCCCTGTTTAAGCCGGGGTTTTTTGGCTGTATTTAGGGATGGAAAGTTACTATAAGTGCACACAGCTTTTAGTAAAACCCCAACAGAGCTTCATAACACTGAAGTCAATTAATGCTTAAGCCCCGTCGCATACGACCAGTGACTACGCCACGTTTCTTTTCCACACAGGAATGCGGGAGCAGAATCTGGTAGTATGTGGAAAATAGGTCAATATTACCTCAGAACACTGTATGCAGTGACTTATGAGCCACAGCTGCCTTGAGCTGGAGCTTAATAGTGTTTCACAGATACTTTTCTGGCACTCTTCCTTCTCCGAGCATGCCAACCATTGTCCAGGCTTCGACATAACACTCCGAACTTTGAATGAGGGGAAAAAAATGCACAAGAATAGGAGAGATGATGTCAGCTAGAGGGAATGTACGCCCCACAGCGCTCTCTGTGTCCTCTAATAGAGTTTGAATGAGTGCGTTCAACAGGTACTGCAAGACTCTCTGTGCGGAGACACAATACTAGTGTACAACACAATACTAGTGTACCGAGTGTGTTTTTGGGTTTGTACTTTGGCTGGTTTAGGCCTGTCATTTATTCAACCGATTCATTAAAAAATGTTGAATCATTTCGGAACGAAATAGAGACATATTAACCGCTCTGTTGTAACTTTATTTAGAAATATTTTTGATGGCCAAATAGAGCAAAAACAGGCACTATTGGGTCTAAAAAAATATGTTTTTGTTACCCTCTGGTGCTCTTCGCATGTCGGCCAAAAATGACAGAAATCTTTTTTTTCTTTTGAAATCTTTTGAAAGGAATGTACTATATTTTAGTTTGACTGTTTTTTATTTAATATTTTGTATTTTCAAGGGGATTTTATGGTACTACATTATAATTACTTGGGAATTCTTTTTTTTTTTTTTTACAGAATTTTAAGTTTCAGGGGTGCAAACAGCGCGCTTTTCGGCGCCTCCCGCTTTTTTCACGTCAGTTTGGGTGACTTGTGTGAATCGTGCAGATCCGAAGAGGTTTTTTTTAGGGGGGGGGGGGGGGGGGTCTGAGAGGGTCTGATTATAATTTAACCAACAGTAATTCTGGATTGCATCCACCAACAAGTAAATAGGAGATAGCGAATCAGAACACTGCGCGCCAAACCAGCAGTGTGTGCAAGCGTGAACCACTAGTGTTTCTGTCTCACTCTGGATCTGCCGCGCGCTGCATCACATTTCTCTCTGCGTGGCGTGTCCGTTTTTATGTCCGCTCTCGTGTTAACTGGTCAGAGCTTGTGTTAGAGCACAATGCCTGCGTGACACACACACACACACACACACACACACACACACTTCTCGAGCCGTGCCGAAACCGCGTGCTAGAAATAGAACCGCAACCGACGCCTATTTTTCACGCGACTCGCAAGAGTGTTGGAAGTTTCCAGACAAAATAGAAGGCGCAAATACATATTAATAAGTTACATTTTGATGCATGAAAGTCTCTCGGTTTTGACAAATGCATATTTGTAATTTAAAAAATAGGCCTAATTATCGATTTTTTCGAGTAATTTCAGCCGTCACCATGGTAACCCGGGACGGAACCACAATCGCCGCGAATCGCGGCCACCCCGGCGGCACGTCAACATGGTTACAGATGGCAGAGAGATGCAATCTTTCCCCGGAATACCCGCCCAGCGAGTGCTTGAAGTGCGTCAGAAACAGAGCGCGCGCGCGATCAGTTGTTGGTAATTTGTTGTGTAGCGTGCGCGACGCCGCATCCGATGTAGACAGCATTGCTTTTTTTTGAGGGCGCTTAACACACAGGCTCGTAGAAACGGCCCTGGCAGCTCGCGCCAGTTCTAGACACGGTGAAAGTTTCCTGATTGTGACGGATGGCCGAATTTACATGACACATTATAAATGAGCATTATAGTCTGCGATAGATACAGTGCCAAAAAGAAGAGAAGAGGATAAAAGGGGATAAAGACAGAGGTAAAGTGATGTAGTTAATGAACAGTTTATCTAATTGCATGGGAGTAAGATACTATAATTTCATGGCAGTTATTTTTACCTTAAACTTAATGTTAGCAGTTGTTCTGAGAGCTCCAGAGTCCAGACTGTGTGATTTTGTAACAATCATGTCAGTTTTAAGACGCATTTTTTATTATCACTTTTTTATTAATGTTTTACCCTACAGTTGTGCAGTTTTGGGGGATACACTACAGGCCAAAAGTTTGGAAACATTACTATTTTTAATGTTTTTGAAAGAAGTTTCTTCTGCTCATCAAGCCTGCATTTATTTGATCAAAAATACAGATTTGTTTTTTTAATATTGTGATATATTATTACAATTTAAAATAATTGGTTTTCAATTTATTATACTTTAAATTATAATTTATTTCTGTGATGCAAAGCTGAATTTTCAGGATCATTACTCCAGTCTTCAGCATGTGACATCCGGTCTATCACATGATCCTTTAGAAATCTGATTTATTATGAGTGTTGGAAACAGTTCTGCTGCCTAAAATATTTGATGAATAAAAGGTTAAAAAGAACTGCATTTATTCAAAATAATTAAAAACATTTTCTAATAATATAAATCTTCTTTACTATCACTTTTTATCAATTTAACACATCCTTGCTGAATAAAAGTATTGATTTATTTCAAAAAAAGAAAGAAAAAAATACTGAACCCAAATTACTGACCAGTAGAGTATATTGTTGTTACAAAAGATTTCTATTTTTTTTTTAATTCTTCTTCCTTTTTAATTTTATTTTAATTTTTATTACTTTTTATTCATCAAAGTATCCTAAAAGTATCACACGTTATTAAAAAAATATTAAGCAGCAGAACTGTTTCCAACTTTGATAATGAATCATCATGGAGTAATTACTGGAGTAATGATCCTGAAAATTCAGCTTTGCATCACAGAAATAAATGATAATTTAAAGTATAGGCTAATAAATGGCCTATATTGGGGTCTCAGTATATTTTCCTGCTATTTTGTCCTTAGCCAATCACATGCCTGATGCTTGTATTTTGTTTATTAGTTTCTATGCAGATGCACTAGGCCTACCCTACACAATTACCCCAATCATCCTAGAATTATTAATTCTTTACAAAAAGAGCTATTCAAATCATCAGGTGAAATTGTTTTCAGGAAGTAGCAGTAAAGCAAGAAGAAGAAGTGCAAGATAGTTTTTCTATCTAGACTATGTGCCTATAGGGGTGGGTGGGTTGGGGATGGTGGCAATGTAGTATCTGGATATTTGCCGCGGGACGAGGGCTTCGATTACCTCTCTCTTTTTTGACCATACATGTGTTTGCACCCCTGAAGTTTATAGCTATGAAAAATGCACAAAAATACTATATATTTTTTTAAAATTTGAAATCTATATTTTCAAAAACATTTTATACTCTAAAACTGCAAGAAAATCAAAGCCATAAATCTAAACAAAGTGTGTTCCAAATTTGAGCTTGATATCTCCAAAAAATTTGCTTTCAGTCAGATTTTGTTTGGCCGCAGTACCAAACGTCTCCACTAGATGAAATTAGCCTACCATTAATTTCTAATGGGTCATTTTTGACCACGAGGAGAACAAGTGTGACTATTTTTTTCAGGACCATTTAACCTTTTCGAATCATGTCCATGATTTTTTTGTGTGTTCACATAGCAAGTGCCAAAACCTTTAACAAGTTTCATACCATTCAGACGAAGTAAAAAAAGTATTAAAAACCAAACTTTCAATTTTTCGGTCAAAAATGACGAAGAGCACCACATGGTTAAACTTCTGTATAAAACCAATATCACATTTGCGATCACGCTGCTCTCTCAAGGCGTGTTTGTTTGTTTTTTGCAAAGTAAGTGACATACTCGATATTATCAGCTTCCATATCGTTAAAACAACAATTACGATATTATCGTCAATGATACATAATGCACATCCCTAATGATAATGGCGATATCAGGGTTGGGGAGTAACTAAATATAGCAACACTACTAACTGAGGTATATTTTTAATCGTACAGCAGTTAGTTCTTATCCTTGAATTTGATTGGTCAGATGGTTCAGTCTGTTGTGATTGGTCAACTCTGCTCTGATTGGTCAGATGACCCTGTTATGACAGAGACGAGGAAGCAGGCTGCAAGTAAAACTCTTTATTGTAGTAGAATAATAGATGAAGTAGTATGCAAAGTCCAGGGTGATGCAGGCGGTGGCGCAGGGACTTTGATGGTCAGACACGGTGAAGACAGTGATGAGTGTTCTGAAGTGACGATAGTAATCCAGACAAGTAACACATCCACGAGACGAAACCGGAACACAGGAACTCAGGATGGCAACGAAGAACAGGAACAAGAACGGGACCAGAAACACACAGAGACTTCATGCAACGATCTGACAGGGGAAATGAGAAAGTGATGAGAATATATACTGTGATGAGATGGGTTGCAGCTGATGATTAGTGACTGCAGCTGGATCGCTGATCAGAGGTAACGAGCCGGACACACCCACTCACGCGCTCACACACACGTAAACAAGCAAAGCACGAGACGAGGAGAGACATTGGATCTATGAACCGTGACAGTACCCCCCTCCCTAGGAACACCTCCTGGTGTTCCCAGGCCCCCTTACCTGCCGATTGTAATCATCGATAAGGGAGTGATCCAAAATGTCTCTGGCCGGTACCCAACTTCTCTCCTCAGGACCGTAACCTTCCCAGTCCACCAAATACTGAAATCCGCGTCCCCTCCGCCTAGAGTCCAGTACACGATTGACCGAATAAGTGGGTTCCCCATCTACGAGTCGCGGCGGGGGAGGAACCGGAACTGGCGGGTTAATCGCTGATCGAAACACAGGCTTAATTTTGGAAACATGGAAAACGGGGTGAATTCTCCTGTACGCAGGAGGAAGGTTGAGGCGGACTGCCACCGGACTAATGATCTTGGTGACAGTAAACGGGCCAATAAATTTGGGAGCAAGTTTATTGGATACGGAACGGAGAGGAATGTTCTTGGTAGAAAGCCACACTTTTTGACCAACGACGTAAACGGGAGGCCTAGACCGGTGGCGATCGGCTTTGGCCTTGGTGCGCAACCCCACCCGGAGTAGAGTCTCGCGGGCTCTAGTCCATGTGTGGTGACACCTCTGGACGAAGGCGTGAGCGGAGGGAACCGCGACTTCGGATTCCAGACTAGGAAAGAGTGGTGGCTGGTACCCTACACTACACTCAAACGGAGACAGGCCCGTGGATGACACTGGCAACGTGTTGTGGGCGTACTCCACCATAGAGAGTTGGTGACTCCAAGAGGAAGGATTCTTGGAGACCAAACATCGTAACGTTCTTTCCAAATCCTGGTTGGCTCTCTCAGTTTGGCCATTGCTCTGGGGATGAAACCCAGAAGACAGACTGACAGTCGCGCCCAGTAATCTACAAAATTCTCGCCAAAATTTGGACACAAATTGGGGTCCTCTGTCAGAAACCACGTCTGTCGGGAGGCCATGTAACCGAAAGACGTGGTTAACGACAATCACCGCTGTCTCCTTGGCTGAGGGTAATTTGGGCAAGGGAATGAAATGGGCCGCCTTCGAGAACCGGTCCACCACGGTCAAAACTACCGTGTGACCCTGAGAGGGTGGGAGGGCGGTAACAAAATCTAGTGCGATATGGGACCAGGGTCTCGAAGGAACCGGCAGCGGTAGGAGTAACCCATCCGGGGGTCGATTGGAAGTCTTACCAGTGGCACAAACTGAGCAAGCCAAAACAAAATTGTGAATGTCACGAGCCATGAGAGGCCACCAGAATCGTTGCTTAACTAAACATTTAGTACGACTGACTCCTGGATGACAAGCCACATTGGAAGAATGCCCCCACTGAATAACGCTGGACCGTAGACTCTCAGGCACAAATAAACGATTCGGTGGGCAACCGACCGGGGGCGTTACCCCTTCTAAGGCCTTCATGACCTTCGATTCGACCTCCCATACGAGTGTGGAGATGAATAGGGTCTCTGGTAAAATGCACTCGGGAGTAGACGGGCGTTCGGAACGATCAAAAATACGCGATAAAGAATCGGGTTTGATGTTTTTAGAACCCGGGCGGTACGAGAGAGTAAAGTCAAAACGACCGAAAAAAAGTGCCCACCGAGCCTGCCTGGAGTTCAATCTTTTAGCAGTCCGAATGTATTCCAAATTCTTATGATCGGTCCAGACGATAAAAGGTACCCCCGACCCTTCTAACCAGTGCCGCCACTCCTCCAATGCTAACTTGACTGCCAACAACTCTCTGTTCCCAATGTCATAATTGCGTTCGGCAGGCGATAACCGATGAGACAAAAACGCGCAAGGATGCATCTTGTCGTCTGAGAGAGCACGCTGGGATAACACTGCACCTACCCCCACCTCTGACGCGTCGACCTCCACCACGAACTGACGTGATGGGTCAGGGGTTGTCAGAATGGGGGCTGAAACGAAGCAACCCTTCAGTTTGGCAAACGCAGCCTCGGCTGCGTCTGACCACCTGAACGTCGTTCTGGGGGAGGTCAAGGCGGTCAGAGGTGCGGCTAGTTGGCTGAAGTTGCGAATAAAACGCCGGTAAAAATTAGCGAACCCCAGAAATCTCAGTAGGGCCTTACGAGACTCTGGGCTTGGCCAATCCACCACAGCCTTGATCTTCTCAGGATCCATGCGCATTCCCTCAACTGACACGATGTACCCTAGAAATGGAACAGACTGTGCATGAAAATCGCATTTCTCCGCCTTGACAAAAAGCCCATTCTCTAGCAACCTCTGAAGCACTCGCCGGACGTGCTGCACGTGATCCTGGAGAGAAGAAGAAAAAATCAGTATGTCGTCCAGGTAGACATAAATGAACTGATCTATCATATCTCGCAGCACGTCATTGACGAGTGCCTGGAAGACCGCTGGGCTATTGGAAAGCCCGAAAGGCATAACCAAATATTCAAAGTGCCCTCTGGGGGTGTTAAAAGCGGTCTTCCACTCATCCCCCTCCCTGATGCGGACCAAATGATAAGCGTTCCGTAAATCCAACTTTGTGAAGATGGACGCTCCCTGCAACCTCTCGAAGGCTGAAGACATCAGCGGCAAAGGATAAGTATTCTTTACCGTGATGTTGTTCAACCCCCGGTAGTCAATACAAGGTCGTAAGGATCCGTCCTTCTTCCCCACAAAAAAGAACCCCGCCCCCGCTGGTGAAGAGGAAGGGCGAATGAACCCCGTTGCTAGAGAATCAGAAATATATTTCTCCATAGCCTCCCTCTCAGGTGTCGAGAGTGAATATAACTTGCCTTTAGGCGGAGCCGTACCTGGTAATAAGTCTATGGCACAGTCATAGGGACGATGCGGAGGAAGAGAAGCAGCCCGAGACTTACTGAACACTTCCTTCAGGTCCAGGTACTCCGCGGGCACGTTAGACAGATCCATTGCCTCCTCCTGAAACACAGAGACAGAAACAGACGGACAAGCAGACACTAGACAAGACTTATGACAACGATTACTCCAAGCTGACACAGACTTGAGCTGCCAGTCCACTTTAGGGTTGTGACGGATGAGCCAGGGGTGACCGAGAACTATGGGTGCAAGGGGAGTGTCCAGAATGTAGAATGAAATGGTCTCAGTGTGGTTGCCTGATGTGATGAGGGTGATATCTTCAGTGGCGAAAGTGATGGTAGGAAGTTTCTGTCCGTTGAGTGCATGTACAGCGATCTGATGAGTGAGGGGTTTGAGGGGAATCTGGAACTGACGTGCAAATGAATGGTCCATAAAATTACCTTCCGCCCCGGAGTCCAAGAGTGCCCGACAATCGTGAGTGCGTGCTGACCATCTCAGTCTTACCGGAAGGAGGGTAGATGTAGATGAGGTCTTCTCGGCGGAGATCCCACCCGATAGTAGCCTCATACTTACTATCGGGCTTGGCCTTTTACCGGGCAGTTGTAAGCATAGTGCCCGGCTCCTCCACAGTACAGACAAAGGCCCTGGGACCTCCGCCTTTCCCTCTCCTCCCGGGAAAGCCGAGCTCGACCCACCTGCATGGGCTCGTGATCGTAGACGGGGCTGACCGCGTCCCCGCCTCCAAGCCGTGAACCCTCGGCTCCTGCCAGAGGGTGACTGCTCCTAGTGCGGCTCCCAACTCTGGCCAGCCGTGCGTCAACTCGAAGTGCCAGAGCGATGAGGTCGTTAAGCGATTGGGGTAGGTCCAAGGCGTAGATCTCCCTTTGGACGCGGTCAGCCAGCCCATGCAGGAACATGTCCCACTGCGCCTCCTCGTTCCACTGGCTCTCCGCCGCCAAGGTCCGGAACTCGATCGAGAAATCTGAAACAGATCTTTCTCCTTGACGTAAATCGGCCAGCATCCTTGCGGCCTCTCTCCCGGCGACAGCACGGTCGAAAACTCTTCTCATTTCGGCGGAGAGCTCCTGGAACGAGGAACAGCATGGGTCTTGATTTTCCCACACCGCCGTTCCCCATAATGCCGCTTTCCCAGTCAGGAGGGTGAGAACGAAGGCCACCTTAGAACGCTCACTGCCGAAGGTTCGGGGCTGAAGGGAGAAATGCATGGAACATCGGATTAGAAAAGCCCTGCAAAAATTCGGTTCACCTGAGTAGGTCTCTGGAACAGGTAGGCGTGGCTCTGACTGGGATGGGCTTTCCGATGGTGTGGGGGGAACAGCTGGTGTGGGCGGCGCAGCGGGAGCTCGCATCTGATGGATCTGCCGGGTGAGCTCGGACACCTGCGCCACTAACGCCTGAACAGCGCGACCAGTATCGTGAATATTCTTTTCTTGAAGATCCATACGTGCCATGCTGTTATTCACGTAATCCTCGAACGAGGGCGCTGAATTACTCGCTGCTTCCATGTTGGGTCAGATCGTTCTGTTATGACAGAGACGAGGAAGCAGGCTGCAAGTAAAACTCTTTATTGTAGTAGAATAATAGATGAAGTAGTATGCAAAGTCCAGGGTGATGCCGGCGGTGGCGCAGGGACTTTGATGGTCAGACACGGTGAAGACAGTGATGAGTGTTCTGAAGTGACGATAGTAATCCAGACAAGTAACACATCCACGAGACGAAACCGGAACACAGGAACTCAGGATGGCAACGAAGAACAGGAACAAGAACGGGACCAGAAACACACAGAGACTTCATGCAACGATCTGACAGGGGAAATGAGAAAGTGATGAGAATATATACTGTGATGAGATGGGTTGCAGCTGATGATTAGTGACTGCAGCTGGATCGCTGATCAGAGGTAACGAGCCGGACACACCCACTCACGCGCTCACACACACGTAAACAAACAAAGCACGAGACGAGGAGAGACATTGGATCTATGAACCGTGACAGACCCAGTCTGTTGGGATTGATCTACTCTGCTCTGATTGGTCAGATAACCCAGTCTGTTGTGATTGGTCTACTCTGCTCTGATTGGTCAGATGACCCAGTCTGTTGTGATTGGTCTACTCTGCTCTGATTGGTCAGATGACCCAGTATGTTGTGATTGGTCTACTCTACTCTGATTGGTCAGATGCTTCAGTCTGTTGTGATTGGTCTACTCTGCTCTGATTGGTCAGATGGCCCAGTCTGTTGTGATTGGTCTACTCTGCTCTGATTGGTCAGATGACCCAGTCGGTTGTGATTGGTCTACTCTGCTCTGATTGGTCAGATGACCCAGTCTGTTGTGATTGGTTAGATCAGTGGTTCCCAAACCTGTCCTGAAGGCCTCCCAACACTACACATTTTCGTTGTCTCCCTAATCAAACACACCTGATTCAACTCATCAGCTCAATTAACCCATGTGATAATGAGCTGATGAGTTGAATCAGGTGTGTTTGAGTAGGGAGACAAAGAAAACGTGCAGTGTTGGGGGGCCTTCAGGACAGGTTTGGGAACCACTGGGTTAGATGACCCAGTCTGTTGTGATTGGTCTACTCTGCTCTGATTGGTCAGATGCTTCAGTCTGTTGTGATTGGTCTACTCTGCTCTGATTGGTCAGATGTTTCAGTCTGTTGTGATTGGTCTACTCTGCTCTGATTGGTCAGATGACCCAATATGTTGTAATTGGTCTACTCTGCTCTGATTTGTCAGATGACCCAGTCTGTTGTGATTGGTCAAATGACCCAGTCTGTTGTGATTGATCTACTCTGCTCTGATTGGTCAGATGGCTCAGTCTGTTGTGATTGGTCTACTCTGCTCTGATTGGTCAGATGACCCAGTCTGTTGTGATTGGTCTACTCGGCTCTGATTGGTCAGATGACCCAATATGTTGTGATTGGTCTACTCTGCTCTGATTTGTCAGATGACCCAGTCTGTTGTGATTGGTCAGATGACCCAGTCTGTTGTGATTGATCTACTCTGCTCTGATTGGTCAGATGGCTCAGTCTGTTGTGATTGGTCTACTCGGCTCTGATTGGTCAGATGACCCAATATGTTGTGATTGGTCTACTCTGCTCTGATTTGTCAGATGACCCAGTCTGTTGTGATTGGTCTACTCTGCTCTGATTGGTCAGATGACCCAGTCTGTTGTGATTGGTCTACTCTGCTCTGATTGGTCAGATGACCCAGTCTGTTGTGATTGGTCTACTCTGCTCTGATTGGTCAGATGTTTCAGTCTGTTGTGATTGGTCTACTCTGCTCTGATTGGTCAGATGGTTCAGTTTGTTGTGATTGGTCGTCTCTGCTCTGATTGGTCAGATGGTTCAGTTTGTTGTGATTGGTCGTCTCTGCTCTGATTGGTCAGATGGTTCAGTTTGTTGTGATTGGTCTACTGCTTACAGCGCACCATACCATTACTATAACCATATCTGAATTTTAGCTCAGGAGGCTTCCGCAATTCTCAGCTATTGTACACAGTGTAAAAGCAGGAACAATGGTGTCGATTTTACCATATCAATTGAGGTGCACCTCATGAATCTTTTTCTTTTTGGAGACAATAACTTTATTTAACGTGCACTTTGATCTTTAAATCTTTGCAGGCCTTGTAATTTCACAAACAGTTAGGCTTTACATTCATTTGTCACAGTGAATTTGCAGCAAGGAAGAGTTTGAGGCAGGATATAAATGCAGCAGTAAAACTTTAATAAACAATAAATCAAAATAACAAACACCCAGGAGATTATCCACATACAGGAGCAGAACAACCACTTAACAGAGACAAGAGCTGACAAAAACAAAAAACAAACAGAAAATGAGGGCTATATAGAGCAACCAAGGAGCACATATTAGCACACGCATCCAAAGAAAAACAGGAACACAGGAAAACTAAACAGAAAATAATCCTTAAAATTTACTAAAGATAGATATATTTTAATTTAACAAAAATGGTGTGTACAGTCCTTCGGAAAATATCTGTATGTTTAGTCTGCTTTCCTGGAAGAGAAAATCTATATCTATGCCAAGGTTTTTTTTTAAGTTTTATTTTTACTTCAAGAACTACTAGTTTATAGATGACCTAAAAGCTCATAGATGTTGACTAAAATCCACAAAATACCGATTTAGTTTTTATGAGCTCTCAAATGTATTTTAACGGGAGAAATGGAAATGCTCCAACTCTTTTCATATGGAGATGAACGGACGTGAGCCAAAGCACAGATATGGCAGGAGAAGCGCTGTTAATCTGTCACCTTATCTCCTGTAGCGCCTGCGTATCTCAGACGGATACGGTCAATCACATGCCAGCAGCACGTGATCTCTGTGCAATAGAGCGGATTCTGGGTAAACCGATGAAAGTTTGGGATAGGAGGAAAAAAGCCATTCTGAACAAAGCGTGGGGTGTGAATTTCCTTTTCATCATGAGAACAAAATGCATTCCTTTGTGTGTGTGTGTGTGGTGTTGAATAACAGTTTTAGCTGCTGTATGCATTCTAAAGAAAAATACTTTTTTGGCCAAGAAATTGGTACTAAAATATTTTATATTTTTGTTTTAAAAAGTGATTCGTGTGAAAACGGATCAGATCACTTTTCAGCCCAAAATCAAAAGAAAGAAGAGAAAAAACTTCTTGTTCCTTTAATGCTTCTTATTACTTTAATACGTTTTTTTTTTTTCATTTAAATCAGCACAAATTAAAGGAAGTACAATGTATACTATCAGAATGTACAGTATAAATAGCTTTATAATCAGATTTAATGTCTTTTTTTGTGTTACAGTAATGGGAAATTAGTCATTTAGCTTTGCTGAAAATGTGCATGATTTGTCATGAAAACTTTTTTGTCACTTTTTGATATTTCTTGAAACTAAAAATACACTTGACAGCTGTATGCTACACAATTTATGAACAGTGAAGCTTATGTAAAAGGGAGTGTGACGTAATGGCGGAAACTCTGATTTGCTTATTTGGATGAACAAATTACTGTACACCCTTGATAAAGAGAATTAAAGGGATAGTTCACCCCAAAATTAAAATTTGTCATCATTTACATCATTTTCCAAACCTGTATGAGTTTCTTTCGTCTGCTGAACACAAAAGAAGATATTTTAAAGAATGTTGGTAATCAAACAGTTGAGCGTAGCCATTAACTTCCATAGTAAAAAAAAAAAAAATACCATGGAAGTCAATGGCTACCGTCAACTGTTTGATTACCAACATTCTTCAAAAAATCTCATACAGATTTGGAACAACATGAGGGTGAGTAAGTGATGACAACATTTTCATTTTTGGGTGAACTATCCCTTTAAACTCTTGGAAGACTGAACCAGCAATAAGCAAACTGTTAGTGAAGTTGGATAAAAGTCTTAGCTAAATGACTACTAGCAGAACATGCTTAGTAAACCACCTCTGCATCAACACACACATCAACATACCACATACTCAGCAGTTTTGATTGGTCTCTTCCTCCATCATCATCATCCTCATCATTATGTCATCACCTGTGCTAAAGTGACACTTTGAATGTTCTGCTGAGTCAACAAACCGTGAGAGAAGCCACACAGAAACAGGCCTGCCATGGTGTTGCAGCTGCTCAGCACTGGAGCTGTGACTCTCTTCTATTTGCCTTGTCCACGTGTATCACACACACCCACATTCAGAGCGCTGATCATTTGCATGCTACGCAGCCTCTGATATGAGGCTTTGCATTCTACCTTATTACCACTAAAATATGGTTTCAAAACCTAAAGCGGGTGGCTGTAAGTGAGGACTGCCTCAAAATGTTAAGCTGTGTAATTTGGGCCAACATTTGAGGGATTGCATCGCACTTCTCTTTCAGAAATACCACAATTCATGACAGCACACATAATTTAAAACCATTTGTAGCTCCAGCTAATTGAAGATACATTATTTCGCTCAATTCTTCGCAGTCATAAATCTGATCTTAGATTAATTGTTTTCTCTAGACAAATACAATAAATGTTTCAGATTCAAGATCAATGACTTAATGTGGAGCGCTGCATGAATATGAGGGTTATTTCCAGGTTATTCTCACATGCCTCCAATGCAGTTGTCCAGATCCTCTGGTTGTAGTGGGAAAACCCATGACTGAAACAGATGTTTCCCTCTTGTTGAATAATCTCCACCTCTTCTGTTGTTGCTTTTGAGACATAATAGGAAGCAGCAGGAGGAAATTACGGCTTGTTTTAATCCTAGTTGAAATGCATTCCCCTTGTGGCCACTGGCACAACCTTGCACCTGTGATCTGGATGGTGGTTTGGGCCATTACAAATATTAATGAAAAGCATAGCTTTTCCGCCAGTCTAAAATTCTTTATTCAAAGTGTTGATTCAGAAAAGCAGCTGTAATGCGTTCACGTAATTTAGTATGACAGCATCTTATTTTTCTCTGTCTTGACAGGCTGCACTTTACATTTATGGTTTGTTTTATTACTAGCTTCATAACCTGTTTGCACTTTACTCATCAAATTGTAGTTTTGGAGCTCTTGCACACTTATAATTAAGGCGGCCTCTTGTCATAAAGCAGTTGAGAAGTTTTTTTCTCTCTTTTGGAATAGCGAGAAAATTTCCTTGAGTCTGCTATTTCTTCATCAGATGTTATGGGTCTACTTTTGAGACGTGCAGAAACACCTCATCAGCAGCCCCAAACTTTTTTTTCCAATTTTTCCGTTCTGATTTTTTGGGGAAATCAGCTTAATGGATTTAACCATGGCACATTGTGTTAAATGAAGTGACAGTAAATTACAATGACCAAGCACCCTTAAGTCATTCTTTTTTTTTTTAATGAGATTTCTTGAATGATGTACCTTTCTGATACCTGGATCGAGTTTCTTCACAGGAGATCAATCCAAATTCAATACTGTCAGTTGGCTGATTCAAGAAAAACACCATAAAGCAATGTTTAGATGATAATAATAGACAAAAATTAAATCTGTTTATCATATAAAGTGAAGAAGCATTGTTTCTTGCTGAAGCTCAAACGTGCTGCGTAACACGAGGATGAACCTCATTGGTTCTTGCTAAAGCTCAAACGTGTGCGTAACACGAGAATGAACCTCATTGGTTCTTGCTGAAGCTCAAACGTGTGCGTAACACGAGAATGAACCTCATTGGTTCTTGCTGAAGCTCAAACGTGCTGCGTAACACGAGGATGAACCTCATTGGTTCTTGCTGAAGCTCAAACGTGATGCGTAACACGTGGATGAACCTTATTGGTTCTTGCTGAAGCTCAAACGTGATGCGTAACACGAGAATGAACCTCATTGGTTCTTGCTGAAGCTTAAACGTGCTGCGTAACACGAGAATGAACCTCATTGGTTCTTGCTGAAGCTCAAACGTGCTGCGTAACACGAGGATGAACCTCATTGGTTCTTGCTGAAGCTCAAACGTGAATGCGTAACACGAGGATGAACCTCATTGGTTCTTGCTGAAGCTCAAACGTGTTGCGTAACACGAGAATGAACCTCATTGGTTCTTGCTGAAGCTCAAACGTGATGCGTAACACGAGGATGAACCTCATTGGTTCTTGCTGAAGCTCAAACGTGTTGCGTAACACGAGAATGAACCTCATTGGTTCTTGCTGAAGCTCAAACGTGCTACGTAACACGAGAATTAACCTCATTGATTCTTGCTGAAGCTCAAACGTGCTGCGTAACACGAGGATGAACCTCATTGGTTCTTGCTGAAGCTCAAACGTGAATGCGTAACATGAGGATGAACCTCATTGGTTCTTGCAGAAGCTCAAACGTGCTACGTAACACGAGAATGAACCTCATTGGTTCTTGCTGAAGCTCAAACGTGCTGCGTAACACGAGAATGAACCTCATTGGTTCTTGCTGAAGCTCAAACGTGCTACGTAACACGAGAATGAACCTCATTGGTTCTTGCTGAAGCTCAAACGTGAATGCGTAACACGAGAATGAACCTCATTGGTTCTTGCTGAAGCTCAAACGTGCTACGTAACACGAGAATGAACCTCATTGGTTCTTGCTGAAGCTCAAACGTGCTGCGTAACACGAGAATGAACCTCATTGGTTCTTGCTGAAGCTCAAACGTGCTACGTAACACGAGAATGAACCTCATTGGTTCTTGCTGAAGCTCAAACGTGCTACGTAACACGAGAATGAACCTCATTGGTTCTTGCTGAAGCTCAAACGTGCTACGTAACACGAGAATGAACCTCATTGGTTCTTGCTGAAGCTCAAACGTGCTACGTAACACGAGAATGAACCTCATTGGTTCTTGCTGAAGCTCAAACGTGCTACGTAACACGAGAATGAACCTCATTGGTTCTTGCTGAAGCTCAAACGTGCTACGTAACACGAGAATGAACCTCATTGGTTCTTGCTGAAGCTCAAACGTGCTGCGAAACACGAGAATGAACCTCATTGGTTCTTGCTGAAGCTCAAACGTGCTGCGTAACACGAGAATGAACCTCATTGGTTCTTGCTGAAGCTCAAACGTGCTACGTAACACGAGAATGAACCTCATTGGTTCTTGCTGAAGCTCAAACGTGTTACGTAACACGAGAATGAACCTCATTGGTTCTTGCTGAAGCTCAAACGTGCTACGTAACACGAGAATGAACCTCATTGGTTCTTGCTGAAGCTCAAACGTGCTACGTAACACGAGAATGAACCTCATTGGTTCTTGCTGAAGCTCAAACGTGCTGCGAAACACGAGAATGAACCTCATTGGTTCTTGCTGAAGCTCAAACGTGCTGCGTAACACGAGAATGAACCTCATTGGTTCTTGCTGAAGCTCAAACGTGCTACGTAACACGAGAATGAACCTCATTGGTTCTTGCTGAAGCTCAAACGTGATGCGTAACACGAGAATGAACCTCATTGGTTCTTGCTGAAGCTCAAACGTGCTACGTAACACGAGAATGAACCTCATTGGTTCTTGCTGAAGCTCAAACGTGATGCGTAACACGAGAATGAACCTCATTGGTTCTTGCTGAAGCTCAAACGTGCTGCGTAACACGAGGATGAACCTCATTGGTTCTTGCTGAAGCTCAAACGTGATGCGTAACACGAGAATGAACCTCATTGGTTCTTGCTGAAGCTCAAACGTGCTGAATAACACGAGAATGAACCTCATTGGTTCTTGCTGAAGCTCAAACGTGCTGCGTAACACGAGAATGAACCTCATTGGTTCTTGCTGAAGCTCAAACGTGCTGCGTAACACGAGGATGAACCTCATTGGTTCTTGCTGAAGCTCAAACGTGAATGCGTAACACGAGGATGAACCTCATTGGTTCTTGCTGAAGCTCAAACGTGTTGCGTAACACGAGAATGAACCTCATTGGTTCTTGCTGAAGCTCAAACGTGATGCGTAACACGAGGATGAACCTCATTGGTTCTTGCTGAAGCTCAAACGTGTTGCGTAACACGAGGATGAACCTCATTGGTTCTTGCTGAAGCTCAAACGTGAATGCGTAACATGAGGATGAACCTCATTGGTTCTTGCTGAAGCTCAAACGTGCTACGTAACACGAGAATGAACCTCATTGGTTCTTGCTGAAGCTCAAACGTGCTGCGTAACACGAGAATGAACCTCATTGGTTCTTGCTGAAGCTCAAACGTGCTGCGTAACACGAGAATGAACCTCATTGGTTCTTGCTGAAGCTCAAACGTGCTACGTAACACGAGAATGAACCTCATTGGTTCTTGCTGAAGCTCAAACGTGCTGCGTAACACGAGAATGAACCTCATTGGTTCTTGCTGAAGCTCAAACGTGCTACGTAACACGAGAATGAACCTCATTGGTTCTTGCTGAAGCTCAAACGTGCTACGTAACACGAGAATGAACCTCATTGGTTCTTGCTGAAGCTCAAACGTACTGTGTAACACGAGAATGAACCTCATTGGTTCTTGCTGAAGCTCAAACGTGCTACGTAACACGAGAATGAACCTCATTGGTTCTTGCTGAAGCTCAAACGTGCTGCGAAACACGAGAATGAACCTCATTGGTTCTTGCTGAAGCTCAAACGTGCTGCGTAACACGAGAATGAACCTCATTGGTTCTTGCTGAAGCTCAAACGTGTTGCGTAACACGAGAATGAACCTCATTGGTTCTTGCTGAAGCTCAAACGTGCTGCGTAACACGAGAATGAACCTCATTGGTTCTTGCTGAAGCTCAAACGTGCTACGTAACACGAGAATGAACCTCATTGGTTCTTGCTGAAGCTCAAACGTGATGCGTAACACGAGAATGAACCTCATTGGTTCTTGCTGAAGCTCAAACGTGCTGCGTAACACGAGGATGAACCTCATTGGTTCTTGCTGAAGCTCAAACGTGATGCGTAACACGAGAATGAACCTCATTGGTTCTTGCTGAAGCTCAAACGTGCTGAATAACACGAGAATGAACCTCATTGGTTCTTGCTGAAGCTCAAACGTGCTGAATAACACGAGAATGAACCTCATTGGTTCTTGCTGAAGCTCAAACGTGCTGAATAACACGAGAATGAACCTCATTGGTTCTTGCTGAAGCTCAAACGTGCTGAATAACACGAGAATGAACCTCATTGGTTCTTGCACATCAAGAGAACATTATTGAGCTTCCGTTTGGCACAACTGATGTGTGAGTTGATAAATGTTTATATGTGAATAAAAAACTAATTTAAATCTGGTCATCATATAAAGTAATGGTGTCTCTAAAGAAAATTTTCATATATCATTTTAATACAATATATTTTTCAAAAATTACATTTAAATAGTATTTTTGTGAAGTGACCGTGGAGGCTGCAACATGCGTGACATAGCCGTGCGCACTTACTGGACCGTCCCATTCTAGCATTTAATGCTGAGGAGGACTCTGGACTATGAAGGACACAGCCTCACTAGGATGCAGCCTTCTATTTGAGAAGCACCTTTATTTAGCACTCGCTTGTTAACGCTTGTTTGGAGAGAGCACTGTGAATGTGTCAGATAAGAGAGACACTGCTGTGCAGTGGTTCCCCAAGACCAGGACTGGACACCACTGCTCTACTACACTTAAAGAAGCAATATGTGAACAATATGTGAAAAGCAGGGAATGTGAATGACAGGCATTCCAGTTTGAAAATTGGCGTTCAGCATGTACATATTCGCAGAGGACCTGCTCATCAGTGATTTTACAGTTGTTTAAGTTGTCTCTCTGCTCTCCCCAGTGGCCGGCCCCACAGCTGCCGGGCCCCATCATTTGGCACGGAGATGAAAGCGCGTCTCACACTCTGCTCTGTCCTCTGTGACACTGCCTGACCGCAGTGCAGTCACAGACGTGCCCATTAACTGCACCGCTAGCCCTGTGACAGCACGACTCCGCTGACACAACAGACTCCCCGAGACTGAGACCGAGCTGAGAAATCTGTCATGCACGCAGTCTGCAAACCCACGGACTTCTATTACTGATTTATTAGTATGAGATTGCTTCCTCTGTCTCTAGAGATCGTTTTGTTTTATCTGACTTTAAAGGAAAACCAGGATTGGTTTCTTCAGGACATAAAATCATGGAATGTGTTTGGTTTGGATATGCATAGCCTTCCAGAGGCCACAGATCCAGGCCTTGGCAGCGGCAGACTGCCACAGTCTCTCTATAGAATGGCAGCGCTCTTTGAAACGTTTTGTGATTTGATGCCATTTCAAAAATGCAGTCTTGTGTTTAAAGTTGAAGGCGTGGCAAAAAACGAAAGTGAATTCTATTACTTTCCTCGTGCATTTAGGACTAGCTCTCACGAATGGCTTTTGGTGAAATTGGATGCTGCAGCTGTACATTTTATCTAATATTCTGAAAGGTCTTAGCTTGAAACCAAATTGAATCATTGCAAATTACTCTGGCATTTTCGTTAAAGTGGTTTGTAACAATGTAAGAGACTTCATTGAGACGAGGATTGGGCCGAACTTTGAGTATGCTGAAGGAACACAGTGGTCTTTCACTTTTCCAGTTTTAGAGAATGATCAAACGTTGAACTTTTACATTTTGTTGAAAAAGGCCAACGGTCATTTGATTTGTTTGTTTTTGCATTGGTTTGTCACCATGGAATGAGTTTGAACACTCTCCCACAAAAGCAGTTGGAACTTTTTGTTTCCCAAGCTTAAGACTGTGGTGTTAAAACTAATCTTGTGCTCAACCTTTGCCCTCTGACTCCTGAGATTAACTCCAACTTACATTTACTGACCCTTTTAGGGGACGTCGCAGCCCTGTTCCGAACTCCTCTTCTGCTGTGGATGAAATGACCCTAATCCATCAAAACTTACAATATGAAAGCCAAGATGAAAGTTTTCTCTTTTCCTCAATAATCTAGTGAATGGATTTTCTTTCCACATTCAGAGCCCTGTTTTATTTCTTGACATTTAACCTTTTGAGACTCTTGGGGCCGATTGCACCAGCTGTGCTGTACTATTTGGCTCAGCTGTGGCGGAAATGGGCTCACCAATATTTTAATAAAATACTATTTAAATTACTAATTATATTATTTCATGACTATTTATTTATGCATCGTATTTCAATGGAAATGTAATTTTACCAATTAAAGCTTTTCTCAATTTCTGTTCTTAAATTTGATAGCTGCTTATTGTATAGATAAAGATAAAAGTCATTATGTGACTACAAATTACTTAAAACCCACTAGCTAAGTTCTACCTTCAGAAAACAAATGGTGGAACCAAATTAAGAACAGAGCTGAGTTTGTTACAAACTAACTAATAGTTAGTAGTAGCCCTAGCATGAACTGTCTTTCCAGTTTAAAGAAGGCAGCTTTTCTCCAACTTTTTTTCAGAGAACTCTGATGAATGTGTTTAAAGGGAGAGCTCTGCGGGGTGTTTGAGTTGGCTGCATGCGTGACCACATGTGCCTCTGGGCCCATCTGCAACGATTATTTATTTACACGCTGTGATGCTTAACCCCGAGCAGGCAAGGGCATCCCAAACCTCAGCAATAGCAGGACAGGACGAACTCTGTGCGTTCCCTGCTTCTCTTTAAACTTGACGCTAATGAGTGAGCCGGACCTCCCTCACTCATACTCTGAGCCCTCTTGATTCTTCCCAGACGTCACTGTTGACATTCTCAAGGCTCCAGAGTCAAGAAAAATGAGCCGCTGCCTCCTAAAATTACTTTTTTGTAGTTGGCAAATTACAGAATAACACTAAATAGATGGTGGTTAAGAGGTAGTGTCATCTAGGGGTGACACGAAAACACTAGGCTTAGGGTTATGTTTGTGCTGTACAAAACACTGGAAGTAACTAACAAACAGCTTCTTACCAGATGAAATATGTCAAAATAAAGTGTAGACACAAAGTTTATCATTGACACAACTAGATTTTAAACTATAGTCGGATATATTTTTAATGCATTTGCAACCATTTTAGTTGCAAGTAGTTTATTATGGGGTTTTCTTTCTTGCATGCAATGTTTAAGGCCTAAAATACTTGAAAGAAAGATATAACACATATAAAGACCGGCTTTATCTCTCAAGGATGACCTGACTCTCTGTTATCAGTGCTTCTGCCAGTGCGAGCCAGGGCTTTAAACGGGTAAAAAAAGCAAACCCATCATTTTACCAACAAATGGAAGTTTTATCAGAAAACGAATCAGAAATAAATCACTGGAAACAGCGAGATCACAAAACGAACATAAATGCTGGCATTGTTGTTGTTAACTGAAACCCAAGCATCTATGTTTTAGCACAGGTTTACGATAAAAAGTGATACATTGATCATAGTGAATACATTTTTGTCAAAATTGCACATTAGTCACACAGAAATAAAGCGGTTTACCGTTATTTCACAAAAGAAAGAGGACACACTTACTTATTCAGTTGCGTCTGTTTCTGTTTATTTGTTACAGGACATATTTACATCACATTTAGAAAAATTGATCACTTCTACAAATATGCCACCAAAAATACGACCTGAGGAGCTTTAGCACTCTCTCCCCATACAGTTATATTTTCAGTCAGAGAAACAGAGGAAGCTCCTGAAAAAAAAAGTTGCTTTATTTTATGATAGGCTATGCGGAGCTAAATATAGATATCAGACAGTCCGGTAAGAGACGAGACGTACTGATGGATAAAATAAAAACATGATTGTGATAGCCTTTATGATTTGTCTGATTTGTTCAAGCGGTCATATTTACCATGTTTACTATGGTAATGGTTAGCGCGCAGTCCTTTGCATCGCGTAACGTATAAATATTTTTTTGCCTTACGCGGTGATCAGAATCCACATCGGACCACAAACAGAAGGTATTCAAACATGAAAGTGAGTTTTGAGCTAGAATGATTTTAAAAGTCTTTAATGCTGATGTTAGCTGGTATATGAAATCATCCGGCGCTGCCGTCTCCTGACTCAGGGAAACTCCGCCTCTGTTCGTAACCACTCCTCAAGCCCGAGTTGGCTCGCTTTGGACCAAGGTATTCGCCCTGACCATTGGCTCAGAGGAAGCCGAGACGAGGCCCGATCAAGCCCCGGAAGTGACAGTGGAAACGCGACTGGCCCTGGCACGCACTAGAATGCGACAGTGGAAACGCGGCTACTATGAGCTGGGGCAGTTGTTCACCTTTATCTCCGTTCACAGGCAATGTTTTGCCGGTAATGCTGCATTGATCATCTCAGGGGAACTGCTGGGGATAGTGTAGAACACATTACTTGGCTCAGTTTCCTCTAGCTTTGTGTTTCATTTTTCCCCATTTTTTTCTTTGCTGCATATGAAATGTAGAGTATGTAGTTTAAGGGACAGCCTGATACATCTCATAGTGCTCAGGGCTGGCTGATAGTTAAGATTTTGCAATCAGAGGAATCTTCATTTTGAAATAAAAGCCATTGTTGCCAAGTAAATTGTAGATGTTAAAAACTTCAATGCAGTAAAATACACGGTAAGAAATAATAATGTCTTGTTTTCTTCCATGATCAATGTAAGTGATGGCACAAACAAAACGTTAAAATGATTCATTGAAATGTATGGTGATGGACATTGAAAGATAGCTGATTTCCAGAATCGAATTGAACTTCCCAAGTCTGTATATTTTGATGTTAAAGTTTAATCCAGAGAGAGGCCACCATGGCCATTTTGTGACACAAGGAACTGCCATGGAATAAGTTCAAGCCGTAGACGATAAGTGCCGTGCCACATGTACTAACCATTATAAGCAAGAACAACAAAAGTGTTTCTTGAGTGAGCTCACCAGGGGATCTTCTCACCCTCTGTATTGAGACCTGGAAGTGTTTTACTGGGGAAGACTGAACGTAAACAATAGTCTAACTGAACCTAGTTTTTGGAACAATGGTCTAGGGAAGGAAGTGCAATAAGGGGCCTATCCCAAGTCCTTGAAAGCCTGGTTGCTTTCGATGGGGCCTGTGTCAACAGACCCCCCACCTAATCTCGCCAAGGGTCACACTTGCTTTTGCACCCTCTGTCCCCGCTATAACAATCCCTCCGTCTGTGCGGACACCCCCTCTTCCCTCCCCACCTCTGGTTTGGGATAGCACAAACCGGAAAAGTGCCTCACAAAAGGAAGTGTATTCTTCCATGAAGAAAACAACGTGTAAACAAAGAAGACCACCAAAGACATGGTAGGTGAACTGAAATGGGTTTGTCTTTGCCCGCTGGTGCAGAAGTGCACTGCGCCTCCCTGTCTCTCGTTGTGCACGGTATCAATGTGCGCTTCACAAGAGCTAGAAAGATGACCAGAACAATGTAGATGGGTTGGAATTTGGTATCATTACGTAACTTGAGACTGGTTAAGAGAAAGAGCTTGACGGTGAGAGGGATGATGCATTTGCCCTGATCATTGTCTAAGATTTCTGTCTGTAGATGTGGAAAAAATCCAAGATGTTCACTAAAGTGCTGGAGGAAGTCTTGATGACAGGAAATGGATGTTACCTTAAGTAAATTCTAGGGCTACTATAGGAAGCCTAATTCCTTCTTCCTATGATCTCATGCTTCCGGTGACATAATCAAGCAAGTGCTAAGAAAATATGTATACTATATGGCCAAACATGTATACTATATGGCCAAACTTATTTTGTAGTGTACTTGGTTTTTGCAATTCGTTTTCTGCAGGGCTCTGAAACAACCTAGTTTTGTGAGCAAGATGATATGGTACAAAAATACAGAGGGGTAGCTGTCGCCAGCCTCATTTACACAGCCGATAAGAGGACCAGTAGAAGTGCATTTCTCCTTCTCCAAACATGTAATCTCCCAGAACTGCAAGCGTTCCATTGTCAGGTCAAGAGGACTCGAATGGAGCCGTGAACTTCCTGGAATCTGCCACCTCTGACTTTCTGTTGAAATTCTTCAGGCCTCAAACATTCGAAACAGCCACAGATGCTAGCCAGTCCACCCCTTCCTTTTGACTGCTTTCTTTCTGTTTAATCAAGAAGTAACCATTACCGAAGAGGAAGGTTGCCAGTCATTAAGCCATTGTTCAGTGGTCATGACTGCTCAGGGCGGGTTGGTGTGCAGGAAGGAGCCGGTGTATGGAAATCAAACATCAAACATTTAGCTGAAGGATCAAAGCCACACTTGATGACGGTTTGTTAGATACAGTAGCAGCTGTGAGTGCAACCTAAGGGAAAAGTAAGAATCTCCAAAAGCTTCTCCAAAACTGTTTTCCAATAAATTTTTTGAGACAGTCCATCTACTGCACCTGCATGTTCTGGAATAAACCGCACAGTGAGACCTTTACCAAATAGGTCAGGGGCGTCCAGTCCTGTTCCCAGTGTTGTGCCTGAACGCGTTCATTGAACGATAGTTCATGAACTCGTTCATATTTTGGGCGAACGTGAACTGAACGTACTGTATTACTGCCTGATGAACGTTACTGTGAACTCGTTCATTCTGGTGTCTGTGAACGCCACGCTCTCTCAGTTTACTCGTTGAACTTCGTTCAATTAGAGTGTAGTGTTGCACGGTGTACCGATACTTCAAAAGTATCGCGATACTCGGAAATTAAAAACGTCACGATACCTAAATTTATCAGTATCGATACTTAAAAAAAAAAAAAAGGCCTCCCTATGGACGTCTGTGTTTTTTTCCTGACGCACGCAGCAAAGAACCTGCCGTTGTCAGTGTCATGTGACAAAACACTACAGCGAGATGGTTGCATGTGCGAGCACAAGTGGTCCACGACTCGTTGAAAAAGATGACGTCTGACGCGAGGAGTGACATATGGAAGTACGTTGCCTACCTTGCTCTGTTGTATGGTGCACCGATACTTCAAAAGTAAATCGGAAATTAAAAACGTCACGATTCCTTAATTTATTAGTATCGATACTTCTAAGAATGACCGCGTTCCAGATTTGTAAGGCCGGCGACACACTGGCTGCGTGTCGTGTCCGTTTTAATTTCGGCTCCCATGTTAACTGCCTGCGTGACACACGCGTCTGGGCGCAGCTCGAGACGCGTGGAAAACGCGTGCCTGCTAGAATAGAACCGACGCCTATTTTTCACACAGCACGCAAGCGTGTTGAAAGCGTTAGAAATAGAATAGCAAAATAGAATAGGAAAATATGTTTCTATGTAATTTTGACACGAATACATATTAATAAATGACGTTTTGATGTTTGAAAGTTTTGACATAAATACAATATAAATGTAATTTAAAGAAATATTATCGATTTTCAAATATTGCACCTCTCAATACAGAACGAATTATTCTGTAGCCTATTTTGCTGTCAACACTGCCGACATTGTCTTTGCTGCTATATATTTATGTTTAACATGAAGTATAGGCCTTCCACAACTCTCTCCCCATATGTCAAATATATCACCAATGAGGCTTATCATATGTTACCAATATTAAACATTGTTTAATATAATCGCTGTTCATATTTTTATTCAAAGTTCAGAATCAAGATAAAGCTCTTATGTTTCTTATGATAAATGAGATGCTGCTAAATTTATAAAAAAATTACCTTGAATGTCATTGCTCTAATTTATTTTTTATATTTTGATATATTTTGTTCAAATGTTTAATATATCTGCTGTTCATATGTTCATTTATTAGTGTGTTATATGATTAGAATGTTGTCCCGGTTTTAAAATAAAGCACAGCAATGATATTTTAGAGTGTTTCTCCCTTTTCAGGAAAAGTATCGAAAAAGTATCGAAATCGCAATACTTGACTTGGTATCGGTATCGAAACAATAATTTTGGTATGGTGACAACACTATTAGAGTGCCAGATTTCTATAGAGTCTTCCAGACGAAAACCCGGCTAAAACACACCGTAAACCGGCCTTAATATGTAGCGGAAAAAACACCCAATCTGGCAACCAGCCACCAGTGACTCTCTTGTTCAATCTCGTTCATCAAAATGAACAAATCTTTTTTCGAGTCATTTTGTTCATTTAAGGGGCTTTAAATGTTATACTATTAACTGGCAAATTCCCAGAACACATCCACCTACGCAATCTTGATCATATTCTGAATTAAGAAATCATTATAATGCAGTCAAAAATCGTTTACAGGGAACATAAATAACTTTACCTTCCGAGTCTTTCGTTCATTTGTCACGTGACAGACGGACTTAGTGAATGGATCGTTCATGAACGACTGATGACACGTTACAAATCAAAACAAAAAGCAGCAAGGAGGCGTCGTATGATCATTTAAACGAGTTTTATGACGAGGTCGGTGAGGGTGGGAAAAATCTGACGCATAGCTTCAGTGTTAAAACTGATAAAATAATTGTCTGTGGTTCTATATAGGCTGTGGCAATCATTTTGAAAAATAATATCTCGCAGCAACATGGAAAAAAAGAACTATGAACTAGTTCATTTTTGGAACTATGAACTGAACTAGTTCATTTTAAAATTTGTGAACTGAACTTTTAACTAGTTCATGTAGAAAGTGAACTTTCCCAACACTGCCTGTTCCTGCTGGTTCAATTTCCTGCAGAATTTAGCTCCAACATATCTGCCTGAAAGTTTCTACTGATCCTGAAGGCCTTTCTTACAGCCACCATAGTGTTGTGTTGAAATTTTGGCCATGCATTGGACTAAGTAACGCTCCATGACAAAAAGGTGATCATTGTTATGTTATATGGTATGCAAGGTATGCAAAACTAGTGAACTAGCGATATACAGCTTGCAGCAATACTGCCATGCGTAGATGCAAATTTTATCATTAATAGTGATTTACATCCGTAAGTTTAAATAGAAGTACACGTGTAGCGAAGCCTGACCACTTTTTCAAATGCACTCAAACTAATCAAATGAATCAAAATCAGACATAAAATAGACTCTTGGGTTTCCAGCTTGTATCTTTAACTGCTGTGCCAGCACAACTCATCAGTCACAAAGTTCTCATTCGTAGACCTGTCCGCACTCAGTCTAGAATTTAAACCATAAATTCTAGACCATAGCCGTTTTGGTTTGACTACCTGTGCAACAAAGCCTGTGATATTTTAATATGGCTGCACAATCTATCTGTGTGACTCCAGCTAGAGTAAAATCATAAGCCATGCTTTTCCTTTGGGTGTGTATGTTTACAGCTTGGCTCCAACACATTGTCAGTTATAGTAGTGAAAGGCGTTGGCTGTTCTTTTGTAGATGAACATATAATTGTGTACTTTTGATATAAGCAGTGGTTGTCTAAATTTAGTGCTTTCTTTTTTTACAAAATACTTCACAAAAACAAGCAGAAACCTGAAGTCTGCATTGCAGTTCAAGAGCTAAATTCTCAATTGTGCAGAGTTGAACTAAAATGGCCAAATGCATTCTTGTGGCGGAAAACCCTTTCTGCTTTATGCCTGCCACTTTTAGCATAAAAAATAAGTAGTTATTCTAAGCCTGAACAGTGTGGTAACCAAAGAGGAGGTGCTTTTTCTTACTCATAAACGCCATTAAAAATAACTTGAACAAATGTTTAGCAGATGAACGTTTTAGAAGGTGTGTTTTTTTTAGCACGACCAGTGTAGTCCGGTTCACATACAAATTACTCTTTTTAGCAGGTTCTTTTTAATGAATTGGTCAAAAAGACTAAAATCAGGCAGACACAAATCAGCTCCCTCAAACGTACTAAAAGAATCGTTAATGGAATTGTGAAGTGAAATAACCTAAGCAAATTAACGATTCTGGTTTAGATTGTTTTCCATTCTTTAAGGAAGAGCTCTTCACTTCAAAGCTTCTCATTATGTATGGAAGGTAACTAGGTTTCATTCAGACCATGTCGATTAACCGCTCCTTTGAATTGAGGTTATAGAGCTTGACTTCAAAGGTTTTTTGTGTGTTTTGGTCACTCATGGCTGTGACAGCTTCATAATAAGGACGGGGCGATGGATCATCACTGTGACACCACATCGTGGGTGTATCCAGTGTCTGTGTTCTAGGTCCAATTCTATCCCAATGCCCCCTTGTCTTGAACTTTGACCTCACCGAACTGGGAATACAAACAGTCGATTCACCTTTAGGCGGACACTGTGGTTCCTATGACGTTCCTGTGGTCTGGTTAAATTGTTCTGTCATTACTCAGGAAGGATTTGGAAGTACAAAATGAAAGCTGGTGTAAAACAGAACATGTAGATTGAATAATGAAACAAAATATGATATATGAGCATGGAAAAGAATTAAGGCCACATTTCCAAGTGTAAATTAAGGCTGGCTAAAATGATATCTCCATATCTTCGTACCTTCTGACAATAATTAACATCTCTGAAAATGATTTCAGTGTACAAACAAACTAGCCATGCATTTCACTTTCAGAAGAAGTTTTTAGAAGCTAAATAGTAAAAAAAAATTACAAAACTTCTGTGAATATTTTGAGGGATGTGGTGAATCAGGGTTTCGGCATATTGGCTTACGGTCTTCAGACACTGTCCATGTGCTACAGTGAAGAATTGTCTCCCTTAAGGGCAACCATTGCTGAAGATCAAAGACTACAAGATCACTATTGAGTGGTCTCTCATTTTCCATTCTCCTGCCAGTTTAACGCCCCCTGAGCTGGCCAGTGAGGTCAGGCAGAGGTCAGAGGTTAATGAAGTGCCCTTTGTTATTCACAGGAAGAGACAGTGTTATTTAGTGCTGTATCTCCTAGTAAGCTAACAGGAAACCCCAGAGGTCCTCAGACCATCTCATCAGTCTGGATCCCAGACGTCCTCTGGGGCTCTAATGGGAAAGACCCATTTAGCATGAAGTTATGAACCTGAAAGTTAAAGGTGCAGTCATTTCTGCACCGCTAATGGCACCAAAATATATCTGTCTAATAACCACCTACAAACCATCTGGAACACTCTAACATCTGCCTTGCAGAAATCTAGCGTCCACTCATAATACATCAATTTTTCCAGAGCAACCACTCGACACATTAGCAACTACCTAGCAAGGCCTACAAACACTTCAAACCCTACGTAATGCTCTCTTCAAACTATCCAATTATTCTGACTTTTTTAGTTACAGGTTGTTGTAAAATTCAAGTGAATATGTCTGTTTCTGTACGTTGGACCTGGATGCTGATCCTGTGTATTGATGAGAGTCTATTAGAGATCATCACAAATTACACAGCGTACTGTGAATGAAAGACATACAGCCCTCTCATTTGCTTCATGTGGCATATCAGCCGTGAGTCTTTAGGATGTACTCAGGACCTAGAGACAAACGGACAACTCAAGAACTAGACCAAATCAATGGAGATTTACAGCCACGCTGGTGTGATGCAATTGGTGATAGTTGAAATACTAGCCAGACCAAATAGTAAAAATATAATTGGGCACCCTGCTTTCTAGTCATTAGTATCAGTTCACCATCAGATCTAAACCACTATGACTTTCTTTACACTGTACACAACTCCAGGTTGTGTCTCATATGTGAGGTTTTGATGCAAATCTCAGCCCTAGCGTCTTTTTTTGCTTCAAAAGTATAATTTTTCCATTGACTTTCTTCATGTGAAGCTGACGTCTGTTTACTTTATCTTGTGTTGTAGAGTTACTGGGCTCCACCAAGAGGCTGAACATCAACTATCAGGATCCAGACGGGTGAGTCATTGTTCTGTTGTGGGTGAATCTCATAAGGACGTGTCCAGGTCAGGACACAGGGATACTGAAGTGCAGAGTCAGTGAACACTTTCACAGTATTTTTTTAACTCTATATTTATCTCACCGCCTCACGTTCCCTGAGAGTGTCAGTTTGATCGTGTTCATGCATGTTGACTTCCTGTGTGATGCATCATGATTAGTTTTGAAATTGACAGGGACAAGCTTTTGTGAAGTTGTTGAATCACATCAGCACACTTGTGGTTCCGTCTTAAGCTAAATTGCTGTAAATGTCCTCTCCACACACCTCTAACCTCTCTGTTTGTTCTCTGACAGACCACTGAATAATAACTCGGCCGTGTCTTCATCCATCTTTGCTGAAATGATCATGTTTGGCCAACTGCATATACACACTAAGTGCACTATGAGATATAAGCCTGTGTTTATAAGACTAGATCCCTTACCTGTGGTTCGTCTTAAACTGACCAAGTATCGTTGCTCCCACAGTCCATTAAAACATGCTATGTCAACAGTGTCTTTGAGATAAGATGGGCCTCTCTCAGGGCTGTAAAACGGTACATTGACCTCATATATTTAAGTCGAGACTTTGGTGACATTTAGGTGCTTGTTTTTTGGGTCGCCCCCCCACCTCTCTGTCGTAAAGAAGAGAAAGGGGGGTGGGCCAGTCGAGTGGTCAGAGATGGCCATTCGTGGACAAGGACCGTGACGAATTCGATAGGAGTGTTTACAAAGCACCGAACAGCCATTATTGAGGCCGGATGGGAAAGGCAAAAGGAAAACAGGGAATGATGGATGGAGATTTATGGTAGTTGTTGAGTGCTGATCTATGCTTTCTTGTGTAGCTGGTGTGAACAAATCTGCCACTATATGGCATTTTAAATGAATAACCAGAAATATTACTTTTGGATTAGACTGGCTGACGTCTCAGGTCTTTAAAGCGGTCCACTCTTAGTTTGAACAAGATGCATCAGTCACGTTGTTTTATTTTGTTCGGTTAAGTTGCCATGGTATCTACTGACCGGTTTTTGTTGTATAACATCTCTATCCAATGGAAACTTAGTGACAGAAGAGGAAAACAGGAAAATGGTTGAAAGGATGTAGTTGAACTTACTCAGAGTGTGCGTAACACAGTCATGCAGAGACCTGTATCACTTATTAATGGGAATAAAGTACATAAACTCACCCATGTGTAGGCAGAGGAATCTGAATCTTACGAAATCTTCAACATATGATCATTTCAGCAACATATGAACACATTTCATGATAAACCATGCACACCAAAAAAAAAAACATCACAAAAAAAATACATATCTATTACGCCATCCTATCTAAAAACACTCTCTTTACCCTAAAAATGCGGGTCATACTACTCTCCAAAATCATAAAAATGAGAAATATTTTGATGTATTACATTATTAATATATTTATACATTTTATAAAGAAAATTAAGCTACTTTTTAGGACCATTAGGATTTTTTGCTGAGTGACAATTTATTACAATTATACAGAGCCCTGCACATGACATGCTGTAAAAAATATGTATATTGTGGCAATGAATGAACAAATAGTTCCCACAACTTGCTAATATGTCAGCACGTTTTACTAATTCGTTCCCTTGTTGTTTAAAGTAAATTATGCACAAAATATAATAATTTGTTCCATTGTTTTAGTTCAATAAAAACGGGTGAACGAATTAGTACCACGTGGCCATGATTTACTAAATTGAGAGAACGAATGATTAAAGGCACAGTATGTAAGTTTCGCCGCTAAATATTGCTCATTCAAAACAAAAACAAAGGCGTAGCTTTATGATGGCATAAATGAGTGTGGAATCATGGGAGTGTCGTCTTCACCCTCCACAGCCGATGGAAAGCAATCCGACGGGACTCAGGCAGAAATCATGTTCATGGATGAGCGAGTGTATTCAAGTTTTATTAACGTTACTGTGGTGTGAAGCAGGACGGGAGCGAGAGCTTGGGATATTTTACATTGCTGTTTTTGTTTTTTTAAACGGCATGCAACTCATTTTAAGATGTATTGTAAGGTGGAGAAAATGCTGTATTACTGTTACTACAAATAAAGCTCTTTCTGATTATGCTATGTTAGCCACTTGACAAAATTATGTTGTCTCCGATGCAAGACACAAACATGTTACTCGTAGTAAATCAAGAAAACGGGAGTTTCAAACAATAAGACTAATCGTGTTGAGATGTATAACAATGATTCGTTTTCTGTCTATAAAAATATCCAAACAGTTCCTCAGAAGTTCCTCTGGTTTCTACAGAAGTAAGCCAGAAATCGAGTGTAGCGCGGATATGACGTCATTGACAGGCGACGCAATAACACGGTCCGTTACACTGGTTAAAATAGCTGATTTCTCTGGATTTAAACATTGTTGGAAACATTTGGGATAATGTAAGTACACAAGTAAAAAAAAATACAGTATATAACATTGTTCTAGTGGTTTTTGGATATTTTAATCCAAAATTCTTACATATTGTGCCTTTAATTTGTGGCCACGATATATATATATATTTGTGTCTACATATCATGTGTAAGTCTCCATATAATTTACATAAAATCACATTTCTCACCAAACTTTCAAGACTGTAATGAGTAAATAAATAAGTAAATATTTAAAAAATAAATATATAATATAAAATAATATCCACTATATTGTAAAAGGTGTTACAGTTTGTTATGTATTTATATTATGCCAATCAAAAAATAATACAGTATTTAGAATGAGATAATGGGAATCACATCTGAGGATAATGAAAAAATTAATAAAATTTTTTGTGTCATTGTGAAAAGTCATTGTGGCAATGAGGATTTTTGGTCAGAATGTGCTTAGTTATTATTTTAAAAAATATATTTAGATTTTGGATCTGAACATGCATTCGTCAGATACACCCATCTAAACTATGTTGGAGTTGCAACACTGTTGGGAAAGCCCATGTTTCTGCATGCCACATAATGATGAACTCAGCATGCATCATAAACTGTACTTTTGATTGTGAAAGTTTGCAATAGTTTTGCATGCTCAGGTCTGTTAGTAAAAGTGAAAAAAAGTGAAATGCTTGGTTTGGGTGGTGGTGGGGGGTTCCAGCAAATAATAGTGGTGTAGCACTGAAGGTTTTGCCTGTCTGTGAGACAAATTAGTATTTGAGCCGCCTTTGACTTTCTGGGGAACTGTTGGGATTTGTATGGGGGGCGTTTCCATGGCAAACGTCCTGGAATGTGTGTGAATGAATGGCCAGGCCGGTGTGAGAGGGACTCTTTGGAGCCCTGTCCTTTGTCCACCCAGGGCCGCGCTGCCAGTACGCATCAAATCCGTCCTGACATCCCGCGAAATGAAGGCGAAAGTGGACAGGGCTTGTAACACAAGACCCTCGCTGAGTTCTGGGAACTTTTCCGAATTGTGTGTTTGTGGGTAAATCAACAACTGCTCGATATCGCCGCGGGCAGTCACCGGACTGTCTGACCCGCTCTTGATATTTCCTGGGGTGCAAAACTCTGTTTTTGTCTGGTGTGATTGCGAAATGCAGCCAAATCTTGTAACTGATGAAGAACATGGTAGAACATGATGCCAATAAATCGAACAACTTTCATTGTGTGTTTGAAACATTTTAATGATTAAGTGCAGTATTAATCCCTTATTGACATTTTTATTGTTGTTGAATGTGTTTACAGTGTTCTAAAGGTTTAGAAACAGCTTTAGGGTGTACATGTACTAACATATTCCCTTAAATGTTTATTGTGGGCAAGGCTTAACATTAATGATGGCCCAAGGCTAGATGACAGTACTCACACTTGATGACAGTACTCACACTTGTCCTGTCGGGCCAGTGCTGTATTTTCACATAATTTTGTTTTTATAACATTTGTTTTTCTGTCATGTATGCAAAATTGTTGTTAAGTCATGTATCCAAAATTGTTGCTAATTCTGCTCATTTAAATATAATGTTGTTTTATGTTTTGGTTTTTTATTGGTAGCCATTCAAATGTATTTATATTTAATATATTTCATGTATTATACTTTTAACATGTAAACAATAAGTTACATTTTTTGTGTGACTGGGTCACTGAAAATGTTGGAAGGGCAAGTTGAGCTGCTGTCCTGACTGAAAATATTAGCATCTACCCTAGCTCTTCATGGCACATTAACGTGAGAAGAAGCGATGTCCGTTTTATGAAAAAAATATTCTTTTGAGTCAGATCTTTTGAATGATTTGCTTCTTCTGGTTCACAAAAAAAATTGTGAGTTGACAGGGTGAATTGTTCACAAATTGGACCGATCTGGTTCTCAACTCAATGGTCCTGTTTTTAGCAGCCCACTTTTATGATAATTTAATGGTGGTTTTGCATTATTTTTAGGATTGGAAGTTTGTGTCCCCATTCATTGTAATTAAATGGAAAAGAATAACCAACACATTCGTCAGATACTTCATATGAACTCTAAACAACATGAGGCTGAGAATATAATGACAGTATTTACTGTGCGTGCCCCCTAATCATCATTGTCATTTGTATTTGGTTATATTGTTGATTCAGGCTAGCATGAATTTCATCCCGGTTCCCTGGTAAAGTGGGCGTCCACTCTAGATCCACTGATTAAGAGAGATGAAACAACCTCTCTCTACAACAACACATCTCTCCTCAGAGCTCCCAGTTTCTTTTAGTTTTTTCATAGAAAGCTGATGGAAGTGTGTGTGGACGTGTGGAAGAGAAGAGTACAGTCTTCTGTTCGCAAGAGAGAGAGCTCTTTCACAACACAGGTTTCTTTCACCATCTACATCCCCTCGCAGTGCTCTCAGGCCCGGCCATCAGTGGGTCAGGTAGAGGTACAAAGAAATACAGCACAGGGGAGTGATTGTGCCACCTCACCCAGAGCCCCACACCTCACAACCCGACCCACATGGAACATGCAGACTTTTCATGCAATGTTATTGGAAATGAAATCTGCGTCCTTCTGTGGAATGAGTATAAATGTGGTAAAGTGCATTAAACACAACTGAGAGTACCACATGAAAGTGTTATCAAATAAATGCACATTATCCGATGACCCCTATGATGGTGGTTCCAATGCTGCGTAAAATTGGGTTCTGCGGGCACATGAGCTGTGTGGGCTTGCTCAGGACACAGCCAGAGCCTGAACTGACTCTCTTCCTCTTCTCAGCCACAAATGTCCCAGTTGTGAGGCTGACGTTGCCCTCCTCAGATTCAGATGTTATGCCTATTGCTTTGTGCCATGGAGCCTCTGGCAGTCTACATTTCCTGCCTTAACCTGCCCTCTTGTTGTAGTGCCGTGGAATGTTCTCCGACTGTGGAGATTTTTTGTGTATAATGATCTCTACTTTAATAGAATCTTTTTATTGGTAAAATACCAAAACCGGTGGAATGTTTTTCTGGGACTTTCATGCAAAGGATCAATGTAGAATTTGGTACAGGGATTGCTCCTTTGGAGCAGGGACCTTGCAGCAAACTTCTGGTTTCTAGTCATGAGTTTAACCACTATGCCACATCATCACCCCCTTTCATCCACCATTGTTCATTTTCAAACCTTCACAGCTGTCACACCATTTCTCATGAGTGCCGAGAACGTCCCAGCTGATTTACATCCGAGCGTTTCCGCTAAGCACGGCAAACTGTGTGTCCTGTGTGATTCAACACAATGTGAGAGTTTGACACCAGCTTGTGATTCAGAGGGTAGAAAGCCCTTGCAAAGATCCATCTCTTCAAAGGCACAGTCGGAAAAGTGTTTTCCCTCAGCTGGAGTCTCAGTGCGTTCATGAAAATAATCAACTTCAGCCATCATATTTATCCAGTCTGATCCGTTTCCACACTACTGGTCTGTACTGTTCCATTTCACATCTAATAGAAACAGCTGTCTGCTCCAAGAAGCTAGTCTGAGGTCATGGGTTCAGGAAATGAATGGCTCCTTTGGCTAACCCCATTTGGATTCTTATTGAGTAAAAGCATCTGATCCTCTACTTTTAATGTGATAAAATGTTGTGCCAAAATATCTGCATTGCAAGGTAGACCACATAAGATGTTTCTCAATGATTCTTGATAAGATGAGTCAGGCATGTTGTGGGTTAAGGTAAAATTTCCAGACTGATGCTGCAGGCATCTAGAAATGTAGGATTTGTTTCTTGTCCAAGACTTCCAAAAACCCATGTAGACAGCTTTTTAAGGCTTTGTAGGCACTCCAGACACAAAGTCTGTTCCCAAAGATCAGCAGCATGATTGCTCTGCCTTATAAGACGCCTTCTTTTAGCAAATTTCTAACGCAGCATTTCATATATTCCTCACAAAGAAGGCAATCCCAAAATGCACTCTTTTGAAATCAGGTGTAAGTTGAGTCTCTTAAAGTGTCCCGAAAGGGTCCTTAACAAGGTTCAGTTTCCAGGGCAATTCTGCATGACTTTTCTGAACAGATTTTAAAACACTATGCATCATACACTTGCCAACTTTATAAATACTTACAACGGAAAACTAAGCATCATACACTAAATGACTGAGGATCACACACTACCAGACTTTCAAAGTCATTCCGAATGCAACAAACACAGAAATGTGCGCCTTGTTGCTGGAAGACGCATGGCAAATGACAACAATATTGTTCTAAAATTGGCTTAAAATATCAAACATGTTTAAGATCCTCTAACTGGATGGAATCAAAGTCTGAAGCTAAACATCAGAGTCTGTACTTTTCTGTGAAATCTGTCAACTCCAACTGAAAAGATTTTCAGACTGGCTCTGACTCGGAAACTAGCGTTTGCAAATTGATTCAAAAGTTGTGTAGTGTAATCGAGCGTATCTATGTAGGTAACTGATAGAAGGGCAGCTCGTTGGTTTTGCAACAGAGCTTACCTCTCAGGCATAAGAGCAACAAGTCATAGTCAAAGGTCATTGTTTTAGTAATGACAGCCAAGCTGTGACTTGACATTTAAATATATTAAGGGGGAAATGTAGGCTATTCAGCCACCGGTGCACAGTTTATTCCAAAAGCACTACAGTAATGTTGTACTTGCCAAATCAAACTCGGCTCATTCTTAATGGGGCCACTTGTGCCTCAAGTGACAGCTTCCTCTCCTAAAAGTGATATGTTTGCAGTAATGACTGTGGGTGAGGACTTCACGTAGACAAGATTCTGGAAGGAGATTTATGTCCGGGACGTCTGAAGTGTTAGAGGAGGGGTGGTTGAAGACAGCCCTGTTACTCTTCTGTTAGAGGTCTTGCTTTGGTTTCGGCATGTCCTAGCAAAATACATCCGCCCCAGACAGGTAGCATTTCAATTTGTCATGCATTTCAGTAAACATCAAATCATATGAGGGCGTCTGTGCCCAGAGGACACAGTTTTTTATTGCCTGAGCTTGTGCCGGATTCGAATATATCTCCCCCTTGTCGCCCTGATTCTTTTTTTGTCTCATGAAACCTTGTAAATTTCAGACTTTAGTCTCTAATTGTGCCACATCTTGAGCAATACGAGGCACTTTTACAAGACATTGGTTTGTTGGCAATCTAACATGTACTGGAGTTTTTTATTTTTCCATTCTCTTTATGACCACACATGGCCTCAAGTGTGGAATGATGAGAGTGTAACTGTGAGCTTTGGGATCAAATTAAGCTGATAAAAGTTATTGAGTGGCTTCTATATTATTTGGCTGTAACCTGCATCTTTCCCAAAAGTACTGTACCTTCTTTTTTTGCTTTTCCCAACACTCTCTCCATCTCTTTTGAAAGTTTTCTGTTTTTTTTCTCCTCCACCCAGGTTTTCAGCGTTGCATCATGCTGCTCTCACGGGCACTACGGAGTTGCTCTCCCTGCTGTTGGAGGCTCAGGCTGTTGTGGACATCAAGGATAGCAACGGTTAGACCTGCCTCCTCATTAACACCAAGAATAATGACTACAAAATAACGATAACTACAGAGGGTATGCATGTGACGTCACCGTCGGCACGAGTGACTGCGGTCACGCCCACTGAGCGGCAAAAATTGGTTTTCAGCGTGAATGCCGCGACAAACACACAAAACGCATCTAAAATGGGAGAGAGCTTTGAGATTGACCGTACAAATAGATTTGACAAGAAATCTGAGGTGTATTTTTACAAAAAGCTACAGAAAAGAGAAGCAAATGGATCGCTGCAATTCACAAGAATAACTGGACTCCAGGCAGCGAATCGTAGATTTGCAGTTATCATTTTGTGTGTATATGCTGAATTTTGGGGTAAACTCATACCCTATATATTGTATTCTTATATATTGTGTCACTTTAAATACTCACGCTCTTTAAACAGGGTGGATTCAGATTGGCTGTCAATGTTTTTATCGCTGATCAGCTGGAAAAAGCGATTCCAATGACATTATTTCTGTGTGTTGTAACTTGTTATCATTTTAGTTGTGGTGCTATTCTCTGCTATTCTTTTAGACGGGGTAAACCCAGCCTGATCTCCCGGCGATTTGATTTTGCCCTGCAGCTCAGGCTGGAAACCTGTACATTTTTCTATCCTACTTCCGTTACAAATCTGTGGGGACCAATCACAAACTGGCTTATCCACCTGGCGCACTATTGGCGGGTTTAACACGATGGCGATAGAGAAGCGACGGCAAGCGCACTCTATCTGATTTACCCGTCTCTCGCACGACCGTCAATCCAATTCCTTTTAACCTCTCGACGATGCTCAATGGCTTCTTTAGTTTAGCAAACAAATCTCTCGAGTGGGTGTAAATACCACTCACTTTCATGTTTTTTTTGTACAACCTGCAAAAATCGCTCGATGCCATTGCTGCTTCTGCAAACCGCTTATCAACACGGTAATTTTACACATTTCCTGCCTGGAGTTTTCGCGTCGCTCTGCAAAGTACGTCACCCGGATCGTTGGTCTGATTGGTTGAAGGACTATCCAGTTACATACAGAGTCATCTGAACTATGCCCGTTGATCATGCCTCTTGTGCAGTAGAAAATACAGAGCAGACTTCCCAGACTAATGTTCAATCTTAAAAGATTGAGCTTGGTCTGGTGATAGCCAGACTACTATTCTTTAACATTTAGACCCATTTTTAAAACTATATATTTATCGGTATCATTATAGTCATTGTCCTTGGTGTGAACAAGCCTCAACACATGAATTAAATTGGAGCTAAGTTAAATTTCTTACATTTTGCTAAGTTTTGTACACAGCTCACAGAACTCTGAGTCAGAGGTTGAATTTTGTATGTTTTGTTCTGCAGGGATGCGGCCGCTGCATTACGCAGCCTGGCAGGGTAAAGCTGACTCGGTGCTCATGCTGCTGAGATCCGGGGCTGCGGTGAACGGCGGGTCGCACGACGGCCAGATTCCACTGCACCTGGCCGCTCAGTACGGACACCATGAGGTGGTGCGTATCCATTAGCCCGCACTCAGATGCTTCAAAACAGTTGCTGGTATCAGACTCGTCACAAACACGTCACAAAAACAAACGGCAGAGCAGTTTATGCCTTATGGAACGACAATATATTTCCCATATATGAATGATCAATATATTAAATGGTTTAACCGTATATTTGAATAATATATTGTGTTACTAATATATCTACTATATATGAAGACCTCCGATGCAAAAGCCTCTAAAAGCCACCTCTGTCAAAAATGAGATGATAATATTGAGTGAATGCTCTCCGCACATAGTTATACGTTCATCAAATACGTTCACTTCAAACTCACTAAATCCCTCAGCCCATTCAGAAATGCCAGTACTTGGGTAGAAACCTATACATAGGGGCCTGATAAAAATGTTAATATTAAACAAAAACTTTAGACGGACTTAGAGGCTTTTGCATCTGAAGTCTTCATATACGATATAGAGTATTTACTAATATATCATAATGTATGACATTTTTTTCTTCAGTAAGACAGTTCATAATGTATATGTGATCAGATATGGTACTGCGTATGTAATATATTGCAGATATATTTACTCAAGCAAAATAAACACACATATATTGAGAAATATATAATGTAATATATTATATAATGTCTAACTTTTTATTATTTACATTGTAAATGTCTCATATTTTCAAGCTAGTTAACAAAAGCTCAAGCACACCTCTATGTGCTAAAGTATTTAACCAAGAGACTATCACTGTACTGAGGAGTGCACAGCCATTACTTTTAACACAGTAAATATAGTCTTAATTATGTTGGGGCAATCGTCAACCTCTACTCTTCAGCACAATGGTAACCCCAAAAACTCAGACATATCAGAAAACCTTTTCAGTTCCAAAATAATAGAACATTGAACACGAACAGATCTCTACCCTATATTAATATTGAGCAAAACACATTAAATAACACTTCATTTTAACATTTGTTTTCCTTTAACAGAAGCAAAGCATGCTGGGAACTAGAAATCTGTTGTAACTCATTCCGTGAATGTTTGTGTATGTGTGTGTGTGTGTGTGTGTGTGTGTGAACATACATTCACATTTATATGGGAATTGGGAAACTTTATAAGGGAATGTATGTGCAATATATGTACACAATAAAGGATAAAACTTTGTGAATATTACATTTAATGCTATTTTATATTCATTAATATATAGCCATACATGCTCAATGCAGTATACTATTGCAGTATATTGAAAAATATAAGCACTAGTTTCCCATATATGGAAATGTATTATGTAATATATCGCATTATATTTTGCAGTATATTCCCATATATTTTTGTTTTCGTAAAGGATCACTCTAGCATCAATGCGCCGGCCTGACATTGTTCAATGTTTTTTCTATTGAAAATCTTTCCAGAATTACTTTGTTTAAAAATTTGGTTCCAAAAGCCAGTCCAGTCAGCCCTGCAGAGCAAACTGGCCAGTCCATCCCTGTTTGAGAAGCAGTGTTGTTGGATACAGCACCTGCAAATCATCTGACATCAGCTCACTGAAATGCAAAGAAATATGATATCTGCGTTGTGACATCAACAAGTTACCCCAGATTGTTTTTTTGTGTGTGTATGTACAGTATTAGTGAGGGATAAAGATAATCTGCCTGTTTTTATGATTGTTTTCTGTCTCTTTTAACAAGTTGGATAGTTCATAACCAACATAATTCATCTATTCTTTCTCTCTCTCTGTTTATCAGTCTGAGATGTTGTTGCAACACCAGTCGAACCCGTGCGTGCTAAATAAGGCTAAGAAGACTCCTCTGGATCTGGCCTGTGAGTTTGGCCGGGTGAAGGTCAGTCATCTAATCTCTGTTAATTTCTAGCTTGTTTATGAGCATTCTTCATGTGGGATGTCATTCGTTACATCACTGTCACTATGACTACTGTGATCTCATAAATTCTGTTATCTGATAAGAACATGTCTAGTAGATCTGCACGATTCTGGAGAAATTGAGATTTTCTTTGTTTCAAATGGAGATCACGATTCTCCCATGATTCTACATAGACAACTAAACATAATAACATGTGATTTACTAGAGGTTCTGATACAAGTATTGAACACTTTACAAGTACTGAACGAATTTAGAGTATCTAAAACAAAACCCGAGCATTTTGTGGAAGAACATTGTTCTGGATGTGCTTTGGCTGTGTGTGTCTGTGTGGATGAATGATTAATCTACTGCTCGTAAAACATTCACCACTAGACTTAAGAGATATTAAATTGAAAGGATCTCAAGCTGACTAGCTGAATACGTTACTGTAGCTTTACCCATTAATGGACACTCTACTAAGAATAAGTTCCAGCACAGCGCTACAACAACCATAATGACGTGACCCTTCACAATAATGCTTTACAATGAAGAGTGAGCATATGGAAGTTTATCAATCAATAAAATACTTTACTCCTGTTGAGTGATAAAAACACCATCATCTCTGCATCGCTTTTACAACATTTCAAACCCTTCAGTTCTTGCCATCTCCAAAGCCAAGCTAATGTTGATTCTTGTTTTATTACGAGCTCTGTCACGATCTCTTTTTGCCAGCAGACGCTCCTCTGCTCCTCCGTTTGTTTATTACGGGTGATTCCCCGGAGGTTGGAGATTTAGGGTCAGATTTACTAACAGCTTGCGCCAGCGCAAACCCTCTTTTGGCGTTAAAAAACTACTGTCAGGATTTACTAAAGACACGCAGTGAAAGATTAGCGCTGAAAAGGCGTTATTTTTGACCTCTGACCTTATTGCATATGCTTTGTAGGAGTTTGCCTTTCAGGCGCAAAATTTATGGGAGGAGAGTATTTAAATGAAATCACGCAAGGTAATTTAATAACGTTTTCGCTCGTCAGTGTACTGGTGTTTGCGCCATTATTTACCGCCCAAAAAAGAGTCTTAAACCAGACACTAATTTGCTCTGCTCATGGTAGATTGCGTTGGTCATTATGGAAATGATCCGGCTGTGTCTGTGCTCTTTAATTTTTACATCGTCAGTAGATCAAGCACAGAACTTTCCACTCCCATCCGTGCTTTTATGGGATTGTGCTCTCACACTAATTTGCCCTGTTTTGTAAATCTGGCCCTTAGCTGCTCCATGTCAAACTTTCTCACTCGTTGTGACAACTAACCTTTGCCACTCCCACACCATACACACACGTCAAAGTAGCCGGAGCAACTTTTCTCTATTTATGGATATGACAAGACATGCAAGGGTGAGTGACATATGTATGCAATTTTGGTTAAACTTTATTTGAAGGTGTCATTGTTACAGTGTAATTATATATTTAAGTACTGAGTAATATTAAGCAACTACATGTACTTACAATAGGGATAGGGTAGGATTAGATTTGGTTGAGGGTCAGTTACATGTAATTATGCATAATTTACTGTTATTACTATGTACATGTAACATATGTAACAAGGACACTGTTAAATAAAGTGTTACCGCAATTTTCCATGAAAACTGTCCCGACAGGTTTAAAATATAAACACTAACAGCCTTATCAAAGTGAATCACGGTAAGACAAAAACATGTTTTGGAAGAGGGATTGATGATGTGCTGACTCATTATTTACATTTGGTAAATTATTAACAAAAAATGTCACATGGTACATGCAAAATATAAATTGACAGATGAGAAAAGAGCATCATACCGTGGAGATGCTGTACCTGTGTGTATGCAATACAATTAATTCTCCGCTTCTCTCTCTTTCTGCCCTGACTGTGCCCTGATTTTTACTTTTCCTGTCTGTCTTTGTGTGTCATTCATTCACTCAGTGAATCAGAGCTCAGAGCTTAGTTTTACATGTTCTCGCACACACATGCCCAGTGGTGTTTGATTTCAGTTCAGCTGTGTATTTAGGCCTTTTGGAGGTGTTACATTAAGGGCAGTGTGTGTATGTGTGGTATTTAATCAGCTGCTGTATTGAGGCATCAGGGTGCGGCTGAAGCAACTGGATCATGTCTTTCTCTCTCACCCTACTCAGTGTTTCTGCTTTGGGTGTGCCTTTAACATGTACAGCATCTTCAACATGACAAATGATTGCTTTCAATGCGTGCTCAATAAAGTCAACGTGAGCACGATTACGGATAGAAAAATTCTAACTTTATTACTACCTGTCAAAAGTGTAGTATATCTACTCAATATGTGTAACTTTATAATAATTATAACTTTATAGGTACTGTTTTCTGCATTTTTGCCATGAAAACTATTAAATAAAATGTAAATATTTAATTACCAAATTATTGATTTTGCTCAAAGAAGCTTTCACTTGCTTTTACTTTTTAAACTGTTTCTCCATGCACGGTCCACTTCACTCCACACTATCCCATAATGCAAGACAAGTCTGACTCTTGGCTGACGCTCAAACTGCAGAAATCAGTTGAAACTTCTCCTCAGCTCTATGAGTTTGTGGCCCAGATGTTTTGGGGTGTTAATGGTCACTGGGACACATTAGCATGAGCTCATCCTCACCTGTGAGACCTCTGAGAGCCAACACAAAAGACCTCTGCGCGCTCGAGTGTGTGTGTGTGTGTGTGTGTGTGTGTGTTCTAATAACCACATTTAATCTCTTCTTAACACCCCTTTTTCAGCTTTTTTTGACACTTTCGTCCAAAATATTTTTCTCTCAATTCAGTTTTAGCATAAAAAAAGGAAATAGGTACTGGGTACTACATATGAATTTGAGTTTACTTCGCAACGTTTCAAAAATTTGTTCTATAAGTATGAATGTGTGTAGTATGAATGAAATTCGGACGTACTACATCCGCCGTGTTGTCACAGAATCTCGCCGGAAGTCATCTGGGGACTTTTCGTCGACTCTTTTATGTGTACTGTGAATTCAGACATACTGTAATACTCTTTTGGCATACTATTTTTACTATAGTAGGGAAGTATTCAATTTCGGACACAACATACATTGGTTAAAAGTGTTTGTAGCTTAACTGTGTACCTTTTATTCTGTTTAATGCCACAGTTTATGTAAGGATGGATTTGTTTAAGAATGTATTATGCTTGTGCTTTAGGAAATGAGGCTTATTGAGAATAGTACAAAATGTGTAAATAAATACTGTAGTTATGTTAATGGAGTAAATAATACTTACTGAAGTAATTTTGTCAAATGCAATAAAATATATTTTAGTATTATTTATACACTGTTATAGTGTTTATTCATATTTAAAAAAATGTTTTTAGTTCATTTAAAGTTTTAATTTTTGTTATGTGCTATTGTTATTTTCTTATACTTCTATTTGGCTTTAATTAACTATTATTTTAGTTTTAGTCATTTAGAACTACAATTTAAACTTATTTCAATTAGTTGACAAGGCACCATTTCTCATTTGTAAGTTTTATTTTTTAGGTTTTTCATAATTTTTTTATATTTTCTTGTATTTCAGCATTGATTTAATCATCGAAAACGATATTTAACGGTTTTAATTTTAGTCATCTATAAGAACACTGGTGCAGAATATGCTAATGATCTCTGTCTCTCTTGTAGGTGGCTCAGCTGTTGTTGAGCAGTAATATGGTTGCGTCTCTATTAGAGGGGGATCGGAAAGACTCTTCAGACTCAAACTGTAACACTCCTCTACATCTCGCCGCACGCAACGGACACAAGGATGTCATCTGGTGAGCTCTTCTGTAGACATCAGTCTCAGCTGTGTCGGGCTTTCCTGTCTCTCTGGAGAGCTGTATGTGTGTCAGCTCTTTTGTGTGTTTGATGCATTGACGCAGCATTTAATTCTTGGCTGATTTCAGTGTTAGTGCAGAAACACAGCTGATATATTGTAAAAATGACCCTTATAAAAAATTCTTAATGGGATGAGATTGTGAATATAAGTGCAATTCTGTATTATTGTTTTTCCTCAGTTGATTTGACATATTTCTCCAACTGAATGTAGATGCTCTCAAAACAATTAACACAGCTAACTAAACACACTCTTATGTTGGCGAAACAGTTCAATATTCACTGCATAATGAAGCACTGCATGTTATTCTAGTAATGCATTTATCAAAAATAAATACTATCAGAAAAAAAAGTTTTTGCTTTCGTCACGCATTACAACATGCTTATATCATGTTTCAAAAACACTTATCTCTACACGCTTACATGATGCTTCACAACACGCTTATGTCACGCTTCACACCCTCGCTTCTCTACACGCTTACATGATGCTTCACAACACGCTTATGTCACGCTTCACTACCACACGCTTACATGATGCTTCACAACACGCTTATGTCACGCTTCACACCCTCGCTTCTCTACACGCTTACATGATGCTTCACAACACGCTTATGTCACGCTTCACTACCACACGCTTACATGATGCTTCACAACACGCTTATATCACGCTTCACAACCTCGCTTCTCTACATGCTTACATGATGCTTCACAACACGCTTATATCACGCTTCACAACCTCGCTTCTCTACACGCTTACATGATGCTTCACAACACGCTTATGTCACGCTTCACAACCTCGCTTCTCTACACGCTTACATGATGCTTCACAACACGCTTATATCACGCTTCACAACCTCGCTTCTCTACACGCTTACATGCTTCACAACACGCTTATGTCACGCTTCACACCCTCGCTTCTCTACACGCTTACATGATGCTTCACAACACGCTTATGTCACGCTTCACACCCTCGCTTCTCTACACGCTTAGATGATGCTTCACAACATGCTTATATCACGCTTCACAACCTCGCTTCTCTACACGCTTACACGATGCTTCACAACACACTTATGTCACGCTTCACTACCACACACTTACATGATGCTTCACAACACGCTTATGTCACGCTTCACAACCTCGCTTCTCTACATGCTTACATGATGCTTCACAACACGCTTATGTCACGCTTCACTACCACACACTTACATGATGCTTCACAACACGCTTATGTCACGCTTCACTACCACACACTTACATGATGCTTCACAACACGCTTATGTCACGCTTCACTACCACACGCTTACATGATGCTTCACAACACGCTTATGTCACGCTTCACAACCTCGCTTCTCTACATGCTTACATGATGCTTCACAACACGCTTATATCACGCTTCACAACCTCGCTTCTCTACATGCTTACATGATGCTTCACAACACGCTTATATCACGCTTCACAACCTCGCTTCTCTACATGCTTACATGATGCTTCACAACACGCTTATATCACGCTTCACAACCACACGCTTACATGATGCTTCACAACATGCTTATATCACGCTTCACAACCTCGCTTCTCTACATGCTTACATGATGCTTCACAACACGCTTATATCGCGCTTCACAACCTCGCTTCTCTACACACTTACATGATGCTTCACAACACGCTTATGTCACGCTTCACAACCACACACTTGCATGATGCTTCACAACACCCTTATATCACGCTTCACAACCTCGCTTCTCTACACACTTACATGATGCTTCACAACACGCTTATGTCACGCTTCACAACCACACACTTACATGATGCTTCACAACACGCTTATGTCACGCTTCACAACCTCGCTTCTCTACACGTTTGGGCTACTCTCTAAACTCTTCATTTAAACATGACATATACTTTGACTATAATTGTGTAGATTTTTGTGATTTGAGATCAAACACACACCCATTGTGCCATCCAGACACTGTACCCACACAGCAGAGGATGAGACTGGGAAAGTCCTGGTGCCAACAGACAGTCAGTGTTCTGTCTCTCTGACTCACGTTCCCCCGCTAGATCGTCCCGAGGGAGAGGAGTGTACCAGTCTCTCTAAATATGTGTGTCACCTCTATGTGTGATCTGTCTGAGATGAGAGTGCTTGTGAGTGGATTAATCACTGCTTTGACTCATCGCTCTCATCCTCGAAGACACACAGCATTTCCTGTCTCACATCAAACTCTTCAAGATCATATCAGAGAGATTTACCATTTTGAGAGACATCTGTGGGGGTGATTCACATGAAGAGTAGCTAGGAACTCACCGTGCCTAAAATTAGTCCATATGAGGTCCGTAGACAAAAAAAATCCACTAAGAGAGACACTTCAAAAGAGTCCGCACACTCCACAAAAGACGAAGGGCGTCAAAAAGCGAGATGAAATCAAGTGCTTTTACTGAGAAAAAAAGGCAAACATTTCGGTCACATGCAACCTTTCTCAATGCCAAACTATGATATTATCAATGATTTTATCTCGCTTTTTGACTTCCTTCGTCTTTTGTGGAGTGTGCGGACTCTTTTGAAGTGCCTCAGGTGATTCACATGAAACACCAAAATCAAACAAAATAATAATATATTACACTGAACCAAACTGAACAAAGCCTGGTTTAGGAGCAATATGATTGTATGCATTGTAACATTATTTTCATGACAATTAAGCACATTTACCAGCAAATTCTCATGATTAATTGAGAAAACCTTCAGTAAATCATAATTATGACATAAATCATTTAAATTATGTTAGTCAAAATTGTAGAAGTTTGACTTTTTTGTCATAATTTCAACATATTTTTTTTTCTGTCATAATTTTAACCTTTTATCATATAAATATGACAGTTATAATTCTGACTTTTTGTGAATCATGCTTTAGTAAATCATATTTTTTTCTGCTGTGACAGAAAATTTGGTTCCATATATTCTCATTTTGTATTGTAAAAAATATTTTATAAATATTTAAATTGTAAAGTAATTATTTTATATAATATCATGGCAGTATTTATTATATTGCACTTTATTTGTTCTAATTTTAATTAGAATATTAAATTAGTAGCCTAAATAGTGTCTGTAATGTAAATCACCACAACAAATAAAACAATTACCAAAAAAACATCCTGATATTTTACAGTAATGACAACATTAAAGGGAATATGTGCTTAATTATCATGAAAATAATGGCACAATGCCAAAAAGTAAATTAGGATCTAATTTTGACAGATTGTGTGAAATTCACACAGTGACATTTGTGCAGTGTGGTTCATTTTTAGTTTGCACGGTCATGACACATCGTGTGTGTGTTGTGTGTGTGTGTGTGTGTGTGTGTGTGTGTGTGTTTTCTACGGCTGTCACGCTGATCCCCCAATGCCTGGCATTCCCAGTGCAGCACTGAAATTCCATCCAGCATTCCCACAGATGAGCGGTTCTGATTCCACACATGTGTGTGTGTGAATTCCACAAGTCTGTGTGTATTATAGGGCCTTCAGTATGTAAATATAACACAGAGTGCTAAAGAGGATGTCGTCTCCTCTCTTTGGAGTAGTAGTAGGAAACTGCCTCCAGTCCATTCATTCAGTTTCCATCTCTCTGTCTTCAGGCTTCTTCTGAAAGCAGGCATTGACATCAACAGAACCACTAAAGCTGGCACGGCGCTCCATGAGGCTGCCCTCTATGGGAAGACAGAGGTAGTGCGGCTACTCCTGGACGTAAGTTCATCTTTTTTTTCCAGAAATGTCTGAGGGGTTGAAAACCCTTCCTACATGTAAGTGTTGTTTTTTTCCCCACGGTTTTTAATCACTTTGCCATTACCCCCATATATAAATAATGTATTTCTGAACATTTCTTAGTAACACCCCCTCATGTGCTTCTTTTTTTCGAGAGAAAGAAACACGAAAGGATGATAAATCAAGTCCCGCCATAACTTTTGCTTTCATTGAATGATCTGTTTCACTGGGAAGTAAATCACATTGTAATAGTGACTGTTTCACGAGTTTAAAATGTACATTTATATTTAAGGTTGAGAATGATATCTAAATTAATATTGTATATTTATGTTTTTATTGCAATACTGTTAAAAAGTTTTGGGGTCAAATTGTTTATAATGTTACAAAAAGTTTCTATTTATAAATGCTGTTCTATTGAACTTTTTATTTATCAGAGTCGTGAAAAAATCACGGTTTCCACAAAAATATTATGTAGTAAATAATAATATATTTCCACAATAATATTATAAATGTTTCTTATAATGTCAGGCTGGGATTGATGTTAATATCCGCAACACTTACAATCAAACAGCCCTGGATATCGTCAACCAGTTCACCGCATGCCACGCCAGCAAAGACATCAAGCAGCTCTTACGAGGTGAGATGTTTTGTGAACTGAAGTGTGTGTATTTGTGTCTAACAGTGTGTATGTGGAGTGTGTTTGTGCTCATACTGCATTTGAATGTGTGAAGCTTGTGTGTGTGTGTTTGGGAATGGCCCTTCTTTGGTCTGTAAGGGGTTATGGGAGACGTTTGAGCAGACATTTAGTAAGCAGCTGTTTAAACTCAGGATTATATAACCTGCTGATTTATCTGGAGAGTGCATGAAAGAGACAAAAGATGTCTTCTGTGTGTGTGCAGATGCATACCACAAACCTACAGAAAACGTAGATTTATGAAACATAAGACGGGGCCCGCACACAAGTACTGACTTCATACGCAAACACTTTTTTGAAACTGTAATGCTGATGGGAGACAATGATGTTATTTTGGAGTGGATATAGCCTTCTGTACAGTACTCTTACTTATTCTCTTTATAGATATGGCCTTTAACCTGTTAACTGGCAAGCCCCCCCAGAAGCAAAACTTCTAAACTGCACTTGTAATTCATGAATGCAATTCAAGTCTTGATAAACACACTTGTGTCCTTGACATTAAAGTGTCTGACGTGTGATCTGCACGTGTTCTGTAACATCTGCGGTATTTATTTCAGTTTGTACCGGTGAATATAAATAAATATTTGAAGTCAATGTTTATGAGCCACTCATCTCTGTGCAGCCTTTAAACTCAGGCAGTTAACAGACAGCTCTTGTCATAATGAGCACAGAGACAGGCCCGTCTGCTTTAACCAGAGCTGCTCTATGTGGGCCACATCGCCTCCCTGAACCTCAGTGTTAATTATTGATTCAGCGAGCCTGTCGTGTGTCCGTGTGTCAGCACATTCCTTCCACTGAAAAAAATCACAGAAATGACACGCTGAGAAGTCCAAATGGCGGGATCTCGCTAAACTATTTTTAGGAACATTACGTTTTCTTTGCATTTGTATTTTTATGATTATTGAACAGAAAGTCTCATTAATGAAAGCTGTAAAAAACAAGCAAAAAACATAAATGAAAGCACAAATATATATATATATATATATAATGGGAATATGTGCATACAAATTAAGAAAAAAATACAAATAAATGCACCTAAAAGTGTTTGTCAAAAAACGTAAATAAAACATTTGTAAAATGTAAAAATTCTATACTGTATATATACTTATAAAGTAAGTTTTTATTTTTCTTTGTAAATTTTATAATATTAAACTTTTATCATTTTTTTAAATTGAAATTGAAAATTTGAAAGTGAAAAATTAGGAAAGAATGTTTATTATCATTCAACAGAAATTATCATTAAGGAAAGCAGTAAAAACTAGCAAACACATGAATGAAAGCAATATATATAATGTAAATGTACTGGGGAATATAATGGGAAATGTGATTTAATACATATAATGTACCTAAATGTAAGCTTTTTAAATTTTTTAAATAAAATATTTATCAAATTACACACACACACACACACACACACACACACACACACACACACACACACACACACACACACACACACACACACACACACATACATACATATATTCTTATTTATTTAAATTTTTGACTGAGATATTTGTCATAGCATTTTACATAGTGATAAAATAAGCTTTTTTTCCTTTCAAAATGTTTAAATATTATACTTTTATCATTTTAAAATTCAAAATATACATTTTTATGTATATAAATATATACGTTTTTTGAAAATAAAAATTTGGGGAGGAATGCTTTAAATAAATAAAAAAGTAATGTCAGTAATGCAGAAAAATGTTATGGACCTATACTTTTTTAATATTTCTTAAATTAAACATACATATGAATTACTTTATGTATATGTGTGTGTATCGTTTTTTATTTCTTCCTTTTGATTTAGGTCTGAGTGAGTTTTATTAGACTCTAGTGATGTAGTGTAATGTTTGTGGGATCGTCCAGTGTCTGAACTCTCTGAACTATGTGAACTTGTGGTGTTTTTTATCAACACAGATGTGTGTGTGTGTGTGTGTGTGTGTGTGTGTTTCCAGAAGCTACAGGAGTTCTTCAGGTCAGAGCTCTGAAAGACTTCTGGAATCTACACGACCCCACGGCCCTCACCATACGCGCCGGTGACGTCATCACGGTACGGCTGCTCACATGACTTCATTAAACATTTTCTGTGTCCGAAATCGACCCCATACCCTTTAATAGGGCACTATTTGAAGGGACAGCCATTTTATAGTGGTGTCCGAAACCAGAGTGCACTCATTCAGTGCCACAATGCACCGCAATAACAAGTGTACAACCGATGTACGCTCAATGGCTAGAGAATACCCATAATGCACTATGAGAGTCAAGCGCTGAATGAATTCCCGCGTCTCGCCAGAAGATGGCGTCCGCCGCTGAATCAATCATCCATCCATTTTCCAAACCACGCTGTTCCAGCGTGATATCATGCAGGTATAAATTGTACCTTTTTAATTTGTTATTAAATTGTTTAATTAAAGTTAACATGCTAGTTTCCATGTCAGAGTTCAAGATAAATCTTTTCATTTGCTGCCAGTTTTCCTGTTTCAAATGATTATCATTAACAGCAAGGACAAACGATGCAAAAGCATCAGCCCTTCCGGCGCACTCAGTGTCCGCATTCATTCGCTCGTTTTCTTTCACTCCCTCAAGTGAACTATATTAATGGAGTGATATAGAGGGAATAGTGAATTATGGTATAGGGGCGATTTCGAACACAGCAAACGTGTGTGTTAGACTTTTATTAGACGATTTTGGATACATTGAGAATCACGATTTTTTTGGTTTCAAACCAAAATCACGATTATCCCAAAATTCTGAAAAGACAACTAAACAAAAAACATTTAATCTATTAGAGGTTTTGACGAAATGTTAATTTCTGCAGTCTATGTAAAAAAAAAAAAGATTAACTTGAATTAATCAGTAATTCAATGACTCGCTCGTAAAAAGACTTTACTTGTTTCATTACTGGATGAATCAGCATTTCTGAACAAATCGCTTGAATGAATGATTCAATGACGAATACATTTTTAACAGTCACTTGTCGCCACCTACTGGTGTAACGCTGTAATTGACACACCAAGTTACTTTCGAAGGTGATTACTCTATTTTGATCAGTGTTCACATCCAAACTATAAACTTTTATCCCAGTACTTGAGTGATCATTTGATTCTTTCTGGTTGAAAAGACTGTTTGTGAACCTAATGCCTCTCTCTGGCTCAGTGAATCTGAATGTTCGCTGTGATCGTACTTCTCCAAGGTTTAACAGACATGGTGAATCATTGTCATTTAGGAATAAGATCGCGTGGGTGTTTGAATCGAAATCAGTGTTTGCTTGTCTTAAAGATGCTCTAAGCGATGTTGGGTGACGTCACTTCTTGTTGACGATCAAAGTATTGTCAAACAAAACGGAGGCTAGCTCGACCCTCCCTCCTCCCCCTCCCTTCCGTGCTTCCTGAAACAGGCTTTTCCAATGTAAATTCGGGACTTTGCGCATTCCTTCTCCTTTTCCCTCTTCTTTGCTATTTGTTCATCAGAATGTCGTCTCTTTGGTCGTGTGTCGGCCATATCAAAATTCAAGAGAATATAATTCTAACGTTAGTCGTTGTCTAGGACATCTCTCCTCTAGCTAACTTCCCTCTTCATGCTTCTCTCTCCTCCACTCCCCACCCCCCCCTTCACGTGCACGCGCACTAACCCCCCCACCCCCCACCCCCAAATCATTCTTGTCGGTTATTGGCTGGACACTGTTTGTTATGTTTCGTGGTCCAGGCTGGGCCAGTTTGTTTTTGTTGCCGTTTGTGGAGCCTGGGCTGTCTACAGAGACCGCGATTTTTTACAGTGTGTTCAGGGGCCGGTTTCACAAAGATAGACTTTGACTATGGCTTAGATATAGTAGATAGTCAGACTTCAGATAGACATCTAAATCAGACCGTTTTACAAAGTACTTAAGACTCTGACTATCTTAAGTAGGACTACACTGCAATGCATTCTGGGTAAAATAAGACACTTTTCAAAACAAAAAACATGGCGGATCGAGTAAGCGCATTCAACCGCTCAGTGCAGTTTACCCCTGCGGAAAATATGTGTTTGTTGGAGGAGTATAAATGACGGAGTATGTTTTTATGTTTCCACTGTTCGATCGCGCCCGTGCCATCTCTCTCTCTGACACACACACACACACACACACACACACACACACACACTTCAGCATTGCAATCTTGACATCACAGCCTGTTATTATGCAGCGTTCACACAAAACGCGAATAGAGCGTCAAATTCGCGTCTATCGCGTCTAGTTCGACGCTTGAACATTTTGAATCCATTCGCGCGTCCAAGGCGAATAGGACGCGCGTATAAAGCGAGCGTTAGAAGCGAAATAGACGGTTGAACAGTCACGGTGTATTGCCCGTGGCATTTGCGTATGAAAGGGAGCGCGTCGATCGTTGCTCGCGTTGACTATGTAACGGCCCTAACAGTTACAAGGACATTTTACTTGGGAATGTAACGTTAGTAACAAGAAGAAATGTTTAAATTATGAGCCATTTTCCCTTTTCTTTTGGCAGTTTGTAATGTAACTGATTGTTACTGCTGGTTGCCAAGGTAACATAGAGTCTTAGACCTAAGTTAGCCTGGGGGTAAGGTGGCTAATTTTTTTGGTCTAAATTAAGTCAGTCTTTATTTTTGTGAAACAGTCTAACTTGCATTAGACTGTCTATGAGCAAATTTTAGACTTGTCTAACACAATAGACCGGTCTAAAATAGCTTTGTGAAACCGGCCCCAGGGGACAGGCAGCTAGCGGATAGTGAGGAGATGTTTGCTGTATGTGACAAAAACAATTTCAGCCTAAAAAACGCGTGACATTGCTTAGAGCCCCTTTAAGTGCTATAGCAAACCCCTGTGTTTCCTGTTAAACTGGCCAGTCTCTTGAACTAGCGTTTCAGAAGCAGTTTCTGACTTGAACTCTGTCAGGAGGCCAGATTTTTCTCTCTCGTTCTCCTTCCACTGAGTTTTAACGGCTCTTTCTGTTTCATCGCCTTGTGTTTTTAAAACGCGCTAAAGATAAACTTTGTGAACTCGAACCAACGCAGATTTTCACACAGCATTGTTTCACAGGAAATGGTGGGCAGAAAATAAGAAGGGTCGTTTACTGGAGGGTTTGGAGATGTATTTTCGTGAGCTGCTGTAATGTTGTCGGGCCTGCAGCTTTTGTATGCTTGTAAGCGTTTACTTAGGGTGGGAGGCTGGTGTCATGTTATCTAACTTTCAAAAGCTTTCAGATCATTCATTGTCTCTGAACTCCCGACCTCCTCCTCTGTTTTGACTGGTTGTCAAGGACGTGGAAAACTGCTGGATTAAAAATCAGATGAGGTCAATGTGACGTCAGTGTGTTCTGCTGTGTTGTGATTGGCAGGTGATAGAACAGCATGTGGACGGACGCTGGAAGGGCCACATTCATGACACCCAGAGAGGAACGGACCGAATCGGCTACTTCCCCCCCTCCATAGTTGAGGTCATCAGCCGACGCTCAGGTACAATCATAACCTGAATTCTGATTTGGTTGTCCTTCTTAACTATCATTTTTGGAGCTTCACAGCCTGTGGTCACTATATTTTTTCATTTTAGGGATTTTATTACAACCATTAACCCCACAAATAACAGTGTTTGCTTTCCTGAATCAATAACATGCTGACTTCTACAACCTAGGCGTGTCTCTGTCTTCCATCCCACTGCTTCCCATGTAATAAATGGCTGTGTCCGAAAGCTGAAAAACAATGCCTCCGCAGGCGGCATACGGAAGTAGGAAGGCAAGAAGGCACGTCCAAATCCAGTGATCGTGTCGCATCCTGTTTTTTAAAGACTGCCTTTGATATTGAGAAAAAATATTGAAAAATTAATATTGCAGTAATTAAATGTGCAGTGTGTAGATTTTAGCGGCATCTAGCGGTTCGGATGCGAATTGCAACCAACGGCTCAGCCCACCGCTCACCCCTCCCATTCGAAGAAGCTACGGTGGCCAAAACAGGACAAACAAGTCGTTGTCTGAGACAGCAGAGTGTAGTCAGTCAAGCAACAAGGTTTCTTTACGAAGATAAAATAAGAAATTATATTTAACTGATTATTCAGTAAAACGATATGTTATAGCTAAGATTTCTGCCGTCGTCTGACTTCGTCTGGCTGCATCATGTTTTCTTTTCTGTGCCGACGAAGATTGGCGCTCTGTCAGCTCTTAATAATACGTGTGGTCCTTCATTTGTTACAATTTCACTTCTAACGTTACTACTACTACTTCTTCATGCATATTCAACATAGTGACGGTGCAAGTAGCCTCTTAAAACACCAGTGAAGAAGAAGAAAAACAACAAAGTGACGAAACGCGCTCCGTCGAAAAGTTTGTCCATTTAGGGTTTCTGTAGAAACATGGCGGCTCAAAATGATGACTTAACGTGTCAGGGGCCCCTGTGCTGTATGTAGATAGAAATGGCTTATTCTAAGGTAATAAAAACGGTTCGTTTTGTAAGGTCTTCATACACCACTCAAAACATAGTTATTATAATGCATTTCTGACAATAAATCCTCATAAATTTTACACACTGCACATTTAAATCTTCGCTTTGTTATCACCAAAGCTCGCTCTGTTTATTTGTCGATTATTAAACCATTATGCTTGCTCATTCTGTCCGAAATGAGGTACCTTCGTGCGCAAACGCTGCCTTCAAGGTCATTGTCTGATCAGTCAGCTGCCTAAGCGTTCGGACGCAGCCAGTGTTCATCTCTAACCTCCATCCGCTTGCGTTAACCCTCTGCTCCTGTCATGTGTGTGTTGTCCTGTAGGGGGCACCCTGTTACGACACACCTCTATGCCCTCCCAGAGGCAGCAGCTGCTCTCCAGGTCCGCCCTCAGTCCCAGCTTGAGTCTGAGCGGGGGCGGGACCCTTCAAACCGACGACTCCTACAGTCTGTACACCCCTAACCCACACCTGGCCCTCCCCCACACCAACGGTCTGAGCACCAATCCAGGTATAGCACTCGCACCCACCTCTAAGGGTGCTTTCTCACCAACGCCCTGTTTCCACCCCATATTAAGATGCGTTTTCAGTGATCCGATCACTAGTGGTGAGCTGAGACGCATACTGTTGCGCGAGTGCCACATGCAAATATGAATACTATCGACTGAATGATCTTATGTGGCTGTTCATAATGCATTTGACTACATGAGTGGCTAAACTACAAAAGCAAACTGGTTGAATGTGCTTTCAAATACCTCTGAGTCTGAAAGTGGTCTAAAGCGGACAAGCTCAAAATGTTTTAGACCCCGTTTACACCTTTTTTCTTAATACCATATATATATATATATATATATGTGTGTATAAATGGTTTATATATTAAATAAAGTGGTGAGGCCTATTTCTTTAATAATACAGTTAAAATTAGGCTATTTTAAAGTTAATTGTTTTGTTTAATTGGTTAACATGCTTTAATAATGCTAAAAAATAAATAAATAAATAAACATTATTTTGCAGTACCTCTATTCCAAATCTGTCTGAAACCCTTTATTTTTTACTTTATTTAGGTGTGTTTAGGCAAAGTTGAAGCTGTTATAAACAAATCTTAACCACCACTGGTAATTTCATCCATTTTCATTGCTTTTGCATCCAAACACAGTTCACTGAAGCATCACCTTCTTTCTTTGCGCATGCCTTTTGGTGGGCATTATGCTAATATTTCACATTGTGACAATTTGTGGGAGACTATGAGCTTTGTAACTGTGCAGATCTTACACATGCACAGAGACATTACACACTAAAGGAAAACATTAAAATGCAGCATATGCATTATCTTATTATTATTTTAATATGTGAACAAAACAGTACAACTAAAGCAGATAGTTCTGACTCTAAATTCTGATTGGACGAGCCACATACGAAGCTGTAAAATGGCCGATATACAAATACCTTTGAATGCTATATTAATGTTGCAGGTTTGCGATGTTGCCCATACATCTTGTATTTCCCATTGCTCTCACTTATAAATAACAGAAAGTCCTGACATGTCCTACCCTACAAAAAGCTGCACAAAAATATCTACAGCAATATAAATGGTGTATTAAAATGTCTCTAACATTAACGTAATATTTATAGCCGGTAAGTGTTCTCAATTTATTGGGCAGTTAAGTCAAACGGTTGGTTTTGGACCCTGGGGGTTCTCTTGGTGATTCTCCACGACTGATATAGTACAAGCACTATTTTTGCATTATAAACAGTGGCACACACTCATCTGAAGGCCCTGATTTGGGACGCACACCCACATTACCCTCCCCCACCAGACTGAGGCCAGTGGCCCAAAAAAAGTGTTTGTGTCCGCTAGGTGGGCCTCCCGGCAGTCTGTCCCAGCACATAAGCCCCAGCATGGAGGACGTGTGGGTTTTGCGGAACTCCTGCGCTGGTAAGAACCGCTGCACTCCCCTTTCGCTGAAACGCTCCTCCTCTGCGCCCCCTAGTGGCTGTCGCCCCCCCTCCCTGCTGCAGACAGACCCCCTGATTGGCTGGCTTAACGGACGCCACACAAACCCAGCCGGTGTGTCCGTCTGTCCAGATGCCAATTCCCTGTTAGCGTACTGTGAACCCTCCCGCTCCCGTAGCAGACCATAGGTTGTGTGCTGTCGTCTGTTAACCCCATCACCACATGCCTGTGGCTTTGCCCTGCTCCCCCCACCCCACCCTGCCTGCTGCTTGAGTAGAAATCCAGTGGGTACGGTGTCCTCACGGCTGTGGAGTGGCACACTGGCATGGCAGTGCAGACGGCCGCTGTGATGCCATAGCCCGCGGGCATGTCATGATTGCAGTTACTCATTTGACTAACGCCTCCGTCTCTCTCTCTCTCTCTCTCTCTCTCTCTCTCTCTCTCTCTCTCTCTCTCTCTCTCTCTCTCTCTCTCTCTCTCTCTCTCTCTCTCTCTCTCTCTCTCTCTCGATTTCGCAGCAGGGGACAGGAACAGTGTGGGCAGCACTGGCAGTGTGGGTAGCACTCGCAGTGCAGGCAGTGGCCAGAGCACAGAAAGCAACAGCGCCCCCAATGGACCACAACAACACCAACACACCACCAACCCTGACACCAGCAAGGTAACCATGATGCTTAGAGAGAAAGACAACCCTAAGGCTGAATCCGCAATCGCCCCCTATACCCTCATATAGGGCATTATTCGAGGGGGCATCCATTTGTAGTAGTGTCTGAAACCATAGTGGACATTATTGAGTGCACTCATTCAATCCCACATTTCAACGCAAAAACGTGTGTACTGCCAATGTACGTTCAAATTTGCTCCCTCGTTTTCATTCACTCCTTCAAGTGAACTGTATTAGTGGACTAATGCAGGGAATAGGGAGTGAGGGTTTAGGGGGAGATTTCGGATTCAGCCTAAGAGTATTGAGAGATAGTGAGTGATAATGAAATTTGTGAAATTAAATAATGAAATGTGATATTGAAATTGATAGAGCAAATAAAAATTTTGGTGATCATCTCAAAGTGCTAATGTTGCTATTTTAGCAGGTAAAATGTTTTGTTCCAGTTCAAATAATCAGTGTATTTTTTCTTTTCTTTGTACACATAACTATGATGAAATTCAAAAGTCGGCACATCACAGCTCCAAAAATGCATCCGTTTTGTTAAATTCCCACTTTGAAAGGTTTTGGAAGCCATGACTCTTCTTCACAGCATAATGAACAATAAAAGTCAGCTCTTATATGCCCAATTAAAAACACTTGGCACAAATTAAACCAGTGACCAACCCTACTTTCATACCGGACATCCAGTAATCACAAATGGTTGAAAAGTTTGTGGAAATTCATTGGTTAAAAATTTTGGGAACTCTAAAAGTAAATATTGCTACTGGCTATAAAAAGCACCAATTCCTGTTATTTTCTGGTAACAAACCCTTTTAGTTTCAATGCTTGGTGTTTTTTTTGTTTTTTTTTTACATTTTCTCTCATTTTACACAGGCGGCGCCCTCTGCTGTGGATTCACTACAGCCAGACCAAAACAAACATCCCGACGCATCCACAGGTAATGAGCTACCTGGGACATGTTTACTGTGTGCATCTGTATACAGCTTACGTTTGCCTTGTCCAAATACCCACACTTGCGGTCTTTGCACTTGACCACTTGTCTACTTGCATGACGTATTTCCTCTAATTGGCCCAAGTGTTCAAGTAGGCGTAAAGACTGCAAGTGTGTGTAGAACTTTTGATTACTCGCTGGGACACACTTATAGTCTTGCAAAAAATTGAAGTGTTTACATTGCTTTTATTTATTATATTTTCAATACTTTGCATTTTTTAAATAACATGTCTGTTCAGTAGTCGCTATGTATCTAACAGAAGACACAAATTTAAAATTAAGTGATAAAAACAGTTGCAAATGTTGTAGAAAATAGACACATACCATACTCATCTTTGCACCAATAAAATGTGCAACACTTTATGTTTTTACTACCAAATTATATGTATCTAATTCATTTAAATTACAATGGAATGTTTTCCTTGACGTCTCGCGATGTTCGTTCGAGTTCCCGAACATAATGCATGATGGAAAACGCTTAGCCTCTTACGCTTAGAGATGGTGTGGGCTTAGTGTGCATTAAGGGCACTGCACTTTGGCATTTTTAAGACATGGGACACTCTTGCGCACTTATTTCCTGTCGCGTGCACGTGCTCTCAAGTGGCCAAGACTGTCACGACACACACACAGGGAATTAAAGATCCAAAAGCAGTTGATTTATTGGGGAATCCGTACTCACAAACAGTCCATGCAGGGGTCAAAACCAGAGAAGCAATCCAAAAACAAGAACAATACCAGACAGGCAGGAAGGCAGTACTCAAAAGTGGTGTGATCTAAGACAAGGACTCCGTAACACATACAAAAACAGACAGGATTTTATACACAGGGAACTAACAATGAAACAGGGAACAGCTGAAACAATGATGACGGAGAGCTGAGTGTAATTAACAGTGATTGGTACAGACAAGGATTGTGGGGAATGTAGTTCAATATGTGGATGACACCGTGAGGAAGGAGGACATCTAGTGGTGACCCAAGGAACATAAACCAGACACTGTGACATAACCCCCCCTCTACGGAGCGGCTACCAGACGCTCCAAGACATAACAAAAAACAAAACCCAACAAAAGTCCAGGAGGAAGGTGAAACGGTGGAGGATCAGGGGGAGGGATGGAGGGCCAGGACCATGGAGGGAAACGGGGACAGGGAGTGACAGTTCATCTGGCGGCCAGGGCGGAGCAGACAGTCCACCGGGCGGCCAGGGCGGAGCAGACAGTCCACCGGGCGGCCAGGGCGGAGCAGACAGTCCACCGGGCGGCCAGGGCGGAGCAGACAGTCCATCGGGCGGCCAGGGCGGAGCAGACAGTCCATCGGGCGGCCAGGGCGGAGACTTTGCCTCGGGCGGCCAGGGTGGAGACTCTCCCTCGGGCGGCCAGGGCGGAGACTGTCCCTCGGGCGGCCAGAGCGGAGACTGTCCCCCGGGCGGCCAGGGCGGAGACTGTCCCCCGGGCGGCCAGGGCGGAGACTGTCCCTCGGGCGGCCAGGGCGGAGACTGTCCCTCGGGCGGCCAGGGCGGAGACTGTCCCTCGGGCGGCCAGGGCGGAGACTGTCCCTCGGGCGGCCAGGGCGGAGACTGTCCCTCGGGCGGCCAGGGCGAAGACTGTCCCTCGGGCGGCCACGGCGGTGAAGACCCCTCGGGCGGCCAGGTTGGTGAAGACCCCTCGGTCGGCCACGGCGCAGGAACTGGAACAGACACCAATGGCTCAGGAACTGGAACTACTGGAACTGGCACCACCGGCTCAGGCACTGGAACTACTGGAACTGGCACCACCGGCTCAGGCACTGGAACTACTGGAACTGGCACCACCGGCTCAGGCACTGGAACTACTGGAACTGGCACCACCGGCTCAGGCACTGGAACTACTGGAACTGGCACCACCGGCTCAGGCACTGGAACTGGCACCACCGGCTCAGGTTCAGACACAGACACAGACACAGACCAAGACACAGACACAGACACAGGCTCAGGAACAGACACAGACACAGACACAGACACAGACACAGGCTCAGGCACAGACACAGGCTCAGGCACAGACACAGGCTCAGGCACAGACACAGGCTCAGGCACAGACACAGGCTCAGGCACAGACACAGGCTCAGGCACAGACACAGGCTCAGGCACAGACACAGGCTCAGGCACAGACACAGGCTCAGGCACAGGCTCAGGCACAGACACAGGCTCAGGCACAGACACAGGCTCAGGCACAGACACAGGCTCAGGCACAGACACAGGCTCAGGCACAGACACAGGCTCAGGAACAGACACAGGCTCAGGAACAGACACAGGCTCAGGAACAGACACAGGCTCAGGAACAGACACAGGCTCAGGAACAGACACAGGCTCAGGAACAGACACAGGCTCAGGAACAGACACTGGCTCCGGCTCAGGAACAGGCACAGGAACAGACACTGGCTCCGGCTCAGGAACAGGCACAGGAACAGACGCTGGCTCCGGCTCAGGAACAGACGCTGGCTCCGGCTCAGGAACAGACGCTGGCTCCGGCTCAGGAACAGACGCTGGCTCCGGCTCAGGAACAGACGCTGGCTCCGGCTCAGGAACAGACGCTGGCTCCGGCTCAGGAACAGACGCTGGCTCCGGCTCAGGAACAGACGCTGGCTCCGGCTCAGGAACAGACGCTGGCTCCGGCTCAGGAACAGACGCTGGCTCCGGCTCAGGAACAGACGCTGGCTCCGGCTCAGGAACAGACGCTGGCTCCGGCTCAGGAACAGACGCTGGCTCCGGCTCAGGAACAGACGCTGGCTCCGGCTCAGGAACAGACGCTGGCTCCGGCTCAGGAACAGACGCTGGCTCCGGCTCAGGAACAGACGCTGGCTCCGGCTCAGGAACAGACGCTGGCTCCGGCTCAGGAACAGACACCACTGGCTCCGGCTCAGGAACAGGAACAGACACCACTGGCTCCGGCTCAGGAACAGGAACAGACACCACCGGCTCAGGAACAGAAACAGACACCACCGGCTCAGGAACAGAAACAGACACCACCGGCTCAGGAACAGAAACAGAAACCACCGGCTCAGGAACAGACACCACCGGCTCAGGAACAGACACAGGCTCGACAGCGGCCATCTTGTCAGGGGACACAGGCTCGGCAGGTGTGACGTGAACAGGCTCGGCGACGGCCATCTTGTCCGAAGACACAGGCTCGGCAGGTGTGACGTGAACAGGCTCGGCGGCGGCCATCTTGTCCGAAGACACAGGCCCGGCAGATGTGACGTGAACAGTCTCTGGCTGGGCAGATGTGACATGAACAGTCTCTGGCTGGGCAGACGTGACGGATCGCTGGGGTGGTGCAGGCAGTGCGAGCAGCTCGGGCGGGGCCAGTAGAGCATGACGTCTGGGTGGTGCGGGCAGAGCAAGACGCCTGGGCGGTACGTCAGGGACGGTAGTCACCTCCGGGATGGTCTCCGTGTTAGGAGCCACCGGACTCGGGATCACTGGAACAGGGACCACCGGAACAGGGACCACCGGAAATGGGATCACCGGAACAGTTACGGAGAGAGCCTTTCTCCTCCTCCTGTGTTTTGGTGCCACTTGACTCTGGACCACCGGAACTGGGACCACCGGTACTGGGACCTCCGGCACTGGGACCACCGGCACTGGGACCACCGAAGTCGGGACCACCGAAGTCGGGACCACCGGAATCGGGACCACCGGACTCGGGACCACCGGACTCGGGACCACCGGAAGCAGGACTGGAGTATCCCACTGGCTCCGATGCTGAAGATAGCTGGTAAATCCCCAAAAATCCAGGATCTCCAGCCCCTTCATCTCCCACCCAGGCAATGGGTCATCCAAACAGACATTGAAGAATTCCTTCAATGCCGAGTCGTTGTACTCCAACCCTCTAGAGAGGGTCCAAAACCTTTGGGCCAGACATCCCACCGGCTGGCCCTGCTGGCGTAGGTCCATTAAGTTTTGGACCCGTCCCCTCCTCTCCTTCTCCGTCTTGGGGGGAAGGATACGAAACCCCATACTGCTGGATCTATGTTTGTGACGGAGTCCTTCTGTCACGACACACACACAGGGAATTAAAGATCCAAAAGCAGTTGATTTATTGGGGAATCCGTACTCACAAACAGTCCATGCAGGGGTCAAAACCAGAGAAGCAATCCAAAAACAAGAACAATACCAGACAGGCAGGAAGGCAGTACTCAAAAGTGGTGTGATCTAAGACAAGGACTCCGTAACACATACAAAAACAGACAGGATTTTATACACAGGGAACTAACAATGAAACAGGGAACAGCTGAAACAATGATGACGGAGAGCTGAGTGTAATTAACAGTGATTGGTACAGACAAGGATTGTGGGGAATGTAGTTCAATATGTGGATGACACCGTGAGGAAGGAGGACATCTAGTGGTGACCCAAGGAACATAAACCAGACACTGTGACAAAGACCGCAAGTGTGAGTATTGGGACACTTAGCCATATTCGCACGAAACTAAATTAAATGAATGCATGCAAAACATTGGTGCACAAACGGTAGCTCAGGTTGGTCAAGAAACACATAAGGAGAAGTGTTAATATAATGCTACATTACACCATGTTGTAATTACTGTAATTTTGAGATGACAACGTGATTTTCTACTCTGAATGTCATTTGTTGTCATTTGACTGGGAGTTATGCATTTCTATGGCAAGACTATCAGGTGGTAGAGAGGTCACATGGTACAAGTAGGAGCTCTCCGAAAATTCCAAACTTAAGTTGTAATACGAGTTCTACAAGGACGTGAGTGCTTTTTACAAGTAGAAGTCTTGTAATTACTGTAATTACGGCATGGCGTGCACCTTAATACAATATAGGCAATTACAGACATTCACATTCTTACTGGATTCAATTTCTCAGAGGACCGTTGAGTTGGCAAAAAACATTAGGTAATTTGGTAACTCTAAAAAACATTTAAAACCTCCAGCTGATTCAAAGACATTGAAAATGCTGTTTGGTAAATCCGTCTGAAAATAATAGCGTGAGTATGTGTGTTGTTTTTGAAGGAGTTCCTCGCAGACCTGTGCTGCCCACACAGAGGGCCGTAGAGCAGGGTTTCTCTCAACAGTTTGTGCGTCCTCATCAGCTGCTAGAGGGAAAGGTCAGAAAACACCATTACAGTGCACAACACCAACCTGAACATATTTTGATATTGCAAATTACCAGTAGAACTACAGCTTGCTCTGCAATTGGTTTTGTACACAGCAGAATTAGTGATTAAAAGTTTCATATAACAGCATAATTCTCTCCTGCATTATGTTTGCTCTCCTGCCTTCATGTCATGTCATGTCTTCAACACTGTTAGGATGCAGAGGCTATATATCAGTGGCTGAGTGAGTTTCAGTTGGAGCAGTACACTACAAACTTCCTCAACGCTGGCTATGATGTGCCTACAATCAGCAGAATGACCCCAGAGGTACGATCAGAGCGCCAGTTAACTTGAAGAGAGACGCCGTTCGGTCTCATTGCCGTAGGTAGGGTTGATATTGATTGAGAATTCTGCCTATTTTTCAGGATCTCACGGCTATTGGTGTGACTAAACCAGGTCACCGTAAGAAGATTTCCCTGGAGATCGGCAACCTCAGCATTCCAGAATGGCTCCCAGAGTACATACCAGTAAGTCACTGTAATTTATAGCTTGTATGCATACATGTGTGTCTATGGCGTTGTCTTCAGTTCACTCACAGTCAAATCTCTTCTCTTAGCAGGATCTTGGAGAGTGGCTGAGTGCCATAGGCCTGCCTCAGTATCATAAGAAACTCTCGGAGAACGGCTATGACTCGATAAACATTGTCCGAGATCTCACGTGGGAAGATTTACAGGAGATTGGCATCACCAAACTAGGTGAGCTTAACTTAAACACAGAACTTAAGTGCATTGTATAGTTATTATACAGGGTTAGCAAAGTCAAAGAATAACAGGGAATGTTAAAATTGTGTGTTCTTGTTGAGCTGTTTTAAATAATTAATTTTTTAAATACAGCTCTTGTGTTTTAAACTAAAACCTGATTTTAAACTAAAGCAATGTCCTCTTTTGAGTCAGTTCTTTACATTGAGTAGGTCGAACTTGTTCACACTGGTTTGGATGATTATTATGGTCAGAATTTGAATTGTGAATTTGATTGTCTAAAAACCATTACCCCATGGTCATAAACGATTGAAGACACCATTTAAAATTGCTGGAAATACATGGGTCAAAAAGTGTGGGAACCCTGCAAATACTTTAACCTCTAAGTTAAAATTGTGTGTGTATATATATATATATATATAGCTGCTGGGTAGATTTTCCTGTTTTTGTTCTTACCTTGACTATGGCATTTTCAAGTCAAAATTTCTAGTTCAAGGTTTCTAGTTCAAGGTTTCACTTGGTTTCTATTCCTGCAGCAACATACTATGTTGACCGGTACACATTTAAATCCGATTAATTCAGTTTCCTATGACTGATGATCCAGCATCAGATATGCCCTGAGATTGTATAGGGTCACACAGCATTCTCACCTTTGATGTGGAGCGATTACTTGTTGAGAGAAAAGTTGTTGCATCATGCCTGCTAAGGACATAGTGCGAGTTATACATATCCTGTGAAGTATATCCTGTTGCGTTAATTTCATGTGTGACATCTACAGTAAATGTGTGTGTCTCTGACAGGCCATCAGAAGAAGATGATGCTTGCGGTGAAGAAGTTGTGTGATGTTCATAAGGCTCTTCTGCAGGCAGAATCAGGGCAAGGCACTCTGCGGCGCAAAACCCCTGCTGCCCTGGACCTGGTCACTATCGAGCCGCCCCCTGAGAGTATCGACCTCCCCTCACCCCACACGCCCAAGATGATGACTTTCCAGGACAGTGAGCTGAGCACTGAGCTCCAGAGTGCCATGTCCTCCCAGTACAGTGGCTGTCAGGAAGGACTGGCCATCAAGAACGCAGTAGGCATGTCCTCCAGTCAGGAGAGCATTGACACGCGCTCTCGAGGCTCTGGCCGCTCTCAGGAGCCCCCCAGCACTCCCTCCTCCACTTCAGGAGTGACCCCTTACAGCCAGTCCCAAGAGAGTTTATCAAGCCCAGACAGCAGTCCTGGTAAAGAGCGCAACATTCCAGAAGGCCGTGACCAGGTCCCACGTCCTCAGCTACCACAGCAGCTGCCGTTCAGTGCTTCTGCAGGCTTTAAATACCCAGCGGTGCCTGCCAAACCCAAACTGGGCTCTGCTCCTTCTCCGCAAGGTTCTCCTGCTCATAAAACCCTAAATTATCCTCGGGCACTATATAACAGTGCCACGCTCGACCGTCGATCTCCTAGCGTGACCAAGAAGCGCACACAGAGTCTGTCCCGGTATGCTTTGTCGGACGGTGAACCAGATGAAGAGGATGATGATGAAGCAGCTCAGCTAGCCAGCATAGCCATGCCTTCATATGCCACACTGAGCCGCAAGCTCACCCGGGGCCAGCTGGCACGTCTTCAGTCCGCCCCTGAGCAGTCTGTCGGCCGAAGCCACTCTTTCGCCATTAGGGCTCGCCGTAAAGGACCTCCTCCGCCGCCACCTAAGCGCCTTAGCTCCGTCAGCAGCAGCACTAGTGTCGAAGCTCCAGCGCCAGCTTCTGGAGGAGTCGAGAGCGGCAGACCTGGGAGTGTAAAGAGCATCACAGCTGCATTAGAAACAGTCCTACCTGTGCCTACAGTGGAGCTCCTTCAGGAAACCACGACAGCTGTCTCTAGCACCAACGAAGAGTCAAAGCGCAGACCCCTGAGTCAGAGTGAATCCAGCCAGGTAGCAGCCAAAGCAGATACTGATAGAGCAGCAAAGTCTGACTCAGAGGAAGATGATGGGACGAAGGATTCTGGCCTGGAGAGCTCGTCCTCACCTCAGAACAGCTCAAGTGAGTGTATCCCCTTTGCGGAGGAAGGCAACCTCACCATCAAACAGAGGCCCAAAGTTGGCGGGCCACTCAAGGTGGAGACCACTTCTGAGTCTCCAGAGAAAGCCAAACCAGCCAAAACCCCTGAAGTCCCAGAGTTCAACTTGAAAGAGTCAGACACAGTGAAGAGACGGCAGAAGCCAAAGGAGAAAGAGCAGCCAAACTCCCCATCCGACAGCAGTGCAGATGGCACAGCTGTTTTAGAGACTCAGGACACAGTGAAGCTCCGCATCAGTGAAACAGATATCAGTCTGCCATGTGTGGATCTTCCAGCCAAACCAGTGAAAGCACCTCCACCTCTTGCCCCTAAACCTCCCAGCCCCCTGAATCCAACACGGCACACCTCTAAACCCCATCCTGCTCCTGTAACAGGTACAGCCTATAGATGCAAATAAAGTCATCTGGCTTGATGTCGCTTTTACATGGGAAGTGTTGATAACTTGCTTAAATTCATTGACCTCAAACCTAATATTTTAGATTCTTTATTTGTTCTCTAGATTTAGCAAATAGGTCCATCTAAATGGTTAGATTTATTAGTTGTTCCCTGAAGTCCTTGAAAGAAGCTCTGTCCCAATTCAGAGGCTGCATCCTTCGAAGGACGCAGACTTCAAAGTCCACGAAGGTCGAACCGAGCATTGTTTAATGGGACGGTCTAGCTCAGGGTTCCTACCTTGCAGAGTTTAATTCCAACACTAATCAGAGACACCTAAACAATCTAATAAAAGGTCTTCAGAGTCACAGTTAGGTGAGTTTGATCAGGATTTGAACTAAACTCTGCAGGGCAGCGGCCCTCCAGCACCAGATTTGAGGAACCCTGGTCTAGCCTATGTAGCATTGCTCTTGTTGCCTAGCGGCTGTAAAGTTTGTACTGGACTGGTCTGAAAACAAACAGGGTCACAACATTTGAAGGAGCCTTTGAATTGGGACAGCCTTCATCGCGCCGCTGTGACGCATTCGGCCTTTGAATGCAGCCTCTGAATTGGGATGCAGTTAAATACTGCTCTGATTTTATAAATGGTTAAAGCTATTCGTAGCAACCCTTTGCTAGTAAGGTACAGTATATGCAGAGGACTGTAAGTTTTTCATTTATTCTGTGTTTCTTGTTCTGTCTGCAGCCGTCGGCTCCAGTGTCACTCTCAGTGTTGTACAGAGTGTTGCCTTTGCAGCACCTCAGTCTCCAGTGCTGTACTCCCCCTCAGCAGCAAACACGAGTCAAAGTGTGTCATCAGGAAGGTCCCAGGCCCTGGTGGAAAATGGTCAAGGGTCAACACTGAAGCATCAGAGGTTGGAGAAGACCAGCTCATCCCTTGAGGAAGCACTAAAAGCTGTGGAGAGAAAACTCACTCTTGAGAACAACAATGTGGGGTGAGAGAAACTTTCCACAAGCTTTCACATAAATATGATGGGGGGATTTTTGAAACTATTCCTTTCATGTGTTTTAAATTTCCCTTTAATTGTTCTAACTCCTAATTAAACATTATGTTGCATCTCTTTTAGCACTTCTCACATAGTGAAGTCTGCAGGGAACATTCTGGATGACATTGGGAACATGTTTGATGACCTAGCTGATCAGTTGGATGCTATGCTGGATTAAAAATTCTCCTGGATTTGGCTGTTTTTTTTTTTTTTTGTGCTGGCCCAGAAACAGGAGGGTAGAGATATACGTATAGAAGCACGGGTTCTTCTGCCTTATATTTCAGATGGAGAGCAGAGAAAAACTCTTGAACACAAACGTGGGAACCTCCATTTGCAAAGACCACACAGACATTTTTGGACCAGTCTCCTGACTAATGTCAGTCTAGGTGTCTTTTGTAGTTGTTTGTTTATATTCCAATTTCTAATCAACCAGTATATATATGTTTTTGTGTTTTTCATTTTGTCCTGTCATTTGTTGTTCTTTTTGGGGATGAACCATGGACTTGACTAAGTGTGACCCCAATGGACTTTACATGATGGACTCAGATAGAAGAAATGCACTTAGGAGAATCATTCCTAAGGCAAAATACATTTCAAAACACTACACTGATTCAAATCATTTCTAGAAAGTTTAAAGGGACAGTTCACCCAAAAAGTGACAATTCTGTCATCATTTACTTGCCCTAATGCTTTTTCGGTCTGTGTAACACAATAGCATAACATTTTGAATAAATTTTACGCTGCCTTTCCATACAGCAACGTGCCGTCAAGACAAAATACAATTTTTCTTTTTTTTTTTGAGTGAACTGTTCCTTTAATATAACTTTTAAAATTCTAAAAAGCTCTAAAAATGATTTGGTTTTTAAGGAGCACATGTGACTTTTATCCATTTCAGCAAGTAAATCAGGTATCCATTTCCTTGCCTTTGGAATTTTTGGTGCTTGTATCTTATTTTTTTCTTAATGACATTGCAAGATTTGCAGGTTAAAATACATGACTGACATTTATTTTTGTATGAAAGTGTGGTTTTAAAGGGAACATGTTGAAATGAAAACAGTAACACTACCTTGTGTAACTAGAGCAGGATCAATGTACAGCAAGCAATTCAGGTTTAAGTTACCGTGAACTATTTTTGAACATCTTTAAACTTATATTAGTCCAAATAGTATTTAAACTTTATCGAAATATGTATATTGTACACTAAAGGTTTATTTGATTAGGAAGCAAACCTGTTTGTTGTACCAAAGCATATGTATATTTTTATTCAAATGTTGGATAATGCTAATGCTAGCAGACTTATCTTGCAGCTAAACTAATGGAAGTTAACCCAGTGGCATTTCCCCTTTGCACATAATTTGATATGACGTATCTGATGTGGAATATTTCTACACGGTTCTTGCGTGCCATTCGGATGTTACATTCAGGTTCTGTATCCCAATTAACCAAGATGTAATTGATGGAATTTGTTAAACTGAAGGCCGTTTTAACATTTAACCAGTTTTAGAATTGCATTTAAGGCCCGTTCACACCAAGGACTATAGCTATAAAGTTTCAAATTATCGTTCATATCTTGTCCACACCAAGTCCACTTCACAACTATAATGATAACGACACAGAGGAACGATATTGTTGGAATCACTTTCAGTCATAAGACACAACTGCAGTAAACGGTTATCGTCCACTGTTGTGGATGCGCATATAGTTGTTATAGTTTTAGTCCTTGCTATGAACAGGCCTTTACTTATGTTAATGCTATATACTAGTGATGTTTTTGATTAGATAAACACAACACTGATATGGTTGTTCAGTACCAAGCCTGTCTTTGTTCAAATTTGTTAACATTTTCTATTAAATGAATTTAGCTATTTTGTCCTTTTTTGTCTGTCATTTTTCAGCATTTACATTGCAAAATAGAAACGTTTTCTGATTTGTCCAGATTCAAAGGTAGGGTTGCACCAGCTGTTTGTAAGTTTTTTAATTGAAACTTAGTCACACTAGAGCTAAGTGGTAACTAACTCTGTTCTTAATTTAGTTGCACAGTTTGTTCTAAATGCAAAAATAGCAGGTTGTAAAAAAAAAAAAAAAAAAGTAATCCATAGTTGCAACAGCCATTCATTTTCTCCATAGGGGAAATGATTTTGAATGCCAACCTTTTAAGTCAGACCAACTGTGAGCTATGAGGATGATAATCGATGGTATATGCTTTTGTTGAAGTGTCATGTCTTTTCAGTGTAACTTAAATTAATTAAATTGTTTCACATTTTATTTGAGCAGAGACTGCAGAGATTATATGAGAAACATTTGAAAAGTAAGCACTACAATCACACAGTGATTAAGTGTGTCCCATTGAGTAAATAAAAATCTTAAAACACTTGCGGTCTTCACGCCCACTTGAACACTTCGGCCAAACTCTGGAAATACGTCATGTAAGTAGACAAGTGTTCAAGTGCAAAAATGTTTATTTGGACTGGTCCACTGTCCAGAACTCGCATAACCTCACGAAACAAGCCGATGACGTGTGATGCACGAAGGTATGCAAATACATATGTTGGCAGGCAGGACAGCCTATCATTGTATTCAGACCGAATGCAGTGATTGGACGAACATTTTGTTGGTCCTGAGACTTCCACAGAATAAATATGTACTTTTTTTTTTTTTATATTTAGACCACTTCTGTTAAGAGAGTTTCAACCAGTATAACAAAAAGCGTTTATGCAAAACATTGCCAACACAACCTTTAAACTAGTTAAAATGTCTAAATGACGCTACATTTGATAGCACAGACAAGATAAGAGAGCACAAGCAGGTTTAATGAGTTCACCTGCCCATCCAGTCATGATGGCTAATTGTAAACAAACTTTGCTTGCTTTCCTCGAAGGAGGCTCGAACCCGAGGCTCAGTTTAAGCTAAACCCTCCTATAATGCTACTACATAGAGGAAGAATGAGAAAAATAGATGGGGAGAAGTCCACTCTTCCACTGATAATCATCAACTTGTATTCTCCTGCTGACAATAGCCGTGTAACTAGTGAACCTCAGTGACATGCCAGTCGGGGGAAAGTGTCCACGTGCAACAGCACAGGCCATAGGAAAGACACATAAGGCCCATAAACAAAATAATTATTTCCATTAATTCACAGGCAAACCTTTCTATGAATGAACATATATATGTCCAGGACATTCTGTGTAGTATTATTACTGTATTGTACAGTGTCTTTTGCATTGTATACTGTTTTATGCATGCTTTATGATAGAACTATTAGATAATGTAGCCTCATGGCATCATGCTTCACACAAAACTCTGATCAAGCAACTGAGTCAGCTTCATTACACCCTCTTCATTGGTCAAGCCAGTCTCCGTGTGGCCTCTGCAGAAGTTAAAAGGGACACTATCTCAGTAAACATCTCTCTTCTTGCTGCTGTTAAGTGGAAAAAAACTGGAGACATCCAGTCCGACCGCGTGGACCTGAAAAGAGTAAGCCATGTCCAACTTTCCACCTGGGAGAGAACTCTCCAAATAATGACCGAGTCAGACTAACCTCACTTAAGTTGATTATTCTTCACCTAACCTGGAAGAACCTGACTGCAACTTCACCACCATCAAACTACTGAACCATCAAGACTTTACCTGAGACATAATCTGGACACTCGTTCAGTGGCTATTGCAAGTAGCCTATCGTACATTTAACTAAACTAAACTGCGAGGTTAGGTATGAGCAGGAGATCCTTTGTTACCAAGGTGTTGATGGTTCTGTTCAGGTGGTTAACTGACTCTTACCTTGTCATGATTTATTCCCCTGTTTCGTTTGATTTATTCACTTTCTTTTTCCCCAATTTTACCCATGTATGCTTGAGTGTATGTCTTTGTTTAGACTATTTGTGTTTGTGATTTAAGTAAAACATTTGTGCACATTCACATGAGTGTTGACTTGATTCTGTGGTCACCGCTTGCAAATCAAATCAAAAGTAACACTGTAGGCTACCCAGTAATAAAGAGTTATTTTTCTGTGGCCACGAAAACCCATTCTGAGAGTTAATAAATGATTAAAACAGTGTTTGCTGGACGAACTGGTTAATTGATTGTAATAATTCTTTAACATTAAGTTGAGTCTTACAACTGATTCATATACATTTTAAACGAATTATAACGTTATAATTAATTATTCATATTTCCCTTGAACCATTTTGCCGCAATAGTTAATGTGGTGAAAAGTCAGATTAAATATCAATAAAATGTATCATGAAATGATGAAATATAGATGAAATGTAAAGTACAGTTTCGAAACACTGCTTTATGAAGCTTCAAACCCTTTACCAACCTTTTGTTTCGAATCAGTGTTTCGGAGCTCGTATCAAACTGCCAAAGTCACATGATTTCAGTAAACGAGGCTTCGTTAGCCTACGTTATTACTGCTTCGAAACGTTAAAAAAAATTCAGTGGTTCGCTTTATGTTTGTCATGTTATTTTATATGCATTTTGTGTGTGTGTGTGTGTGTGTGTGTGTGTGTGTGTGTGTGTGTGTGTGTGAAACTTTACATATATTTGATATAATTTCATTCCTGTAGAAGTTCCATGTTATGTAGGCCTACTTTATGTCTGCTTATTGTCAGATACATAATCAATAATAATAATTTAAAAAAAGTTAAAAAAAAGTTTACTGCAGACAAAAAAACAAAAACAAAAAAACATTTTAATGGTTCGCCACTGGTGTGTGATGATATATGTGAACCCATTAATCATTCGGATTCGCTGAGACGAAACATTGAACAAGTGTCTATGATCTCTGATTATAGCCTACATTTGTAGACATTTTAATGAGACATAATTAAAATGAATAATAGTAGTTAAGTGTCTTATTGGCCTGTTTAGCTAAGCCATCCATGGGACAAACAAAACAAGCGCTGGAAATTTATAAAAGAACACATATTATACAGACACATGATATTTAATCTTATTAGATGATTAGTTAATTGCATTTGATAGATTTTACTTTCAATAAAACATCTGCAATGGGGTTGCAAGAGGTGTTTTATGCATGTTTGGCCTGAGTTTTTGTTGTATTTGCACTGTTTTGACCAGCAGGAGTCACCAGAGTGTGGCGTTTCGAATGCTTCGAAACAGTGAATCATTTGTGACGCAATTGGTTCAATTGAATCGAAGCTCTCCCATCTCTAGTAGACACAGTGTTAGTATCATGGTGAATCAAAAGCATAAAACACTGCAAAAATCATTTGTCTACTATAATATATTTCTGAACAAAGTGGGGTGCTCTATAAACGTATTGTTACATAATATAGAAATAACAAATATGAAATAACATGACAACGCAGTGATCAGAAGTGCAGGATTAAAAAAAATCAAATAGCAGGTGACTCAAAAATACCTCACTGGTTGGAACAAGACCATCATACACTAACAGGAATGTACAGTGGGCTCCAACCCAGACAGCAACATAGTGTCGGCCCAGATCCGGCCCACGTCTGGCACGCGTTCAATCCACATGTACCAGATGTGGCCCGGATCTGGGCCGACACTATGTGGGAAACGTCTCAGGCCACTAGTGAAAATCCCTTTCTCTTATTAATGTTGTATTTAATACAAAATGCTTCATTGCTCATTATAGGTTTCTCAGACTTTTGGACACCACTTTTTGAGATTCCTGTGCTTACAGTGACAGTCAGGAGTTTACGATGCAAGTCTTCATTTGTTCCTTCATTATAAGACAATGAAATCCTTCTCAACATAACTGGTGGAGAAATGAGCTTAAGGTGGCTCAAGAAATCATTCATAAATCAAACTACATTGCTTTCACTCTAAGAAAATACGGTTCTATATACAACCTTAAAGGGTTCTGTCAGGCACTTCATATATAGAAACTTTTTGGCATAAAGGGTTCTTTAAATTGAGTCAAGAACCCTAGAGTTCTATATAGAACCACACTGAACCTTTTTTCTAAGAGTGGAGTACAGCCTCATACACAAAACTCACTGATCACACACACACAAACACACACACGCTGAATTAGGCTCTGTTCAGAATAGCATACTAACATAATATCACTATTTCTGTATAGTATGCACACAATGTCCAGTGTGACAAATTAATTGGAACTACAGGCAAGAGTTTTAACATCTCTTTTTACCCATTGTTAAATCAAATTGCCAGACATTAAACTACATATTTACACAAAATTGAATTAATAAAAAATAAACTTTATTTTCAAAAAGACAACTGGATACTGCCCATTAAATTAAACATGCAATGTAGTGGTCATGTGACAACAGTATAGCACACCACTGTATGCAGAACAGCATAACACTACTACTACTGTTTTACTATATTTAACAGTAAGCAGGATTCAATGTGTAATGCACAGTATTTAGTGAGCGGTAATATTACAAGTACTCCATTCTGAACATAGCCATTGATTGTAATACATCACAGTTGTAGAATGTTACATTCCATTTTCCCCGTAGCTGATGTACTAATATAATCTGTTAGTAATTCAAATACATAATTCTGAATACATATAAATCTGTGTGTGCATATATATATATATATATATATATATATATATATATATATATATATATATATATATATATACATATACACACACTGTACACACATCATATTGAGCCTACTTTAATGATAACCTCATTATAAGATCTGCTCTGTTTCATCAAGTCTTAAACAGAGCTGATGGATCCCAGACAGCAACATAGTGTCGGCCCAGATCCGGCCCACATCTGGTACACATGGATTCCACACGGCCCAGATGTGGGCCGGATCTGGGCCCACACGACGTTGCTTCTGGGATGGATGGATGGAAGAGTGGATGGATGGATGGATGGATGGATGAGTGGATGGACAATCGTCTGGAGGTCTATAGGTTACTGAAGAGTTCATTTTTCTTGCTCCAGTCCATGGGCGGAGCTCTCTTTTTGGAGCGTTTCTGGTGCGCGCGCTCTTTCACCTGCTGTAAGGACAGACTGAGCTCTGGGATAGCATCTCTGATGGACGGCTCCACAGTCTGCAGAGAGGAAGACAAACAAACTTCATAAAGTTATGAAATACGCTAAAACAGTCACCTTCAGGAACTGCTACAAGCGTGTGCAACAACTTTCTAATGGAACATGTTTTCCCAATATTTCATTAGGGTAGTTTCAGAAAGTTTTTACTGTATACTGTTGATTATTTAAAAAAAAAAAAGTATGTGAAACAGTATGCATAAATGTCAAAGAGTGAAAAATGTGATTAATTGTATTGAATGTGCACTTCAAATAGTAAAAGTAATTGTTTTGTTAAACAAAACTACGTGCAGATAATATATTACTGAAATAAAAGACCACTTAAGTGCACTTAAACAGACACTTTCATGGCTTTTATCACACTTAAGTAGACTTATAACTGCACTTTGTAATAATGCTAAAAAGTTTTAATTTCATGTTTTAATAACGTTTTGTCATACTTTAAAGAAGTGCACTTATTTTTATGTGTTGACATACATACTAAAGCACATTTAAAGTACTTGATTATAATTAAAACTGTAGTGTGTAATTCAATATTACAATTAAATTTAATATATTTTAAATGTGATACAAATTGCAACTTCTTCATAACAAATATGTAATTACAAATATATTTAAATATATAACATACAAATTTCAATAGAAATGACATTAAAGTATATTTTAGTTTATCATAAATGCTTGTCAGTTCACTCAGTAAAAACTTTAACCATATTTCAAAACCAATAATAGTAATTATGAAATTACGTATAATGAGGTACTGAGTAGGTAAAAAAAAACAATCGAAAGTTCAGCTAATATAATTTAAAATAAATTTAAACTATAACATTTTCATTTAATTGCAATTATCAAGCAATTAAGCCTCAAAAACATTACATTCATATTGCACTTAAGCAGATTCTTATAAAATATATTATTTTCTTATTAAGTACTCTTTTAAAAAAAATTTTTTTTTTAATTTTAAACATTTTTATCTCATAATGTCTATTGCATTGTCTATTGCATGTTTACCAAAGTGTCGTTAGGTTACTGTCTTGTAAGCTGTTAATAACATTATTTAGCAGTTTTCATTCATTTTTATGTAAACATATCTTAACCCTTGGCCCCAAGTCAAAAACATGAGAAAAAAAAATCAAAGCTGATATTACTTACACTTTATTTGTTAAACTGGAAATGTAAGGTCAAGTTGAGCGCTTTGTATTGTGGGATACAGTGTGTTTACTGCAAATTTAGGCAAAGAAAAAATCTTGCATATTGCTAACAGCATATAGTCGTGCTGAATTCAGAACCTCATACAACTCTAACGATCTCCCCCATATCGTTCTATGGCAGAAACAGCGAGAGTAGTATGTTAGTCTGCAGTTCTCAGTCTCACCTCAGGGGGCGGAGTCCCAGTGGGCGGAGTCACGAGGGAGGCGTTGGAGGAAGCGTTGGAAGGGGAAGGACTGACTGATAACTTGGAGTCCTTCAGTCCCACCTCTTTGGCCACATTCCCATTTACCTAAACAGAAGGCAGATTTCAGTCAGATATCCTGTGAGAGATAACAGGCCCTATTTTAACGCGCAGGTGCACTTAGGTCCGAATCCACTTTGCTAGTTTAACGACTGGATAAATGGTCGGTGCTCCCGGCGCATGGTCTAAAAGGGTTGTCCCTATTCTCTCAATGAGTAATGGGTGTGTTTTGGGGGCAACGTGCAATAAACCAATCAGAGTCTCATCTCTCATTCCCTTTACAAGCCAGTTGCGCTCGTGCCATGGTGGATTCGCTATTTACATGGCGGAATTTGCAAAATGGAAAGACTGAATGCGTTTCCAGAGAGGAAATGTATCTGCTCGTGCGCGAGGTAAAAGTGCGCAAGCAGAACATCTACAGGACAAGCTGGATTCCACCATATCTTTATGTACACAATAATAATCTTTTACATTGTAATCCTTTCATTTTTAATATTTGGCATGTTTGTGTGCTGTTGCGCGTCCCTGTGTGTGTGTAATAAGCAGAGTGTAGCGCATTGGGGACCCGCCTATAGGCGCACATTACTAACATTAAATAACAAAATAAAATATTGTGCCATTGACTTTAGACCAGGTTTCAGTTGGTCAATGGCACAGTCTAATTCAGTTGCCTAAAAATAGCAGTGCACTAACAATGCGCCAAAACACACCTCGTTTTCAGACCAGCAGCCCATGGGCGCACAAATGGGCGCAAATGCATTTACTATTTAAGCAACGTGGCCTAGGACGTGAAAATGATAACTGCGTCGGGCTGAAACTAGCAAAAAACACTCGTGTCGCGCCTGTCGTGGAGCTGCATTGCGCCGGGTGTGTGATAGGGCCCATCCTGTGGTTTGCACTAGGGGTCAGACTTGAGCCTGTGTTGCACCATGTGACAGCTGCAGTGAGACTGAGCTTTATTAACTCTATGAGTGGGCAGCATTAGCCAGGCATCAATACTCCTCTGACAGCTGACAGCGCCTCCTTATTCCCTCCAGCCAGATTCATCTATCACGTCACCCATTAGCCGAAGCTGAAGGATCCCTGCATCCCTCTTACTTATATATAAATATATAGAGAAACCGTCCCCAGGGTCTCTCGCTCTCTCTCTTCTGGAGACATGGTCTCAAAACTTACAAACTCCAGCAATGAGTGGCTGATCCGACCATGTCAACTCCAGCGGGATGAGTGCAAAAATGGAAGGTGAATTCGGAAAGTTTGCCGTAAAATAAGTATTACCGGCCACGGAATTGTATTTTTGCCTCAGAATCTCACCTTATTTTTATTGAAAATATATTTTTTAGCCTGTATGACAGTGTGTCTTGCATATTAGTGTCAAACAGCGCAAGCCATCGTGTCACTAGCGGCGACACATACAGGGCAGTCTCTGTCTCGCAGTCGAACTGCTCCTGTCACAAAAAAGTACAGATATATCATGATTATGTTCCTTATGTTTCATTGTGGTGGCATAATGTGAGAAATATTACACATGTGTGTCATCACATGGAGTCATTTTACTGTGTATCAGCTCCAAGCACTATAGTTAAATTAAATCCCTCCAGCAAATAGCGATTAATCATGTCAATTTCTGAATAAAGGATTGATCTTCAACCTCTAATGGTCTTCTGTCATGCCTTTTCTAACTTTCGTCATTAGCATAATCACAATTAATCGTATATGATATACAGTTTTACCAGCAGGCATCCATTTGGGATGACTACTAAACCCAATAATAGGTGAATACTGTAATTGGCTAATATCAAAACATGTAAAGGTTTCCAATAACCTCTGAGAAACTGTTGTAAGTGTGTTTTTCTGCTATGAGAACTAGGTTCAGGCACAGGCCAATACAAACAATCCAAGTTGCGGAATTTATTTATTAAAGAGCACACAGAATAACAAATAAAATCCCAACAGGAAAGTGTACATGGCTAAGAACTGAGAAGAAAATTGATCTCAATATCCATGTACAGTATTTGCTCATTTCAAGCCGGTTAGATTCAAAACATCTAATGGCAGAACTTTTTACTAAATAAAAAATTTGAAAGAATATTCAATCCCAAACGAACCAGATTTTGTCCAAGATGCTCAATGTTTTTAAAGCTACAGGCGTCATTATAATATTTGCAACATTAAACATCTTATTTACACCAGCCAAGAACCTCAACTTTCCTTAAACTTCATTCTTTTGTTGCCTCACTAACACGGGTATTTCACTTTTGGCAGAGGAAAGTGATACTAATGGGTACTGGAGTCAGGGAGGATGCTACCATGATATCTTTTTTGGCCTGCTGGCTATGTAACATATGCAAGTATGGAATTTCAAGTAATTTCTAATTGAATTTGACAAGACAAGAAACAAGAAGCCGTTTAATATTTTAAAAATAAAATATTTGCAGTTCAATTATGACAACTCTCTAAATAGTTTTAGCATGTTAATGAATATGTCAATGTTAATGTACACTTACTGTAATACAATATTAATAAGTATTATTTTACAATAAATTACTGCAGTCATTTACTCTGAAATCAATGCATGCTCTCAATTTCACACAAAAAATGTTTAACAGTGTATTTGGTCTGGGCGGCCTAGATCTACTACGCATCTGCTGCTGTTGATTATTGCTGCTGCAGAGCGAGTATGGACTTGCTACTTACTGTTAATAGATACACAGACACACTGCTGTGAGCATGCAAGATATCCTGCTTCTGCTGCATAAATAGACATACATAAATCCTGTAGCAGATCTGGGCAGGTGGAGCTGGGGAGGTGGAGGGGTTCAGCAACTGAACCAGGATATGTTTGAATGTTGAGCAAGTAATCTCATTGGCTGCAGGATCAGCAGAGGCCAATCAGATTGTGCCATGCTGTAATGATGTGATTGCTTGCAGATTGCATGTAAAGCAAGATCAGCAAGAAAAACATTCATACGAGTTGAGGCCCCTTGCATACCCCATTTAAATCTGTTCATGGCCATTATTCAACACACCATTGTTCAATAAATTACTACATTCAATAGTGCTCTTTCCTGTAGCTCAAACAGTAGAGTGTTGGTCATGGGTTCGATTCCCAGGGAAAGCAAGAACTGATAAGAATGTAAACGTGTACCTTGAAATGCAATGTAAGTCGCTTTGGATAAAAGCGTCAGCCAAATGCATAAATGAAAATGTAATCACAATAAACAATTCTTCTACCTAGTAATATAGTTCAATATGCTGGTTTTCGTGCTGTGTCAGAATTATAACAATTAACTCACAATTTCATATCCTTTGACTCATTTCTATGGCAATTAGTGTGGCTTTGCTAATAATGACAGCAAAGTACTTCATCTATATTGTTTAGCAGTTTTGTAATTACACATTTGAGATTGATTTTCTCTATATTTCTCTGTTACTTGAAATGCATTAAAGGGATAGTTCACCCAAAATCTTTTGTCATCATTTACTCACCCTCAAGTCGGGCCAAACCTGTATGACTTTATTTCTTCAATGAAACACATAATGGCTTTTCACACTTGAACTAGTTAACCCTGGGTCATTAATAAACCCAGAGTAAACTGAATCCTGGGTTATCTTGATTCACGTTTCACATTTGCTCATAATTTACCCAAGGTTAACATCTAGGTTAATGTCCTTATTTGCATATTTGTAGTGTCAGTGTGACTGATTGGATGAACGCAGCACACTAACATTGCGCATCCTCATACTATATATTGCCTATCAGCTTTATACTGAATGGACTTTTCTTGGCTGATTTCGCCCAGCATTCGACTTGCATTGTCTGAATATTGGTTTGCATGTAAAACCCGGACATTTCAATAAGCTGATTTTTGTGAGTTATCAGCATACTGGGGTTTTCATGACTGACCAAAGCCAGTTGTTGGTTCCTAAGCATCTAGTCATAACATTCTAACACCACTTTGTTTCACACTGTACGGGGTTAACGCCACAAAACCAGTGCTAGCCCTGCTCCAGAGAAGGGATTCATAACCCCGGGTAAAAAGCGGTGCTAATCCTGCTTCACAAGTGTGAAACGTTCCTTTACCTAGGTTTAAAAGCGGGGTTTAGAATGATAACCCGGGGTTAAGTGTAGTATGAAAAGCCCTTTAAAAAGATATTTTCAGAATTTTTTTGTTGTTGTCCATACCGGATAAGAATTGACCGGATTGAAGTCAATGATAACCAAAACTGGTTACAGTACCAACATTCTTCAAAATATATATAGTTTTTAGTACACTAATTTACAACATTAAAGTCCCCCTGTAGTCAATAAATGTATTCCTTAAAACTCATCTTTGATCACCAAAATGACATATTTAAGCGTATTTTCCTTGAAAAAAATGATTCATGCCTTTAAATAGCTTGAATGTAACTCTACACCCTTGCCTCATTTAGTATACACAGTTCTATGAATATGCAAATGAGCCCCGCCTCCACTCACTCACACCAGCTCAGAGATCCACTGGTTGGTGATCACACGTTGATCTGATTGGTTACAAGGTAGTTTGTGACGTCAGAAACACCAGCGATTTCAAACCGTGTTTTTGAGACTGTCTTTGGTTCGCTGCAGTTTTAAGGAGAAAATACTCAGCAATGGTGTCGACTTATGAATTTACACATGGTTTGTCTTAAAGCACATTAAAAACAGCACATATACATATAAACAACATTAAAAGCTTGATTTTCACCACAGGGGGACTTTAAGATTTTATTGCAACTATACGGTTAACTATAATACAAGTAAACTTCAGGTATACTGTTAGACTTCAAGCTCACTTTTTAGTTTCTGTAAATACACTTTGAAGAATACTCTCAGTAAACTAATAGTTTAATAGATTTTACACTGCAAGTTTACAGTAAGTTTTCTTTAAGTGAACTTAAAAGCATACTTACAGTTTTTGCATTTTAATAGGCCTATACTACTAGGTTTCTATTTAGCCATTTTTTGGTACTTAAAGTAGACTTAAAAATGAACTACAGTATATGCCACATATACTGTATTTAAGTACTGTATACTACGCAAGGAAAATTTTGTATATCTCTGATAAGCAGATAAAAGTAGATTGAAAGTGAGAAAATGATGACAGAACTTAATTTTTTTCTTACCTTGTCCTCCATGTCTCCGTTGACCACAGGTTCAGGCAGCGGTCCTGCGGGCAGAGAGAAGCAGCACAGGTCAGTCACTGATCACACAACTGCCCCTAGTACATCTGCATCTGTCAGACGGGACACTTTCTCCAATACTGCTCCTCATCAGAGACAGCCAGGACGCAAAGAGTAAACAAGACACTTCCAAACACCAAGAGAATAGCTAGTATGACATTCACTCCTTCTCGGGTTGCAGTAAGCAGATGTCGACTCTGTTACATACTGCAGCACAGGTATTCGCTTCATTTATTATTCAGATAATCACCGTGGTGAGATCCGTGATACCTGGATACCTGTCGACCCCCACATCTCCACAGGGAACAAAATCTAGAGGCCTTCATAGTGGATAACACTTTAACAAATGAACTTGACATGAGAGATAAAGGACGTATGTGGAGATCGGAAGAGACTTGTGAAAAAGAAGTACACTTCGGCATACTTCTACTTCTGTTGTCTTTGAAATACGGTTAAAGTTATTGCTGAATGTACTGACAAACATCTTTAGTAAACTAAAAAATACTTATCAATATAATTTCTATTGAAACTTGTGTCATGTATTTATTATTTGTAATTACACAGTTGTAATGACAAAGTTGCAATTTAGTACATTTAAAATATATGTTAACTTTAAATGTACAGTAATATCAAATAGCACAGGCCGAGGTTGTAGGTAATGATGAGGAAACATACAAATGTACACTGCAAAAAAATATTTTCTAGTATTTTTGTCTTCTTTCCAGTCCAAATATATGTATGTACTTTATACTTATATACAACTTAAATCAAGATACATTTACTAGACAAGTAAAATGACATTAGAAATTATGTTTTGTTTTTGCTTAAATCAAACAAAATTAACTAATAATAATCTTCAATAATAATAATCTTGTTTTCTGTTCTTGTTGTTCCCTTTTCCTTCAGTGATTCTGCTTGTTATCATCAAGTGTCTTTACTAATGCTCAATAATCACTTAATTATATTTATGGATATTTTTGGACATCTCAGGTTAAGCTTCATGACATTTACCTTTATTTAAGGAAGAAGGCCTGTTTTTTCAGTGGTCTGAATATCTGTATTTTTAGGGGAACTTCGCAGTTTAAATAAACTTTGTTAAAATTTAATGCATTTTCTCTGTAAAAATACATTTCCCCAACTCTGAGATAATTATTATTATTTTTTATTTTTTTAATGAACATCTCAGGTTAAAATTACATTTTTGCACATGAAAATCATGACAATTGCCTTTATTTTTAAGAAAAAATACTTTTTTCCCAGTAAAAATATTAATTTGGTGTGCATGAATACATTTTTATTTTCTCTGTAAAAATACTTTCCAAACAGTGTGACAGTTGCGAGTTGCATGAGAAAAAATTAGGGCGGTCAAAAGATTAATCGCGATTAATCGCATCCAAAATAAAAGTTTGTGTTTACATAATATATGTGTGTGTACTGTGTATAATTATTTTGTATATATAAATACACACACATGCATGTATATATTTAAGAAATATTTGCATACATATACTGTATATATTTATATATAATTTATTTTATATATAAATATAATTTTTTTAATAAATTACACATTTTTCTTAAATATATACAAGCATGTGTGTGTATTTATACATACAAATTTAATTATACACAGTACACACACATATATTATTTAAACACAAACTTTTATTTTGGATGCGATTAATTGCGATTAATCTTTTGACAGCCCTAGAAAAAATGTATTTGAGGTGCTGTACACTTGCCTGATAGGCCACAACTGTAAGCATTTTCTTATACGCTGGAGGACAAGTCGAAATTATACTACTATTTAAATGTGAAGCGTCACAATTTGCTGAATTAAAAGAAATGTGATCATCATGAGTACATTTCATTTGTAAAGTAATTAAATGATTGGATTATAAAAAAAATATACATTACTTTGTACTTATGTCATATTAAATATGTTTTGGTTCCAACAAAAAGATGTTCCTACCACCAGCCATTCTTTCCAAGAGTTTCTAGGAAGAAGAGTAAAGCAGTAAGGCAGATAACAGAATCCCGACACCCTTACCGCCCTCTTGTCTCTAAATCTCTATCTTTCTACCGCCGTTTTAAGGATATATGAGTGGCAGAAAACTGCAGGGAAGGTATGATAACACTGATCCATCTGGCCCCCGATCGGCACAAAGCACACATCACTGGCTGTTTGGACACTTCAAATGCCCTTCAGTCCCAATACGGCAATCTGAGAGCCACTCCAGAACAGCACCTTGGAAACCACACAAATCCTCCTTCCAAATTTGGCTGACAGACAGCAGAGAGAGACAGAGTGTGTGTGTTCAGACAGAGCAGTGCAACTGTGTGCGAAAGAGAAGAGAAAACAGCTGAATGTATGACTGTGTAGAGAATAGAATCCTACAATCTGAAAAACCCATGCCATAGAAGAACCATTTTGGGTTCCACAAAGAATCTTTCAGTGAACAGTTCTTAAAAAAACACATATTTTAATAATCTGATTAACCTTTTTCAACAATTAAGAATCGTTTGTGTAATAGAAATATTCCATGGATGTTGAAGTGTTCTTCATGGAATGTTGATTTGTAACATTCCAAGAACATAAAAATGTCCAGTTTCCATAATGTACATAGAATATCATTTAAAGGTTAGTATGATGTTCCTGAAACATTCGAACACCTGCTGTTAACAAGCAGAATCACTGAAGGAAAGAGAAACAACAAGGACAGAAACTACAACTGACTTCCAGACACAGTCTTACTGTAGATGAAATCAACTGAAGATAAAAGAAGCCATTAAATCTCTTAAGATCTCATCAGAGGAGGATTAAACAACTCCACAAACAGCATTACCAGCTTCATTTTAAAAGTTATTACTAATTTTATTTCTGTCATAAATCTACAGAAGTTCTTATTGAGAAATAATAGAGGTTTAGATGTTAGTTGATGTTTGGTTGAAAATGTTTGAAGTCGTCATTATGGTGATCAGTGTTTTGTTTGGTTGGTCTCTTGACCCTTGACTTTTGCTAGTTTATTTCTCTTTCAGCAATTGCAGGTGTTTTCAGAAAATTATACATTGATTTGATAAAGATTTGATGCATTGATTTGATTTGATGCATTGATAAATCTTGATGAAAAGGCAGACAAACATGTCTGTTTTAATGACAGTCAAATTACTGCATTAAAGTGGTTTTAACTGCTTTTTCTGTAGTTTCATGACAAACTTAAGTAAAAAAAGTAATAAACAAATTCAACCGTTGACAAACTCTTGTGTAAAAGTTGAGACACACTTCAGACATCAACACTCATCATACAAACTTCGACAATGGTGACAATCAAAAATATTCAAATATAAATAGTAAAAGAATTCAGCTGCATAATTTATTTGTTTTGTATGTTTGCATGAAACATCTCACAATTGCTGAATTTTATATGCTGATTGATTGATGATGATGTCTGTGAGTGTCTACATAACACTGTAGTCTCTAACTTTCTGCTCACTACGGTTTCTTTTAGTTTTTATCTAAAAACATTTTCCCAGAGCGTTTGAGTTAGACTGGTTTATAAGAGCACAATTATGAGCAGAACGAGGACTGAGTTTACCTGTTCGGCGTGATGACATTTAATCTCCTCGACCGCCTCTGTGGTCCCATTTAGCCACTTGTTAGCAACCGCCTTTTTCAAGACATGTAACAGCTTCAAAAAAATCACGAGAGGGGTAATACTGATGTATTTTATGTCGTAGAATAAAACGTGAAAGTGTCTTGAGCTTGTGTTAAACACAGACTTTTTTTCAGCCATTTAACCAAAATCCCAATCAAAAAACCCATTGACTTCAGGACGATGGAACCGGGAGTGCTAAAATGCTAACTCGCTTTACATGTGAAATGTTTCGTTTTTTTGATACAAGCTTCAAAGCCTCGGTGCCAAACGTCTCATCATTAAATTTGATCCCTTAAAACTCATCATTGATCAATACAATGACATATTTAAATGTTTTTTCCTGTGAAAAAAAATTGGTCATGCCTTAAAATAGCTTGAATGTAACTCTACACCCTTGCCTCATGTAGTATACGCGCATCCATGAATATGCAAATGAGCCCCGAATAGACATATAAACAACATTAAAAACTTGATTTTCACCACAAGGGTGACTTTAACATTTGAAGGACGTCCAAAGAATGAAGACATTTAAAAAGCTTCAACAAACAATCCAGAAATAACGTGTTTGTGCTAACCTTTTGAGAACATTGTTAAAGACCAGATAATATTGAACAAACACTCTATTAACGTTACTGGAAGAATGTTTGTTCATAACTTTGAGAGAATCTTGCCAGATTGTTAGCCAAAGTTTTGAGAACGTTCCCTGTTAGCTGGGTTGCTAGTTGTTAGCTAGTGCTCCCAGTCTTCTGTCCCTGTTGACAGCTAATCCCACGGCCTCACAGAAAAGAGCTATTCAAATCGAAACGCAGTGATTCTGGCAGAAAACAGACCGATCGTGAGTATTAAACGAGCCTCGCTGAGAACAGCAGCACCTGAGATGTCTAAAAGCCTTCATCTGGTCAATCCTGCCATTTTTCCTCAAACAGATGTTTACTCAAACTGATAAAACGTAATAGCAGTGATAGCAGCTAAGGAGAGTTTCCACTAGTGCTGACGCCAACAACTTGCTTGGTAAATAAAACGAGTAAACATTGTGTCTCCACTCACTCATGACTAATCTAGTTGTGTCAAACACGCAGTTTCCATGGCTGCATTTGGCACTGTTGCAGACCGTTGGCACGGGGTAACAAAACAAGACGGACAAACTAAATTGCTTAATAGGAAAACCAAAACCAGCGCAGCGAGAGACGGAGACACGCTTGCCTGAGTGACCCCTGCTCAGACGCCACCTAAAGGGATGCCATGGAGAGTTACAGCTGCTGGAAACCTGACTTCATGTTTTGTGTATGTACCTGTGAGGTGTTCTGCAGTGGGCGTCACTCGACACTTCTTGAAGAAAGCATCTGTTTCTGGATCTACGACCAAGAGTGTGGTGTTATCACCCCCGGCTTTAATAGCAGCCACCACATCCGCATGCTGCTTCCCATCCACTGAAATCTCGTTCACCTGAGGACAAACAACACATCAGAAGACATTCACATGCACCAGTCACAGACTCACACTTAAAGGGACAGTTCACCTAAAACATTTCTGCCGTGAAATTTGTGTCAATAATCATGTCGTTCCAAACCCGTGAGACCTTCGTTCATCTTTGGAGCACAAATGAAGATATTTTTTGATGAAATCCGAGAGGTTTCTGAACCAGCCATAGGCAGCAACGTCATTGCAACTTTCAAGGCCCAGAAAGGTAGTAAAGACATCATTAAAATAGTCCATGTGACTACAGTAGTTCAACCTTAATGTTATGAAGCGATAGTTATTCAAAAATCTCTTCTCTTCCACGTCATTCTTCAAGTAGTGTAAACAGTGCAGCGCTTCCAGGGTCTACATCAGAACGCCGGCTCACTATTGGCCGACACTGGTCACGTGATCACCTCGACATATGCGTTTGAAGCAGGAGCTGGCCAATAATGAGCTGGCGTTCTGACTGTAGACCCTGGAAGCGCTGCACTGTTTACACTACGTCAACAGCGTTGGAGAATTATGAGGAAGAGAAGAGATTGTTGAATAAAGTCGTCATTTTTGTTTGTATTTTTGCACACAGAAAGTACTCTCGTCGCTTCATAACATGTTCTCACATGAACTATTTTAACAATGTCTTTACTACCTTTCTGGGCCTTAAAAGGAGCAACGATGTTGCTTCCTATGGCTGGTTCAGAAACCTCTCGGATTTCATCTAAAAATATCTTAATTTGTGTTCTGAAGATGAACGAAGGTCTCACGGGTTTGGAACGACATGAGCATGAGTAATTAATGACAGAAATTTCATTTTTGGTATGAACAAACCCTTTGTTCTTTTGGGGGTAGGCTATGATATTAGTCTACACAGCCTATAATAAAATATATTGTTATTCAAATATCAACAGTCTGTCATTAGTCACAAAAAAACAACATTAAAATCATGAACTCAAATTTCATTGTAAATCAGACCTTTCAGGCTATAGCCTAACGCTAAAAAGCCTTATGCCAAAAGTATTATCACAACCAAATTGTCAGTCATTAAATAAGAAAACTAAATAATTAAGTAGATTTGCTTTGTGTAACCCGACATCAGACATTAGGTCTGGTCACAGTGCCGCGACCAATCACTCACTCCTTTACGACTGGCTGCCTGCACATTCACTGTCCTCGCGGCTGCTGCAACTTGCTCCTTTTTGTTTTATAGAGTAGGCCTAGATGAAGAGAGCGCAAGTTGCAGCAGCCGTGAGGACAGTGAATGTGCAGGCAGCCAGTCGTAAAGGAGTGATTGATTGGTTGCGGTACTGTGTGCAAAAAAAAAAAGAAAGAAAAAAGATGCTACAGCCAATGAGCAGCCACGGACTGTCCCCGGACAGTTTGAAGTGGCACCGGAAGTCTCGCACATTCAAGTTACAAATGGCTGCACCCACTAATAGATTAAAAATAAGGTGGATATAGTATCGTTCAGGTCATTATGTGCATACAGTATGTAACATCAAATCAAAATGGATCTATGTGCTCAATTCATCAGTGCACGTTATTGCAAAGAATATTGTAAATATTTTTTTTAAATATTTAAAACAACAATGAGCTCATCATCTGAAACAACGTCACCAAGCCTTTAAATTTTCCATCCCCTGCTCCTCCAGAATAAGTCACATTATGGAAGAAGACTGGGAACGAAGTTTCACGCAGGCTTTAATGTAGCGCTCTTTTGTATACTGCTCATAATAAGGCATCTGGATATTACATGCGTACAGACAAATTGCATATTATGCACAGTATACAGTGTGTAGGAGAAGTATGCAACTCCACTCTAGTTGCTCTACTCTACAACAGAGATATGCAGCCAGGATAACCGCTGCTCAAAATAAGACAATAAGACGTCACCCTGAAATCTATTTTTAGATGTATTATTCACATCTCCATTGTTCCAACAAAGAAAGTGTTTATCAAAGCTAGAATTCATTTTTCAACATTATCAGTCTCCTTTCCTGCTGTCCGAGGGAAGGATATCCTGTGTCTTCAATTCACTAACATTCATGCATTACACGGTTTGCCAAAAAACCCACGAGAGGCGTTGTGTGAACTAAACGGGGAGGAATGTCAAGGGAAAATCTGACAGGATCCCACTGAGGCGTGAGTTTGGAAGAAGATTGTGATTTGAAATATTTATTATTTAATATTTAACAATATGAAATATTCATAAACACTGATTTATTATTCATAAAAGATGAATATGAGTGAGAAATCAACGTATGTTTCATTTCAAGTGGCATTTAAAGGAAAAAGTGAACACAAAAATGGAAATTCGGTCATTCTTTACTCATCGTTTGGTTTCTCTGACCTAATATTTTCTTTCCTCTTTGAAACAATAAGAAAGTACAAGGTGATTCATACTGCCAAACTTCGAGAAAGACAAGCTCACTTTAATAGTACGCATTACACTTTAAAAAAAGGAGGTTTGATTGGGTTCTAGTTAGAACCCCACTTTTAAAAAATAAAGTTTCTTTATTGGCATTGAAGAACCTTTTCTTCAAAAGTTTTTTCCTATGGCATCACTGTCAAAACTCCCTTATGAAACCTTTTTTAAAATATATATATATAAGAAGAAATGTCAGAAATGACTGCATAACACTGACATGTTTATAGAGATATTTAATTTTTTTACTTAAATATCTAGTTTATGAGCTGTTAAATTCAATTAAAATTAAAACAACATTTAAGGGTTGCAAGTCATTTTTTTGACTGTACTAAAGCACTAAAATACCATATTATGCTTGCAGATATTTAGAAAACATGCTAAGTTCTCTGAAAAACAATGCTAAATCCCGTTATTCGACTTTGAAATGTGCGTTCTGTTTCGGGAAGTCTGTTTTTAATTTGATCTGTGTGCTTCCACCAGCTGCCAGTTTACCCAATAGTATTTCGTCACCCCAGGTTGCCAGTTGGTGGAAAACCCAGTGTATTACAGCGATGGAAGTCAGCAAAAAAACTGGGTCAGAGATCGCAGATTCAACCCCCACCTAAAAAGCCTCGGCATCCATCTAGAAACCTCTATGACAGAGGCATATTAAAATGCGGATAAGAGGCTTGTCGCCTTCCATTGTCAACTGCATTATTTCCTCAATCTGGCAACCCGCATGAGTGTTGATGAGGAGGGCGGTGGACACAACTCTCCAATGTTTTCAATTTGGACTGCAGTACCCATATCAACCACTAGCTGTCAATGTTTTAATTTTCAATAAATCTTTAAAATGATCCTATGATCTGGTATATAGAAAATGTCCTATATATGAAGCACCTGACAGAACCCTTTAAGGTTCCATGTAGACCCTTTTCTTCAAGACAGTATCTTTCATTTTGTGTTATTGTGATCAATTTTGATAAAGGAATGTTGAAATGAGTCTAGGTGTGACGCGAGGCACTATGGGAACAGATCGGTCCGCCAGTGGGTCTACATGTGGAATGAGGGTGTGTCTGTTAGTGGAGCTCAGTCCCAGAGAGGAAACGGACAATGTGCGCTCAGCATGAACAATAGCTGCCTGTCCAACACAAAGAGCCCGGCTCTCAGGAGGAGGCCTGGAGGCCCCTCTGGGATAACAAAGACCCCTCCATCCCTCTGCTTCCTTCCCTTCCTTCACTCGTTCACTGGTGGCCTTTCCGTGGCTCTCGCTCCGGATGGAGTGGCCATACTAAAGAATTACATCTCACACAAGAACCGGACAGAGAAAAACCTCCAGAAACCTACTCTTTCTTTATTTTTAGTATCATGTACATTTTCTACAGGATTATTACGTATAAGCATTTGAATGCATTTGGGAACAAAACACACACCGTGTTGCTCGAAGGCAAACAACAGTTCTGCTGTGGAGCAATAGAGCAAAAATAGACAATATTAACAATACTGTGTTTAAAATATAAGTTTCTTAATATTAAACAATTTTTTACAGTAGTTGTGTTTGCTGGGCTGTTCATGTCACATGTTTTCTTTTCAGTTAAGCAGAAACAGAGCACTCTTGTTCATGTGATTCTGCTTAACGGAAAAGAACACATCCAAAATACACATTTAAGTGTATTACATATTGTCTATACGCATCTGTAGGTTTCAATTAGAGTACATACAGTATCTTTAAAGGCAGTTCTCAAAATAGTTTTAGTATCTTAATGAACATGGCAATTGTTCATGTATTTGGTCTTGCCGGACTAGATCTGATATCCATGCTCAAGTATGGACTTGCTACTGTTAATAGATACACAGACACACTGCTGTGAGCATGTAAGATATCCTGCTTCTGCTGCATAAAAAGACATACATAAATCCCGTAGCAGATCTGGGCAGGTGGAGCTGGGGAGGTGGAGGGGTTCAGCAATCACTGAACCAGACTATTTTAATGTTGAGCAAGTAATCTCATTGGCTGCAGGATCAGCAGATCCAATCAGCTTGTGCCATGCGGTAATGATGTAATTGCTTGTAAATTGCATGTAAAGGACCGATCAGACGGCGCCCTCTGGAGTTTCATGACTGTTTTATCCTGACAGGCTGAGCCAGAAATCTCCACTTTAGTAGCACTTACATACACCAAACTTTACAGTTCTTTACAATCTATATTCTGAAGGAGTGTAAATATCTTTCGCTTAATTTATAAAACATTGTATCGATCGTGTACCAAAAAACAGTACATTCTTGTTTTCTGGCCGTTGATGGTGAAAATTTTGGCTTTATCCAATGTTCAGGTTTCTGTTCTGGAAAATTATGCAAATTGGTGCATATTTACTTAGCTAATGCCTAATTTCCATATTTAATCATAACTTATTTCCATATTTCACAAAACTTGTAATACAAAATAAATGTCTTAATGTACTGTGATTATCTAGGGAAGTATAATGATGGCTATTAGTTAAAATTCTCACCCTATTCACCTGAAGTGTCTTGCCTTAAACCCTTGTTTAATTTGAAGGTCTGATAGGGAAAAAAAGGGATGTAGTGTACATCACACTGGAGATGGTCCTCACTGCAGAACACGAAATCCAGGGGGAGGAGTTGGATCCTGATCCCTAAACCCACCCCTAAACCTACTAATCTCCACCCCTTAGATCTGGATCCAACCCCGCCCCCTGGATCTTGTGGACTGCATTGAGGTGCTACTGTCACATTGTGCTTTGAAACTGGTCAGTGCTGCACTGTGACATCCTAAGTGTTGTTTATAGCAGTGTTTAATCGAAAAAAGGTGGGCAATCCTCAAGTTACTTCACATTTTTGTATTTAGACAGTCTGGAGCCCTGACATAAATTCAGACTGGTGTGGTGTATCCTACACAGTACACGCACAATAACACAAGCAGAGTCTCAGATTTCAGTATAGTAGTAGTATGATTATTGAGTATTGCTCATGGCTTCTTGCTTGACTCTCTAATGTTCATGAGGGTGATGTGCTCGATTCCAGGGCTCTTGCCCATGTTCCACTTCTGTCCTATTTGTCTTGCTTCTCTGTTCTCAAACAGGATATGCTTACAAAAAAGTGGCACAATGTACAAATTTCCCTTCCAGGAACAGTGTTTCCAAGTCATAATAACACTTTACTTGGAAAAGAATAAATCTATCATGTTTTATTCAAACACCAAAGACTTTTCTCACCAAAGTTATTTTGTAAAACCATGCCATTGTGAAAAATAAGTGTGCTTAATTGTATTGAATGTGTACTTTTAGTGCACTTTAAATCTTTTTAAAAAGTGAACTTTTAGATAATATAGTACTACTAAAATTAAAGGCCACATAAGTGCACTTAAACAGAGCACACGTTAATGTTTCTTAACACACTAAAGTGCACTTAAAAAGAGAACACTTTCATGTTTCTTAACACACTTCAGTGCACTTAAACAGAGCACACTTTCATGTTTCTTAACACTTAAGTGCACTTGAAAAGAGCACACGTTCATGTTTCTTAACACACTTAAGTGCACTTAAACAAAGCACACATTCATGTTTCTTAACACACTTAAGTGCACTTAAAAAGAGAACACATTCATGTTTCTTAACACTTAAGTGCACTTGAAAAGAGCACACGTTCATGTTTCTTAACACACTTAAGTGCACTTGAAAAGAGCACATGTTCATGTTTCTTAACACGCTTAAGTGCATTAAAAAGAACACAAGTTTATGTTTCTTAACACACTTAAGTGCATTAAAAAGAACACAAGTTTAAGTTTCTTAACACACTTAAATGCATTAAAAAAAACACAAGTTTATGTTTCTTAACACACTTAAGTGCACTTAAAAAGAGCACACGTTCATGTTTCTTAACATACTTAAGTGTATTTTTTTTTTAAATGCACTTTGTAATAATGTCTAATTAAGTTTTACATAAACGCACATTTTAAAACACAGCAAATGTTTTTGTAGTGTTATATACTTAAGCACATGTAAAATCATTTATTTTAATTTCACCAGAAGTGTGTTGTCCAAAATTACATTTGTTAATGTATTTTAAATGTATTTAGTGTATAATATATACCGTGTAACCTTTGGTAAAATATGTTTATATTTAAAAAAAGCTGTACTTGTAGATAATATAATATAAATGAAATAAAATATCACATAAGTGCACTTAAAGAGAGACTTGAGAAAGTGTGTCTTGTACCTGTATTATCCGGTCTTTGGGTTTTAGGCCGGACCTCTGTGCCGGCGAGTCCTCATCTACAGCTCTGATGTACTGGCCGGGTCTGGACTTCTCGCTGTGCAGGTTAAAGCCGAAGCCATTGGAGCCTTTCTTGATGGCACAGCGCCGCGGTCTGAGCTCGGGCTTCAAGTCCTGCAGGACAGACACAACACAACAAACTCAACATCAGCACAATGAAACACAAGCGAGCGAGTGCCACTGGAACGTAGGAAGTTGGGCGTCAGAATGTCTGTGCCTTTCATCTTTTAGAATATAGTCTTATCTTAAAGAGCAAGGTCAAGGTCAAGGTCACTTTTATTTATATAGCACCTTAAAACAACATTTCTGCTGACCAAGGTGCTTCACAAAAATACGATAAAAATAACAGTCACACAAAAATACAGAGTTTACAAATTTAAATTAGCAACTTAAACCATTTTAAAATCATGACTAAGAATTTTAATCACTGAGAATAACATATCCAAAACTATGAATAGGCCTGAGAAAAAAAGATACATTTTCAGAGATGACTGAAATGCAGATAAAGAAGAAGATAGCAGATAACAGATAACAGATTGAGGTGGCGAATTCCACAGCTTAGGGGCAAATACGGAGAAGGCTCTGTCACCAGGGTGGTTCCTCGAGAACTAATGGTTCCCTTAGGAACATTTTCCTGGTTGCATTCGCACCGCCAGTAGGAACTCTGAAGTGACGTGAGCCGCGCTTGTGGTTGTGACTTTTATTTTGACGGCGCTGAGAGTCATTCTCCGTGTTCATTAGTTTACGATCTGTCTAACAGTCCTGTCTAATACGTTATTAGATACAACTGTTATACATAGAAAGTAGACAGTAATGAAAAGGTATTAGCGTATGCCGTGTGGTTGATGTTTAGTGTTGCTGAGCAGAAATACATAATCATGTTTTGCTTGGTCTCCTCAAAGTTGCGTTGGGTTTTCTCCTCAGCGTAAAGGTTAAGAGGCCGATCTATCACTGTTATCCATGTTTGTAAAGGTAGTTTCTGGAGTAAATATATAGGCTATAATCTGTGTTTTTACACAGCCTTTTTTTAAAATGGCTGGTGTTTCACGTGCGTTCGGCCAATCAGTGTACACCAACGTCACGGATAGTTCCTATAGTGTTGGTTTAGACTCTGAAGTAGGAGCTAAATTAATTTTTCCAAAAGGAAAGTTCCTAGAACTAAAATCGTTCCCAGTTCCTGCGGTGCGAACACGGCAAAACCCGGGTACTTCCAGCAATAGTTCTAGGAACTATGACAAGGTTCCTCCGGTGCGAAAGCCCCTATGGATGACTGTCTCTAGGTCACTAAAAGACAGAAAAGATTTAAATTTCCATAAGCCCCTAAGCTGGAAAAATCTGGCTCTGACAACAGAGTTTATTTGTTTGTCAAATTTTAACTCTGGATCAACAACAACAGCCAAGTTCTTTACATGAGTGTGGATCTTCGCTTGCAGAGGTCCTAAACTAGAGGTCAGGCCGTCTAGCAAATGGGGGAAGCCAAATAAAATAACTTCAGTCTTGTTTTCATTTAACTGAAGAAAACCGACAAACTGAGCAGCACTGAGCAGTTATACTTAATGTCAGAAGCCAAGAAGACCTCATTAAAACCTGTGGCAGGTTGCATAAACTGCTCAGACTAGTCTTACAATAAAAGTTAAGTGATCTAATTTTTTTCTTTTTTTTCTAATTTGAATCCAAAATTAGACTGATTATCCCTCGACTAACTTCTAGCTGGCCAGACTAGTTTTTAAGACACAGTCTTAACATAGAGGCTGTGTTTATGTAACCGCTTTGAACAAATCTAAGACCGCAATTATATTGCATTAGGCACAAATAAGAACACTTACTACCTAATATTCATGTCTGCCGGTTGAGAACCTTCCCCTTGTGAAACAGAAGAACACTTAAGCATTTTTTTTAAAAGTACTGATTACAAACATACATATTTTGAAAGAATATACTGTACTTAAAGGGTTAGTTCACCCAAAAAATTAAATGTATAGCATAATTTACTCACCTTCAAGCAATCCTAGGTGTATATGACTCTTTTCTTTCATCCAAACACAATCGGAGTTATATTAAATAATATTTTGGCTCTTCCAGGCTTTATAATGGGATTGAATAGAGCATGAGTTTTTGATGCCCAAAAAAGAGCATCCATACATCATAAAAGTAATCCATACGGCTCCAGGGGTTAATAAAGGCCTTCTGAAGTGAAGCAATGCGTTTTTGTAAGAAAAATATCCATATTTATAACTTTATAAATTAACATTAACTTCTTCTTTCAGTGATCTATGCAAACATTGTCATGATTTAGGTAACGTCTGTACGTGAGTCGAGTTCCAGCCGAAGAGTGACCTCTGACCCGACATATACAAGTCATATACACCTAGGATGGTTTGAGGGTGAGTAAATTATGGGATGCATTTTTGGGTGAACTATCCCCTTAAGTACAAACTTTTCAGACACTTTTAGAATTTTTTTTTCAGAATTTTTTTTTCAGAATTTTTTTCAGAATTTTTTCAGAATTTTTTCAGAATTTTTTCAGAATTTTGTAATTTACAATTAAAAAATAAAATGTATTATAGTTTTAATACATTTTAAACAAATTAATATGAAAGGCTTTTTTACTGCAATTACCATAAGTACCAACTTTGATGATGTACATCATATGTAATTTCATAATTACTTCTATTATCTGTGAAATATGGCCAAAGTTACTTCTGAATGTACCGACAAGCATTTATGGTACAGTAAAATAAAATTTCATTGAAACTTATTGTATTTCTACATTAGTGATGAAGTTTCAATTTAATACATTTCATCTATATGAACTTTAAATGTAATATTGAATCACACACTACAGTTTTAATTATAATTGAGTGCTTTACATGTGCTTTAGTATGTTAGTCATCATCAAAACAAGTGTACTTCTTTAAAGAAAACATGATTTAAAATGTACCTTGAAAATAAAACTTAAGTGAACTCTCTTTAAGTGCACTTAAGTGGTCTTTTATATCATTGATCAATATTACATGATCTGGATTTTTGTAAATATTATTAAGATTGACACTGAATGCACATTCTAAGCACACTTCGTTTTCACAAGGGTTGTTGTACTGGACAGAGAAATAGACCCAGACAGAAGGATGTTTTCTCTTTGTCCTGAATGCGATGGAAGTGGGCGGCGCACCGGATGAGGTCACCTGATCATGAGCCACCCCTCACTGTTTTAAGACGGCACACGGTTCAGTGCATTGTCATGCAGGAAAATAACACCCTTCCGCTACGTTCAGCAAGTTGGGTCTTTTTATAGTGCTTTGGACAGTGATTCAGACTGCTATTTGATAATTTTAACCGCTGTTGATAATTTTAACTGCTAATTTTAACCGCTGTTGATTGTATTTAGCCAAGAGAACTGTACAATGACAAAAAAAAACACACAGATTTCAAGTTTATTGTGAAGACCATTGCCACCAATGTTCTCTACAATCAGCTCAGCTAAACGCAGCCCTGTTCGGTACAATTATCATTATTCAGAGTCTGCTTCATATTTAGTTTGATGCAAACGCAAATTATTCGTCATGTGTAGCACAAACAATGCTGGGAGAGTCACTGTTCATGTAAAAGTTTAATCCTTGAGAGGATTGTTCTGGCTAACTGCAAATATAAGCAACAGTAGCAGTGAGTGAAAACATGATTAGCATTTCCAATACTCCCAGTATTGTCACTCTTACACACAGTGCCACGGCAGCATTTCCTCTCTGTTTGACTCAAGCGCAGGAAGAGCTGGACTTCCTGAGGACCACACCTGCTTTCCACTGTCAGAAACAATGCGGAAACACCACCCGCCCTGAACCACAGCACAACTCACACGCTCCATCACAGCGCCGTCAGTCAGGACATCATGGAGACGAATCAGTCTGTGAGGGGTGTAACCTGCCCTGGCGAATAGCTCTGCTTCTGCTTCCTCCTCATTTCGCCTCAATTCTGCAATCTATAAATAAATTACAACACAACAGGATCTGATCATTCTGCCCACTTGATTAAACCAATCAAACATTTCACAGTGGCTTATATAATTATGGATCAAACGCATTTAAAACACCAGTGCTAAATTTGGTTACATAATGTATATTGCTCAATTACATAATGACTTGAACAGCTCTTAAGGCCTGTTAACGCCAAGAATGATGTCTAACTGAGGTTTTAATAATGGTTCTAAATGTAAAAGAATAGCACACCGCAACTATTACGATAATGATTAAGATATAGGGCCCTATTTTAACGATCTAAGCGCATGGTCTAAAGCACACAAGTGCACTTAGGGCGTGTCCGAATCCACTTTTGGTATTTGCAAATGGTCGGTGCTCCCGGCGCATGGTCTAAAAGGGTTGCCCCTATTCTCTTAATGAGTAATGGGTGTTTTTTGGGCGTAACGTGCAATAAACCAATCAGAGCCTCATCTCCCATTCCCCTTAAAAGCCAGTTGCGCTCGCGCCATGGCGGATTCGCTATTTACATGGCGGAATTTGCAAGCGGAAAAACTGAACGCGTCTCCAGAGAGGAAACGGATCTGCTCGTGCTCGAGGTTAAAGCTCGCGAGCAGACCATCTACGGGACACGCGTGTACACGCATGTGTACAAGTATACAAGTGTACACGCGTTGTGGACTCCGCCTATAGGCGCACATTACTAATGCGCCCTTTAAATAGCAAAATAAAAGACTGCGCCATTGACTTTAGACCAGGTTTCAGTTGGTCAATGGCTCAGTCTATTTCTGTTGCCTCAAAATAGCAGTGGTCCAACAATGCGCCAGAACACACCTCGTTTTCAGACCAGCACGACCATGGGCGCACAAATGGGCGCAAATGTATTAGCTATTTAAACAATGTGGCGCAGGATGTGAAAATGATAACTGCGTCAGGCTGAAACTAGCCAAAAACGCTTGCGTCGTGCCTGGCGCTGTATTGCACCGTGTATATGATAGGGCCCAATGACTTGAATAGCTCTTAAGGCCCGTTCACACCAAGAACGATGTCTTTAACTATGAGGTTTTAATAATGGTTCTAAATGTAAAAGAATAGCACACCACAGCTATTACGATAATGATAAAGATATAGTTATAAAAATCGTTCGTTCTTTTTGCCATACCTTCCAAGGGCCGATGACTTAAGAAAATTAACCGGAAATTTAAATTTTTTTTTTTCCCGGCCATGAACCTATTTTTGCAAAAACAAGAAATTTTCTGGTACAGAAATTTAATATAGTGATCCAATGTAAAATAATCACTGCATAGTCTTCACTGTATAAATTAAACAGATTAATCCTTATGAAAGTAAAAAATAAATAAAAAATTCAGAAAAGAGCAGTGAGTGATTTTTGTTGTTTGAGTAACATTAATGACACAGACAGCAGCAGGTAAACACTTTAAGACCTGCAAAGATCAAGTATAGGCTACTGATACTGTTACTGTTACTGTACATGCGTTTTCTTTCTCAACTATTTAAGTTCACTTCAGACATAACTGACTATGTTTACTACGATACTTTGTGTGAATTTTTCTTTCAAGCGCAAGAAGATGTGAAAGAAAGCTCAATATCAGTATTCGACACAGCTTTCTGGGTGATCGCTTTGGAAGTTTGTGCACACAAAACTTTCCACACAGGGCGCGAGAAACGAATTGAGTTCACTTTCGCATCTTCTTGTGCTTTAATGTTTTGAATTGGCGAGGCTTAAACTTTCACTTTCGTAAACTCTCCCGATCATTATTAATGTTCTCCACAACATTGCATTGTTAGATTTCATAAACAAAGTTATCGGCCAACTGTCGATTGACAACGTTACATTTACTCGCCAACTGTAATTTTTACTCGCATTTGGTGCTGTTAATTTTAGGAATTGCACGGCAAAACTGCAGTGCATGCTTAAATAAACAGAAAACCTGAAAAATTACTTTTTGAGAACCATCCTTTTAAGGCTAAATTAATTGATAAAAAAATGATTGCCTTTTGAACTGCGATATTATCAAATATTTAACATTGCTACGGCAAAAAAAGACCACACAACCAATAGAAATATTTTCCTTTTAAGCCTGTTCACACTTTGGTTCACTCTAGTGGTCGTCCAATATATATCCAAGGCCAGTATATCAACTGATATTTGGCATTTTATAATCATCAGCATCAGCTGAAAAGTACTTCTGTTTTGCTGATAAGTGTCGGCAGTGGACTTTTTAATTTTGACAGCGCCAAGACTTTTATTTTGCCAGCACTGAGAATGCCATGCGGTTAAATTATTAGACAGAACCAATAAACAAAGAAAGTGAACGAATTAGTGATTGGGCTGCAATAAAACTTTATCATATACTGTCGCTATTCAGCAAATATGTATCTATAACATTAAAACAGGTCTTTGAATGCCTAATAAACATTTAGTTAGGCGAATCCAGCTGTTCGATCTTTTGGGGGGTGTATTTGCAGCCTGGATAAAAACATATGTACTCTGTGTGATGCTCCGTCCATGCTGTGCTAAATCCAGTTGACCATGTCATATTCACTGTGTACTGTGTGTAAAATTAGCATTACCTGGGCTATATTTGAGAAAATATGATTCACAGAGCGCACAAACTTACCAGATTATTGAGTGCACTGTTGCATACAGTGTTTTTACCCTCCTTTTTATTCATGCTTTTAGCTATTAATTTATCTGGGGGGAGAAAATACTATAGCCTTATAAGATTAAAGAATAAAGAAGTTTCTATCTAAAGTATAAATATGTTTATTTAAAAAAAAAAAAAAAAAATATATATATATATATATATATATTTTTTTTTCCAATTAATTATTTCTAATTTAGTAAATATGTAACATAAATATACATTTTATTGGAACAATATAATATCATTAAATTAAATTATGTAACACATTTATATCGACCATCCTGCTCTCTAAGATATCAGAATTGGCCATCAAAATATCAATATCGTTGATATTGATTTTTATCTATTTATATTACCTCTGTCAGTAACCATAAAGTGAACAGTAAAAAAAAAAAAAAAATCTCTCTCCACCTTAGTTATCATAGGTTACATTAAATATTGTTGTGGCCACATTATAAAATAATAATAATAATGTTATTTATATATTATATTTTATAATAATAATAATAATAATAATAATAATAATAACAATTATTATTATTATTATTATTATTATTATTATATTTTATAATAATAATAATAATAATAATAATAATAACAATTATTATTATTATTATTATTATTATTATTATTATTATTATTATTATTATTATTATAATATAATAATAATAATAATAATAATAATAATAATAATAATAATAATAATAATTGTTATTATTATTATTTTATAATAATAATAATAATTGTTATTATTATTATTATTATTATTATTATAAAATAATAATAATAACAATTATTATTATTATTATTATTAGAACAAAATTATTACTACTGTCATAATATTATTACCTTGTTCAATGAAAAAAAATCATTTATTTAATAAAAAATAATACACATTTTCTTTTACAGAATAACAATAAAATTGCAATACCAATAGTTATGGCTGTCTTAATTTCTTAACTTTCAAAGATTAAATCATCAAGCTTTTATCTTGGCAGAAAACAACAGGGGGTCAAGCCTCTTCTTTGTTGGCAACATTATTATAAACGCCTCTCAATACAAATCTGGTGAAATGATAGGTGCATGTTGTGTTCCCAAACTCACTTTATAAGAGACCCAAACTCACAGTTTGGAGCATTTACTGTGAATGAGTCACTCTGAGATGCCGAAACACCAGATCATGAGCAGCTTGAGTGCAAATGAACACAGTGTCGCGCATATATTTATTGAATTAAATCGCAGCTATTGGATAATGTCACTAAGCCATATCGCAGTTTCGATTCATTGTTCAGGTCCCTAATCAAAATTAAATGACTCATCCCACTGCTCAGCTTCAACTGTACATCTATCCCGGATTCACACCAGGCCTGTCAGCAGCGCAACAGAGGACGTGTTGTGCGTCTGGTGTGGAGGAATCTCAGAGAGGGCAGGGAATCTGAGGAATCTGCTGCAATCACAAAAGCCTGTCCATCTCGTGAGGAGGAACCATTGAAAAGAAAATGGGAGGAACCAAGGTTTGGCTCCAAAAGAACATCCTGTGTACACAACCTCAGCCTTGACCTGGGATCAGCCCTGCCAACCCGACACAATCACTGCAGCTGCCAACACCAGAAGATCTTACAAACTCTGAAACATGGAGGGAGAGGGTACTTACAGCAATATGGGTTGTTTTTACTACTTGGGGACCGATGAATTGTGTCAAAAGCCGAAATATTTGAAAACACAGCTGAGTTTGGGCCAGTCAAAATCCAAGAAAAGATCCAAAACATGGTAGTAAATCTCTGTTCGTGCATAAACAGAGAAAATTACATAGACTGCATATCACAGAGTCCTGACCTCAAGTCCACAGACATGCTGTGCTGTGATCTGAAACCAGCTGTTTAAGCAAGATCACAAAAATATACAATGGAAAAAGATCATGAAACAGAACGCCTTTACCTTTTTGTTTTGTCTTTTTGTCATTTTGGTTCTTTAGTGCTGATGCAGCAAAAACAAAAATACAAATTTGGTTGGTCTGGCTAATTCATTGCGAATGCACATTAGTCAGACCAACCAATTTTTTTTTTTTCTGCATCAGCACTAAAGAACCAAAATTTATTAAAAAAACACTGCATTTATAATACATATGTAGCAAACAGCTGTCTAGAGGGCGCTGATATTCTGACCGCCAAGTTAACTCACTGTATAGTAACAACATTTATATATTATTACAATGAATTAGACAAAGCAGATCATATTTTGTGCAGCCAAACAAGCCATCTCTGCAGATTCTAGAGTATGTTCTCATGGCTTCAATTTCATGACATAGCAAGATCATATTTTGTAAACTGAGTCAGCTGATTTGATGTCAACGGAAAGCTGAAGTGTGTTTCCTGCTACACTGGGTAAAAAAAAATGGTGTAGAAACAATTTTCAGTCTGAAATTTCTATTAAATTTCAATAATTACAATGAAGTAACACACTGTATTAAATGTAAAGGTTTGACATTTTGGTATTTTCTTGGTAAAATGTCCTCCAATAAACGTACTTTTATTTACAGCTTGAAAAATAATTATATACAGTGCATGTGCAGTTGTGTATAAACTCATGCTATGCATTGCAGCACTAGCAAAAATGCAGATGAGTGGAAATAAACAAGAAATGTAGGCCTCTAGCTCTTGCTCGGCTATTTGAAATGTGTAAACATGTAGTATGTATTACAAATATAAAAAATGCACAGCTGAACTGGATTATTTGATGATTGGTGATTCCCCAATTAAAGTTTGCTCAGAACATTACACTACACAGTAGACACAGTGAATCATAATGCTTGAAACCAGCCTTATACATATTCAAATGACTGTACCCGAAACTATGCAGCTTTGACTAGGCAAACATTTAGCAAAGGAGTGCTAGTGTTTAGCTGGCTGTTTACTCTGTGATATGTTTATCTAATTCTACTGTCATGTCATCAATGAATGTGAAACCCCAACACTGCTTACATACTTTTAAAAAAAAGTTCTCTATTCTCTGTGGAGTTTGCATCCTTTGTTTCTGGCAATACTATTTTCCTGCAATAAAAAAAATGTTTTTCCTTTGCGTTTTTCACGTACAGATGACAACGTTGTCCCCGTTCCCCGATCACACGGATCTGTGAAAACGGATAAAACCGCTGTATTATTCGTGCCAGGCCAATAGATGGCGATGTCACTAAAAAGTTTCACTATAAAGAAACACTACGTGCCTATAGACTGAACACGTAATACGCATGACGTCGCCGTTTTCACAAATTCACGTTTTTTAAACAGAGGCGATAACGGTGTCGTTTTCAAAAACTTGCACTTTGAAACCCGTTTTAAAAAGTTCGCGTTTTCAAGCCTCACATTAGATGAGAAGCGCCGTGGCGTGGAATAAAACAAGGAAGTCTTGTGTCGTACGTACACAGAAAATATCTCGATTACGTGTTGAAAAAAATAAGGTTGTTCTTTATAGCAAACCTGAATTTAAAACCAGAATATAGGGCCTCATATATATTGAAACAAATTAGGCTAAATATTTCAAGAGGGATACCAAAGGTTGTGTTTAGGGTTAGGGGTTGGTTAGGACAATATATAAAATAAATGTAAATAATTAAACAACTAAATCATAACTGAAAATTAATAATAAAAATACATAATAGAATAGTTAGTGCTCTAAAATGGTATAAACTGCTAGTACATAAACCTGACTATTTATCAGGTTTAGTCAGGACTACTGACTAAACCTGACCAATAACACCTGCCTGGAATTTTCTACTAATCCTGAAGACCTTGATTAGTTGGTATGGGTATATTTGATTTGGATTGAAGCTAAACTCTGCAGTAGTCCCTCCAGTGTTGTAGTACTCGAGTTTGGACAAGAGGCTCAAGTCCATCTCAAGTCCAAGACCATACTTTCTATAAACAGTCGAGACCAGTTTCTTTGAGTCCGAGTCCAGACCGAGTGACCATTCCTGAAAATATGGTCTTGGACTCAGACTTGAGATGGACTTGAGTCCAAGTCCAGTCTTGTCTGGACTACAACACTGGTGTTTCCCTGTCTAAGACCCGTGACTCTGGGATAGGCTCCAGCATTAATGCGACCCTAGAACAAGCAGTTTGGAAAATAAATGGGAAAAATTTGTGGTGGTTTACCAGTATTTCCCAATCCTGTTCCTGGAGGCACGCTAACAGGCACACCAAACTCTTTTCAAACTCTTCCTAAATAAACTGCTGACTCAACTCATCAGCTGACTTTAAAACCTGAATTGGATGGGTAACATAAGGGAGACATAATAATGTGTACTGTTGATGTGCCTCAGGAACAGGGTTGGAAAACACTGGTGTATAATCTAGACATTTATGGTAGATGTGTTGTGATGACTGTATTCTCTGTGGGTTTTCTTATAAACCATCCTGACCAACAGTTTACTAAAATGCACTTGCAAGTAAACCCACCGATAATAAATATTTACACACAGCCTCTCATGACTCTATGACACAAGTCACATCCGTTCAGAGATATCAAGGCTTGATAAGTCAAATTACAGCTTTCTTCACAGAAATTAAAGATGTTTCTCAACAAGGTGAAACACATTTCCATTCACAGCTTCATTTCACCACGTCAGGTCCAAAGTTCACCCATATTAGACTAAATGGCCTGCAAATTATCAACCTCACTGTCAAGCATGCCCAGCTATATAGACTACATGACTACAGATGACGTAAATCGAAAACAAACAGCATGTGTTCTTAAGTCAATAATGATCTTGTATTCTTGTTCTGGTAGCAGATGGTTTATTTCTGATCTTTCCCGGGAGTGATATCAGAGCTATTGAATAGACAAACATGTCCCACAACTGAGGCCTATTGTGTCTTTAACTGAATCCAGACAGCACAGAGTCTATTCCTCTTATCTGGGGCAAATCTATCACTCTCCTTCCACTCGACTGGTTTGAGTCTGACTTCATGGGTAGACCTTTCATGGTATCCTGGAAGGGAGGAGAGTCTAAGGGCACATTCCCACTAGCGTTTTTGAGTCACTTTACAGGGAAACTAGCATTGTCTTTTCCTAAGTCTGCCTCATGGCAGTATTCAAGTTGATGAAGCAAGCATACCATGGTTCTGACTCAAATGCATAAACAATGAGAAAACAGCCTAAATTTGATCAGAAACCCACTCGGGGTACCTCAGGGTTCGATACATGGCCCCCTCATCTTCTTTATATACACTCTCTGGGACCAGCTATTTACTAAATTATCTTTTATATCATATCACACTCTGCACTGTAGTGCTTCTTATGTTGCTGTCTTCCCTTGTGAAAAAGAAGTGTGCTTACAGTAACTGTAGTGAATGTGCACTTCGGTGCACTTTACTTCTAACTTAACAACACAAAGGTACCAGAAAGTGCTATAGTACTACTAGTATGTTTTTTGTACTTGGTAGTTCCATGATATTCTTCTAATAGCGTTGTGTGCTTAATTGTATTGAATGTGCACTTGTAGTGTACCCTAAATCTTAAAAGATTTTTTTAGACAACTGTATTTTCAGATAATATACTATTCATGAAATAAAATGCCACTTAAGTGTACTCAGAGAGTACACATCATGACTGTCACTTAAGTAAAATTTTTAAAAGTGCACCTTGTCAAACTAAAATTTTTACAATAGAAGTAATTATGAAATTACTTATAAAGATGTACTTAAGTCCTATTTCAGTGGGTCAATAAAGCAATCTTAAATTCAACTAATTGTCATTTTTTCCCCACAGCATTTAAGCAGGCACGGGTAACCCCACTGCTTAAGAAACCCACTCTAAATCCAGCACATCTGGAAATGTACAGACCGGTATCTCTTCTTCCATTCTTCACGAAGAAACTTGAACGAGTTGTTTCAACCAGATCTCTTCCTTTCATACACAGAAAAACCTCCTGGACAACAGCCAGTCTGGTTTCAAAAGCGGACACTCAACTGAGACTGCCCTGCTCTCGGTAACTGAAGCTCTGAGACTGGCAAGAGCAGTTTCAAAATCCTCAGTTCTCATCCTGCTGGATCTGTCTGCTGCCTTTGACACAGTTAACCACCAGATCCTCCTGTCAATCCTAAAGATGAAGGGCATCTCGGGAACCGCACTCCAATGGTTCAAGTCTTACCTCTCAGGTAGGTTTAGGGTGTTGTGGAGGGGTGAGGTGTCTAAGACCCAATATCTAGCTACTGGAGTGCCTCAGGGCTCAGTGCTTGGACCACTTCTCTTCTCCATCTACATGACACCACTAGTATCTGTGATTCAGAAACATGGCTTTTCCTATCACTGCTACACTGATGACACACAACTCTACCTCTCTTTCCAGCCTGATGATCTGACAGTAGCTGCTCGCATCTCAGCCTCCCTGACAGACATTTCTGGCTGGATGAAGGACCACCACCTTCAACTAAACTTTGCGAAGACAGAGCTACCTGTGGTCCCGGCAAACCCAACACTTCATCACAACTTCACCATTCAGCTAGGCCCGTCATCCATAACTCCATCAAGGTCAGCCAGGAACCTTGGAGTTGTAATTGATGATCAATTGAACTTCACAGACCCACATTGCTAGAACTGCCGGTCCTGCAGATTTGCCTTATACAACATCAGGAGGATCAGGCCCTTCCTATCAGATCATGCTACACAACTCCTTGTCCAAGCTCTTGTTCTATCCAGACTAGACTATTGTAATGCTCTCCTGGTTGGTCTTCCAGCTTGCACAGTCAAACCTCTGCAACTGATCCAGAACGTCGCAGCTAGAGTGGTCTTTAATGAGCCGAAGAGAGCACACGTCACTCCTCTCCTCACAAAATTGCACTGGTTGCTAGTTGCTGCTCGCATCAAATTCAAGTCACTGACTTTTGCCTACAGAACAACCACTGTAGCTCCCTTTTACCAAAACTCATTACTTCAGACTTACGTGCCATCCAGAAACTTGCACTCTGCAAGTGAACGCCGTCTTATGGTGCATCTCAAAGAGACACTAAATCTCTTTCTCTGACCTTTTCCTGGTCTGTTCCCGGCTGGTGGAATGATCTGCCCAACTCAACCAGAGCGGCCGAGTCCGTATCCATTTTCAAGAAACGGCTGAAGACGCATCTTTTTCGGCAACACTTGATCCATTAATACTAACGCTTTATCTTCTATTCTATATCTATTATCTTCAAAAATAAATAAATGTTAGATTAAACTGGGAAAGGTCATAGCACTTGCATATTGTTAGTTTGACTGCTTCTATTGTTCTCATTTGTAAGTCGCTTTGGATAAAAGAGTCTTCTAAATGAATAAATGAAAATGCAATGATTGTAAAAGATTGAAAGCAATACGAAATGTGTCAGTTTTGCCAAACGTGAATTGGTCAGATTAATCAACCTACTTAGATGGAACAGTGTGTTGTACAGTATGTCATTACACTAGGTGTTGCAGAATGTGGTAATCTGTATTTACGTAAATGTGTTCATAATCCTGATCTGAGCTGGTCTATACAAGTTCTTTTCATGTTGCTGTGCTTGTAGCAGTGCCACTGACCAGGGTGGAGATGCTGATTTATTTTAGGTTGATAGACTTCCACTTTCCAGTCAGGCTTTTCTAAAGGAAAAGGTTATTGTCAGAAGAAGTTTGTGAACCCTGAACAGAAGAGGAAATGGAATGTAACCGTGTAGTAGCTGCTATCCACAAACCCCAAGAGGCAATACCCCCATTCATCTGCCCGTCCTCTGACCAGCCACCCAAAACCACTGACCGGCCTGTGAATGTAAGGTGGGTTTGGCCCAGTGGCACAATAGAAAGACCTGAGCTCCACCCCTGGCACTAGACAGAGAACACACACACACACACAAAAGAAATCCTGACTACCTTCAGAGGAACCTGCATCCACCCATCTCTATCTATTTAGTCTGTGTTTACATGCTAACAATCATCCGTTTCAGGCCATACCACACAGAGACTGGTGTTTGTTTATTAAAGGTACAGTGTAACATGAATCATTTGCTTTCACAATGACAACGTTGTAGCCAGTCTTAAATAAAAGCTACAAACCTAGGACAGGATGTAACTAGATGTTCTAGGCTAAATGAAACCGAGACGTACCACCGAGAATAAAATACATTTGGTTTGAACATTCTGTGTGCGCACAAATAACTGAGTCTGAGTTTGATGTTGTTTCACATTGTACTTTATGTCTGAACAGCATCAATCAATGTGAGTACCAGCGTGAGAGTTAGTGTGGTTTGCTGGTGCACAACAGAGTTTGGAGAACTGGTTTCATACCAACCAAACAAAACAATCTCTGATGTTAAACAGATCAAAAGCTCTATTGTGAAAGTTCCCAACTAAACCAACCATCAGAAGATGGAAACCATTTAGAGTCCAGTACCCCAGGGTTCGATACATGGCCCCCTCCTGTTCTTTATATACAGACCAATTATGTCTTTTAAGTACATTTTTAAAAAGTGAACTTTGTCAAATTATGCACTAGACTAAATAAACCAGCCATCAGAAGATGGAAGAGTCTCTTGCATGAATTTCTTAAATAAAAACTTATTTACATGAAAAGAAAAGCTTTGCTGACCACACTACAACTAACAAATGCTTCTGGATAAATACTGAGACAAACTAAATAATGTAAGTGACACGGATGCAGCCACAAAACCAAAAGTATTTCCTTTGTCTGGATCCTGAGCTTGTTTGTAATTAAGAAGGACAGCTTCAAGGTCAGATGTTCTTGTTGTTGTTGATGGCCCGAGGGTGGGAGCACTGCTCCTAGATCAGTGCTTACAGACAGGGGAAGTGTGTGATATCTGCACATCCATGAAAAACAATCATAGGAAACCACTCTCAGCTTTCTGGAGTGCCTGTTCTGTCAGCGGCTCCAAGAGCAGATTCCCACAGACCGACTACAGCCTCTTTGAAGATCTGCTTTAAAAAAACACCCCGATCACATGATCTCGTCTCTCCGCGCAGTGCTTATGCTGTAAATGTGATCATATTTAAAAGATTGAAATCGAAATGTATTGAAGTATTTGAAACAGAATGAAGGGTTCCGACACCTTTTGACCGTATTATAGTAAATACGTATTTTATTTCAGCAAGTTGACAAGGCATTGTCATTTCCATTTTCAATTAGGTTAACTTGATGTGCTAAAATAAACTGAAATAAAATATATGAAAACTATTTAGCTATGTTTTTAAATCAAATCAAATTAAAATGGCAAAAACACACAACAAAAGTACTAAAACTTTAACTACGCTCAAATCGAAATATTAATAAAAACTATGATAGAATCTCAATTACCCTGCTTTTGCCAAATGATTTTGCATTCATTGTCCACTCTGGTTTTTAGAAATGAAATCTAAAAGGTTAGGTTAGGAAGGTTAGTGCTAAGCACAGCTAGAAATGTCTATATTAATATTGAATGTTCACAATATACAAGACAAGTGATGATTTTGCAAGCTACTATAGCTATATATAATATTGAGAAAGACATGAAATATGACCATAGCGATGATTCAAAAACATTTTCATTTAGTGATTTATTCTTATAGGGTGCATCATTACACCATTTTTGCGACCTGTAGGACAGTTTAAATAGTGTTCACAATTTAAACTTCCGTAACAAAATGGCATTAGAGTTAGAAAAGTTAGATTCATTTCTGTGAATCAGTTCAAACTGTCCATGTAATTGAATTGCTTCAAAACTCTGATTCAATCATCACTCAGAAAAGTGTTCATAGAAGTTTCTGTGTGGCATTTTTTTTTTACTGTTTTTGTAGTTTTGTAGTTTATCACCATGTCCTGTTTTGTTACATTGGTAAATAAACGTTATTAAATTTTCATTTTGTAAAAAAAAAAAAAAAATGTGGAAAACTTTATTTCCAGTTTCCAAAGTAATCTTAGTTTTAGTTGGTGGTTTCTCTGAAAAAACAACATATTTCAGCCCAACCTCCAGCATGGTTTTTGACAGGAAATGTCCAAGATCATAATAGCTCAAAGACTCCAAGTCAAAACCTTTTTGTGCCAACCATCTCTTACAGAAAGTTAAAGTACATCAGGGAGCTTCACTGAGATTCCAGAGTAAATAAGCCACAGGGTGACGTACTCGTGTTTCTTCCTGACAGAGGAGTTATGCAAGAAACAGCAGTTGACCCGGAGAGTCACAGTCGATTTCACCCAACACAAAAGCACTTCCGCGCAAGTAATTGCCTCAGAGAAACAGCTTATGTAAGACCAGTCATCTGTGCAAGATTGAAAAACAGCCCTGCTATCTTCACAGATTTCATTCAGACTTCCCCTCGGAGCCGTACAGGAAAGCAACAGGCTTTTAAAAGGAAACCCATGGGAAGAGTCATGTGGTGGTCGTGAAAACATCGGAACGCGGACCAGGTTTTCTCAGTTATTTTCATTCAATCACTCCTGTTGTAGCACAATAGAGAATTACAGCTCTTGTATATTAACAAAGGCCGAACGATGGAACTTGCAACATCAGCAGGTTTTGTTTTTTAACTGAGGATAAACTCCTGTGGAGTCCCATGTACATTATATAGTGTATTTCTGGCCTTCTGCCACTTGATTTCACTTGAAGGGACAGTATTGGGACTCAATGTGTCGTAGGACAGCATGACTGTATCGTTTTGACAGAAGACATTTTCTATCACTTATCAAATACAATTATATGCACTTGTTTTTCTCAAGGATGTACGACCTTCAAACTTCTCTTCAAACTGCTTAGCTTTGAAAGGGGATGTTTAAAGGTCATACACCCTTGAGAAAAAGAAGTGCACTTAATTGTATTTGATAAGCGTTAGAAAATGTCTTCTAAAAGGTTGAGAATAAGATTTGAGTAACAGTCACCAGATTTCAATGGAAATCTACAGAATATTTAAATTATAGCATCTCTCTATATTCTCTCTAATCCACGATTAATCATTAAAAGATCGCGATCTCGATTCAAACATCAACGCGATCTCATTCCTAAATGACAATGATTCGCCTTTGTCTATTAAACCTTTAACAAAATCACACTGAAACATTCAGATCTGTGTTGGCGCTGCTGCTGAGCCAGAGAAAGTACAGTATGAAACAGATTTTCAACCACATATTTCTGTGTTACAAATATTCAAATGACCACAGAAGTACTGGGATAAAAGTTTATAGTTCGGATATAAACACTGATGTCTAAGATAACTTTGTGCTTCAAATAAAGATTGTATCAATTACGTCGTTAAGCCAGTAGGTGGCGACAAGTGACTGTTAAAATTTGTATTTGTCATTGAATCATTCATTCAAGAGATTTGTTCAGAAACGCTGATTCATCCAGTGATGAAACAAGTGAATTATTTATGAGTGAGTCATTGAATCATTCATTCAACCCTATTAAAAATAATTCATTCAAATTAATGAAATTAAATAGACTACATCAATTAACATTTCACCGAGGGCAGTTGGCTTACAGAACAGATCCGCACACTCAGACCATCATGTCAAAATGGCATTCTGGGTAATTTGGTTATGCAGATGACATGATAATGAATAGGGGGTCTAAGCGGTGAACAGGACTGTCACCATGGGGAGCCCAGCTGTTCTGGAGTCTGGCCTTTTTCCTCCTTGAGTAATGTGCAAATCATTACCACGGCAGCAGCACACACACACAAAAGACACCGCGGTTACAACCGTCTGAACAGAAAATAGAGCGACGCGTGAGAAAACCACAACAAGATCTTTCTCAGACAGCTGGACAAATTAATCCTCCACCTTGTGAACACACAGATGATCTGTTCATCATATGATCAGCTTTAAGTGGTGGTAACAATGTTCCTCCTGGAACTGTGTAATTGGTTGTGGTGTGAAACTGTGTATTAAAAGTGTTTACTCAAGGATGGAGGCTGAATGGAGTTGTTTGTCTTCTGTGAGAACTAACTCTTCCTGCGGTGGAGGTCGTCCTGAACATGCCAACCACCCACAGTCAATGACAGAAGAAGCACTATAGGTGTGCGTCCTGCCAAGTGCACTACAGTGTGTAGGTGTGTGTTTCACAGTTGTCATAGCGCTGTTATAATTGCTTGAGGAGTACAAAGCCATTTTTCAACTGCACATATGGACAAAAAAAAAATCAAAGCAATGAAACTGAATTGAATGGTTGATGTAATTAGACTTCTCCAAGAATAAAGTATGACAAATTTAGACTTAAGGGTTAGGTTTAGGGTTCAAATGTGGCAGTACCATGGTAAAGTGATTACATTAATATACAATTACCATATTCATCATCCACCCATGCTTTTGCATGGTGCTCCAAGGTACTAGTTCAAAGACTATTGTGGAACTACCATGGATCATGTACAAAAGACCATTTCATAGTACTTTGTTGGTGTATTTTTACAAGACATTGCATGAATGTGCCAGTGCACTTACAAAAGTACTGTGGTAATACCATTAAATCATATTTTAATATATTAAGGAAATACCAATGCCACAGATGTGATCAGATGTGTTCAACCAATACTTTTCTTCAATGGTTGATTCTAATTATTACATAACTTCCCTTGTGAAAAAGAAGTACACTTCAGCATACTTTTAAAAAGAGCACTTACTATGAATATAACAAGAATACACTTAAGTGTGAACTGAATGTAATGTTTTCAGACACTTAATTGCATGTTAAGCGCTATTAAATAATAAAAAAAATGTATTAGATTAAATGTATTTGAAATGAAATTAGTTCAACTTAATAGGTTTGACCCACTTAAGTAGGACTCTAACTTCATAATTACTTCTATTGTCTTCGAAATATGATTCATTTCCATTTTGTGTACTGACAGGCATTTTTATGATTAACTAAAATATACTTTAATCTCCTTTCCATTGTAAACTTAAATATATTTGTAATTACACATTTGTAGCAATGGAGTTTAGTACATGTAAAATATATTAACTTTAAATGTAATATTGAATAACACACGAGTTAACATTATAATCAAGTGCTTTACATGTGCTTTAGTATGTTAGTGAACACACCAAAATAAGTGCACTTCTTTAAAGCATGACAAAAGATTACTGTAACATAATGATTTAAAACTTTTCATTTGGCTTTATTACACTTTATAAAAGTCTACTTAAAAGAGTCATGAAAGTGTCTCTCTTTAAGTGCACTTAAGTGGACTTTTATTTCAGTAATATTATCTGCTTTATCTGCAGTAATAGTATCTCGTTTTTACTTTTAAGTACACTACAAGTGAACTTCAAATCTTCAAATTACACAATTAAGCCCAGTACAATTAGGCACACTTCTTTTTTCACAAGGGTTTAGATCCTTTATGTCCATTATTTACCATGGCAAATGACTACCATAATCATACACATGATGCATTAAAGTACATAGAATAATATTATGGAACTAACTACCAAGTACAAAAACCCCCATACTAGTAGTACTATAGTACTGTCTGGTGCATTTCTGTTAGTAGTTATTTCATGAAAACGTACAATAAACAGAGTGCACTTTATCCTCGCAAAAAGTGTTATTATGGCAAATTATGGTAATTTTGCAATAGTACTGAATGCATTATATTTACTTCTAAGAATACCAAGGTACTTTTTAATCATCCTAACGCGTGGTCTCTCACCGTATCCGAGCTCACGGACGTCCTGAGTTTCTCCACCGCGGGAATGTAAACGGGGATGATCTCTCCGTTCCTCTCCGGCACCGGGGGCGGCGGCGGCGTGTCGTCCCGCATCATCTCGTCGCTGATCTCGGGCTCATCGTCGTATTCGGGCACCGGAATCCCCTCCGTGACGAACTCCCTCACACACTTCAGCTCGTGTTTCTTTAGCAGCAGGTCGGTGTCCACGTCCACCACTATGAGCTCCAGGTTCCCGGGGCTCGCGCGTATCCTCGCCACGACCTGCTGGTGGCTGTCGCTCTCCACGCGCTCTCCGTTGACGAACACCAGGCGGTCGCCCGCGCGCAGACCGGCCAGCTCGGCGGGGGAGTCGGGCTCCACCAGGCGGATGAACTGCCCGCTTTTGCCCTTCTCTCCGTGCAGATGGAAGCCGTATCCGTTCTCGCCCTTGTCCAGGACGCACAGTCGCGGGCGCTGAGTCTGGCTGGGCATCACGCGAGTTCACCTGTGGATTTAATCTGACAGCCTAAATAAATAAGAATTGAAGAATAACTGAGGGTCCTGCGCTCAGGTGCTCACGGGTGAAGCATGTTAACCCGCGCAGTCTCAGTAAATGAAGGGATTTGTTGTTGATAAAGTGTGAAGAGAAAGTTCGAGTGTTCGAGAGTTTGATAGGCAGCACATCAATATACAGATCCAGCCCATGGAGGAGTGACTCCTCGGGATACTCCTCCTCCTCTTCTGCTGCATGCTCAGGACAGGGTGAACTGGGGTCATCTCATTCTCTGGGATTTTTTTTTTTTCGCACTTTCCACTTCTGTTGTTTACTGTGATGTCACCCGCACACTCAGTTTTTATTTTAGTTTATTTTTCGCAGAAATGAAACACATTAGACATGAAATCAGATATTTAAAAAAACTCTGGTGCTCTTCGCGTGTATTGGTCAAAAATGACCGAATTTATTTATTTATTTATTTATTTATTTATTTATTTATTTATTTATTTATTCGATGAAATGAATGCAGCCTAGGCTATAGCCTGCCTAATATATTTTAGTTCGGTAATGTTTTTTATTTCATATTTTGTATTTTTAGAGGATTCTATGGTACTAAATTATATTTACGATGTATTTATAATCTATTTATTCACTTTTTGAGCATAGACCTGAAAATTATATATAATTTTTTTTTTTAAATTTTGATAAAACAAAAGATTTTGTTTAGGCCGCAGTAGCCTAGTAAACGTTTCTACTAGATGAAATGTGTCTCCCATTCATGTCCAATGCCGTAATTTTTGACCGCAAAGAGCACATAAGTGTGACTTTTTTTCAGGACCTGTTCAAATCATGTCCATGAATTATTTTGTATTTATTTTTATTATTATTTCACATAGCAAGTGCCAATACTTTAGCAATTTTCGTATACCATTCCGATGAAAAAAAAAAAAAAACTTATACCGAGGAGCACCAGAGGGTTTTTAATACAGTATCGAAATGTGAACACAGACTTGCCCTATGAAGGAGTGAATGTAGGCTACACATGAGAACGTCCCAATGATCCGTATTATCTGAATTCCTCCAGTACTACAGCATAGCCTATGGGAAACTGGAGCTATAAGTCACATGGTAGGCATAATATGGTTCTAAGGCAAACTACGGTTTTGTGTTTCCATTTGTGACAATTTACCCCATATCGCACTGTTCAAAAATCTTTAATAACCCAGGGCAATAGCAGAGGACAGACTGAGTTATAGTCCACAGAAACTAACTTTCAAAACTAAACTTATAATGTGTGAAATATTCACTGGAGTGAAAAGTGTCTCCTTTAACTACAATCCTGAAATAGTAATGAAAAGCAATCATTTGAAGGGTTGTAATCATGTAAAAAAAATCTAAATCACCATCTTCTAAAGAACAATAAAAAAATCAGGATTATGGTTCATTTGAGATGCATCATAAACTGTGAGATTACAGTAACTGTCTAATAAGCAATGCCTATACTTTTTTTTTAAGATCATTTTCATGACAATTCCTCCCCTTTTCTCATACCATAATGCACAATACAACTGCATTACTGTAATGCATACACATATTAAATTCACATTAGGCTGTACTGGTCGTACTGCCTTCAAGTTTTTGTTGATTTATATTTTTAAAAAATAGCATTTCCTAAATTAGTATAGGCTTCTTAAAGGGATAGTTCACCCTAAAATGAGAATTAAGTTATCACATAATACATTTCTCAGACACAAACATCACCAAAACTTTATGTACCTACAGGCCAATTTGCACGTTTACATAACCTCTTTTCAAAACGGTTAAACTCAGGTTTAAAAACATAACACAAATCTAAAACTAAACACTGAAAAACAAAATCTGAATCTAAACACTGAAAATATTATCAAAAAAATTAGATGAAGCTGCACGTCTGGTGTTAGTCTTTCAATTTCATTGCCATCCATTCTCAAGGGGAAATTTAGGAATGATTTTGTACTGGAATATAAACTTGTTTTTAGCTTAAAACAAACAAAAGGAGTCGCATTTCCCAGATATTTAGCATACAGGTGCAGTGTGCGGTCACATGACTCAAAACAACCAATAGCAGTCCACAGACCAATGTCTCGCCAAGCTCAAAGAACGTTTACATTTATTAATTTGGCAGATGATTTTATGCAAAACAACTTACATAGTAGCCTACAACACAAGCATTTGCTCATTCAAATAAAACTTGTTCATCTTCTCTGACACCCATCGGTCAACCCGACGTTCACATTATTCACTTTATTTAAAAGTACAGGACACATTTAAACTTGAAAGATAAGGCAACAATTAAATCGATATAAGCTCATTATTTATTCGCAATTCTCGGTGTGTTACACCGCCCCCCTGTGGCTTTAAATACTAACATATGAATCGATGGAAAACACCCAAACAAAGCACTGAAAACAAAAAGCCCTCACTTACAAAACACATGTATGTGGTTACATTGAACTTTTCTATGGCACTTTGTGACCACTGTGAAAAAAAATATATTTTACAATAGGCTACAGCCCATATTCACATCAATCCCTATGCATGTCAATCATACTAGTGAGTGTGACATGTGAAATGAAACCCATATTACGTCACGATCAAGGCCTGACTCAGTCAAGCTGTGCTATGATTGTTTTCAACTCAATATATACACTGATTGTAAACAAAATACTTAACAGAAGCTGATATTTTGACTCTGCAAGACACTCAAATATACAGGATTTTATAAACACTAGACACAAGCTCACTGCCCGGCACATTTGCGTGGCGTATAATGTAATGAAACACCAATATATTTTATACTGTGTGTAGACAGAGGCTAGAGAAACCCGGAAAAATCATGTTACACAGACAGACGTACCTGGAAACTGTACACACCTGGATTAATGCAGTTCATAAAGCAAAAACCACCTTCAGAGGCGTATTACTCTGATGTACCTCAGCAGTATTTTGGCTGTATATTCCTGACTAGAAAGCGAACAGGGGTCTGGGGGATCATCGGACACATCAAAACAACGTTCACACACACACACACACATCTTCGTATAGAAATATCTTGGACGTGGAGGAGGTCCGTCACCCTAGGCAACAGCTGGACTTCTGCTTCTGTGAGTCGATGTAATCGTGGATCTTGAACTTGGGCTCGTGGGGCTGCTGGAGATTTCTTTGCTTCAGTTCTCTGTGTGGAGATTACAGAGGGACATTTTAAATGTTGGTTTGACAAAGCCTTAAAAACACCTTTAAGTCCTGATGCGGTTTGAAGGCCCGTGTGGAAAAGATGAACGACAACACATGACGTATTACACCGTGCATGCACATTATTTTTTTAAAACAAAAACTAGGCCAAAATGTAAACGCTGTGTGTGACAAACTAAGTACAGCCTTACTGTTTCCATGGGAATTAAGAGAGAAAGAATCAATCAGTCTCTGCTAATCAAATGTCTTTGATTAATTGATAAGCACGATTGATTAGCACGGCGTTCGTGACTCGACTAGTCGAGACTGTTTTCCAAGATGGCTCCTGCCTGTATACGCGTAATGTACTGTCTTTATAAAGTATCTTCTTATTAAACTGTCTGTACACTTACAAAGTTCTCAATGCTTCGGTTTGCATGTAGGGACCCTCATTATGCTACCGTGTTAGTGTGAGGCTATTTTGAGCCTTGTTAGTGGTATTAATTAGCGATTTAGCTTTACTTATTCAATGCCCCATATACTAGCGTTATAAGCTAATCTGTTTTTAGAGATAAAACTCTTTACATTCGATTATCATGAAAACGCATCCCAGAGAACGAATGACTCGGTAACCATGTGTTAATTACCCCTAGGTTCATTTTTCACCGGAATTGTCCTTTAACATGTGAAATCTTCAAGTTCGTGACAGTACAATTAGAAAAAGACAGGACAAGTATGGCATGTTTGGGAGGGTTGTCAGGAGAAATAATCTTCTCTCTAAAAAGAAGCACAGCTTAGGTTTGCAAAGTTGCATCTGAACAAACCTCAAGACTTCAGGAACAGTGTCCTTCAGACAGAAAAGACCAAAGTAGATATGTTTCACAGTGCTAAGTTAGGCGAAACTAAACACAGCATATCAGCACAAACGCCTCATAACTGTAACTGTCCATCACACTGATGGAGGGATGATAATTTTTGTCTTGTTTTGCAGCCACAGGACCTTCTGGGCATCAAGTATTCTAGAGTCTAATGTGAGACTATCTGTCCGAAAGCTAAAGCTTGGCCGAAACTGGGTTGTGCAACAGGACAATGATCCCAGGAACATCAGCAAACCTACAACAGAAGGGCTGAAAAAGACAAGAGTCAAAGTGTTGCAGTGACCCAGTCAAAGTCCAGACCTCAGAAGAGACCTTAAAGGGGTCATATAATGCCATTTTTGTACAAGCTAATATGATTCTTTAGGGTCTAAATTAAAAGTTTGTAATATACTTTAATTAAAAATTCTCATTAGTATTGTAAGAAAACGCCGTTTAAGTGCATGTGTCTTTAAATGATAATGAGCTTTGCTCACCCCGCCCCTCTGTTCTCTTACGAGAGATACTCTCGTACTGCGTAGAATACGCTAGGGGAAAATCCTTTTCCACGAGAATACTGAAGCCAAAAAAATATCCTTTAATTTTGTATTAATGTAAAACGCGTTGCGGCAGCATACAGACATAGGCGAGGCAGCTCGCGCGCCTATTGGCTGGTCTGCTGGCAACTGCTTAAGCCTATCGAGCGAGACCTAGAGTGACGTCAGACCCAATGAGGGCGCTTCGCGCCCTCTGCGTCACGTCCCGCCGAAACGGGCGTGGCTTAGGTCTATAAATACCGCTCGCAGGCATTATATCTCTGATTTTTCATCCTTCAGCGAAGCAACTCACATCGCTGGATCCGAGAAGAAGCCGCGCTGTTGAAGGAGCACCTCAGCGGGACGAGTCGTAGAAGCTGCTGGCCGCGCCGCCTTCATCGCCTTCCTGCTGCGCTATCCAGCGCCTATATCCTTTTCTTGCAAACTGTGTGTGTGTTCGCCGGCGCGACTCACACTACCTAAAAGAGCTGCGTCTTTTTCAAGATGCCTGCTTGTGGCTCGTGCAGAGCCGCACTCAGCGACGGGGACCGCCATCTCATCTGCGCTTCCTGCCTGGGTCAAGAACACGCAGCTCTCGCGCTCGCTGATGGCGGCTGCCATTTCTGCGAGCTGTTGCCTTTAGCGACTCTGAGGACTCGCTTGGCACTGTTCACCGAGACTGCGCCCACACCAGCTGTTGTGCCGCGCCGTAAGAAGCGCCGCGCTCAGCGGATCCCGGAGCCCTCTCTCAGCCATCAAAGCTCGCCGGTGCGCCCGCCTGCTTCTCCGGTTTCATCAGCCTCGCTCACGGACGGACAGCGGCCGCGGTCTGCCGCCGCTTCTGTCGATGACGCTGATGAGATCGACGCGCTGCTTCGAGAGGGGGATTCCTGCTCTCTCGTAGCATCAGGCAGTGAGGATTGGGCGGGCTCTGAGGACCCCACCCCTCCTGCCCGTGCTTCTACGGGAAAGAGAGCGAGCATTGAGGCGGAGCTCATGCGCGTGCTCACTCTGGCCACGGCGAGCCTTGGCCTCGAGTGGATTACGCCTGAGCAGCCTGCTCACAACCGGCTGGACGGCTACTTCCTGCCTGGGGAGCGCGTTTCACCTGCATCCAAGCCAGCGCCTTTTCTTCCTGAGCTTCATGAAGAAGTCGCTAAGTCTTGGGACTCCCCTTTTTCGGCCAGGACACGGGCCTCTGTTTCTTTGGCGTTCTCCGCTGTTGACGACGCAAAGAACAGAGGCTACCACTCCCTGCCGCCGGTCGAAGAGGCTATTGCAGCGCACTTATGCCCGCCCTCCGCTGGACGGCGTGCTAAGATGGCGCTGCCCTCAAAAGCCTGCCGCACGACGTCATCCCTGCTCCGCCGCGCTTTCTCCGCCGCCGGGCAGGCCGCGTCAGCGTTGCACACCATGGCCACGCTCCAGATATACCAGGCCGATCTCCTCCGCCAGTTGGACGAGAGAGGACCTGACGCAATCTGCGTGCCGGACTTGAGGAGCGCTACAGACCTCGCTCTTCGCGCCACCAAGTCAGCAGCACAGGCCATTGGACGGAGCATGGCCTCGCTCACCGTGTCTGAGAGACATCTGTGGCTTACGCTCTCTGACATGACTGAGTCGGAACGCACCGCGTTCCTCGACGCGCCGCTTTCCCCTGCCGGCCTCTTCGGAACCTCGGTCAAAGATTTCGCCGATAGGTTCGCTGAGGTGCAGAAAGCGACCCAGGCCATGAAGCACTTCCTCCCGAAGCGCTCCAGTTCTGCAGCAGGCCGTGCAAAACCGTCTGCTCAGAGCTCACAGCCTAAGCCTCCGCCCGCCGCCTCCTCTTCTCAACGCCGCCAAACCCAGAGCTCGAGACCGCGCTCTCGCTCATCCAGCCGCCGGCCCGCGGCAGAAGGTTGCGTTGAAGCCAGAGGCCCCGAAATCGTCCTAGCACGCCTAGGAAAGCGACGGTGTCCAAGTCCCGCTGCGGCCGGACTTCCACCAAAACTTGCCGCTCGTCCAGTTCCAGGAAATGTGACTGGTCCAGCGTATTTAGCAGCCAACAAGCCGGTTCCATTACCCGCTTGCCTGCACACGAAAGCCGTTTTTACGGCTACCCAGATAAATCCCTTAAAGAGTGTATTTTCTGGTGTCCCGGCCACGGCCGACGGTGTTTTATGTGTAGAAAAAATGCCCGCTACTCAGCGCCCATTCCTGCACACAAGCACAGCCCTTCACATAGGGCGCGCGCACATAAAATCGACTCAGATCGATTGCGCTTCAAATGTAGCAGAAGTGCCCACTACCCAGTGCCCACTAACGCTACTTCCCACATGTCTCACGGTCCCTGTAGATACAGGACCCGTATGCATATGCTCTGCTCACGCGAGCAATGCTGTAAAAGTGGTGTACGTGCCCGCTGTTCCGCGCCCACGCCCACACACAGACATGAAACTAGCCCAGCCCTCCTCCTCTCAGCTAAACACCGCGGAGGAGTCGAGCGCGGGCATTCTGCCCGCTGTTATCAGCGTGCCCCCTGCCTCAGATGTCATGAGCGCGACGCTTATGTCACAGCACACAAAAGCCGCTGTATCGCGAACCGATCAGAGCGCGCTTCGCATCCGGCCCCTAGCTACTCGCGCACCTGCGTGGGAAAAGCTTCCCGGGGTTTCGAGATGGGTGCTGAACATCATAAAAGGAGGCTATTCGCTGCAGTTTCGCCGACGCCCTCGCCGCTTCATGGCGCGCGTCGAGACCTCGGTAGAATCGAAAGAAGCCCATCTACTTCGAGCCGAAATTTTGAAACTGTTGAGCAAAGGGGCTATAGAACCCCTATCTCAAGCTCAGAGCGAGGGGGGGCTTTACAGCAGATACTTCCTGGTGCCCAAAAAAGACGGGGGTCTCAGACCCATACTAGATCTGCGGCAGTTGAACAGAGCGCTTATGAAGCGCCAGTTCAGGATGCTCACAACCAGACAAATCCTCGCGCATGTCCGCCAGGGGGACTGGTTTGTGTCAATAGATCTAAAGGACGCGTATTTTCAAATACAAATAGCGTCACGTCACAGGCGACTTTTGAGATTTGCCTTCGAGGGCCAGGCATATCAGTACACAGTCCTGCCTTTCGGCTTGTCCCCGGCACCCCGTACATTTACGAAGTGCATGGATGCAGCGCTCGCACCCCTCAGATTACGGGGCATACGAGTGCTGAACTATCTGGACGACTGGCTGATTCTAGCCCAATCTCACTCAGAGCTCGTAGAGCACAGGACCATTTTACTCGATCACCTCGAGAATCTCGGTCTCGCAGTGAACTGGGAAAAGAGCTCGCTTTTCCCCAGACAGATTATATCTTTTCTGGGAATAGAGCTGAACTCGCTGCTAATGACAGCACGCCTGTCATCTCAGCGCATACTGGACATTCGGCGCGCAGCCGGCTCGTTCCGCTGCGGCGCAATAGTCCCTCTCAAAGCTTTTCAAAGGATGCTCGGTCTGATGGCCTCAGCATCTTCAGTTCTCCAGTTGGGCCTCCGGTCAGCTTCGCGTCAAGGTCAATCAAGCATGCATTGCAGCTTTGAAACCTTGGGAGGCAAGACTGGTACCAATCAGGTGTAAGCCTGGGGACTTCCTCGAGAGTAATGGTGGTGTCCACGGACGCATCCACCTCGGGATGGGGAGCGCTGCTCGAGGGCAGACCGCTTTTTGGCCTATGGTCAAAGCGGGAGAAGCCCTTACATATCAACTGCCTCGAAATGCTGGCAGTGAGCAAAGCGCTCACGCGCTTTTGTCCCCTCATACAGGGACACCACGTGCTAATACGTTCAGACAACGTCTCAGTGGTGTCCTACATAAATCGCCAGGGCGGCCTCAGGTCCCTGACTCTGTACAGGCTAACCAGGCGCCTCCTGATATGGGCCCGCAGCAACCTGCTCTCGCTGAGAGCGGCGCACGTGCCAGGCCTCCTAAACATAGGACCAGACAGACTGTCCAGGAACCAAGTTCCGACAGGAGAATGGTCTTTGCACCCACAGACAGTCCAGCTGCTGTGGAAGAAATTCGGCAGAGCGGAAGTAGACCTGTTCGCGTCTCAAGAAAACGCTCACTGTCCATTTTTCTCGAAGAGCAAGGACGCGCTGACCCACGAGTGGCCTCGCCGTCCTCTCTACGCTTTTCCCCCCGTCTCCCTCCTGACTCAGGTGGTAGAACGGGTCAGGGAAGAAGGATGCTCAGTGCTGCTTGTAGCCCCACTTTGGATGAGCCAACCTTGGTTCCCAATCGTGATGCAGTTAGCAAGCACCGCCCCATGGCCAGTGCCTCTGAGGAGGGATCTCCTCTCTCAAGCCAACGGCTCGATTTGGCATCCTCACCCAGAGCTGTGGTCCCTCCATGTGTGGGCCATCAACTGGTACCCGCTGACCTCCCACAGGGAGTGCTAAACACTATCACACAGGCCAGAGCTCCGTCTACGCGACGTCTCTATGCCTCAAAATGGTCAGTGTTCTCTAGCTGGTGCACAGCTCGTGGTGTATCACCCCTGCATTGCGGTGTGACGGAGGTTCTCTCCTTCCTACAGGAGCTGTTGGATAAGGGCAGGTCCCCCTCCACGCTCAAAGTCTATGTAGCGGCCATAGCAGTGTTCTCTTCGACCACGCTCGACCAGTCTATTGGAAGGAATGATTTAGTTATTCGCTTCCTTCGTGGAGCTAAGAGACTGAATCCTCCCAGACCTCCCACAGTCCCTATATGGGACCTTTCTACGGTACTGGAAGCCATGAAAGGTCATCCATTTGAGCCCTTGCAGGAGATTGATCTTAAACACCTGTCTTTCAAGACGGCGTTTCTTCTGGCTCTCGCTTCAGTGAAGCGCATAGGGGACTTACATGCGCTCTCAGTAAGCGCGACGTGCATGGAATTTGGGCCGAATGACTCTAGAGTTATACTCAAACCTAAGCACGGTTATGTTCCTAAATCCCTCAATACACCGTTCAGAGCACAGGTCTTTTCCCTGTCTGCCCTGCCGGTCACTGAAGGAAATATGGACGAAAGCTCCCTTTGCCCAGTCAGGGCGTTAAGAGCTTATGTGTCTCGCTCGTCTGTTTTCAGACAGACGGAGCAGCTGTTCGTTTCATTCAGCGGGCGTTCTAAGGGACTAGCCGCTTCGAAACAGACCCTATCCAGATGGGTAGTGGACGCAATAGCGCTAGCTTACACAACCAAGGGCATGCAGTGCCTGCTGGGTGTCAAAGCGCACTCCACGAGAAGCATGGCTTCATCGTGGGCATGGTCAAGTGGGATTGCCTTGCAAGATATTTGTATGGCGGCAGGCTGGGCCTCTCCGTCTACATTTATAAGGTTTTACAACCTAGAGGTTCCCGCACTACAGGCCAGACTACTGTCGGTCTAGTATGGCCAAAATCACATAACTGGCGCTGTCAGTTATGCAGCTATTGAGTATTACAATCCTTGCTCTATGCTGCTATAAGGAAGATAGTGGCTAAACCCCCCTCTCTTCCAGGATTCCCTGTGAGTCCCCTGGGTGATTATGTACTGTACGAACTCCGGGCTGTCGCCCTTGAGTCTATGGTATCAGATCCCAGCACGCACGGCGTTTTACAGTAGGTTCCCCTAGCGTATTCTACGCAGTACGAGAGTATCTCTCGTAAGAGAACGTACTCGGTTACTAACGTAACCTCGGTTCTCTCTAGAGAGAGGAACGAGTACTGCGTATCCTGCCGTGCTTGCACGCGCTCTGGTTGCTTCGACTATGAAAAACCAGAGATATAATGCCTGCGAGCGGTATTTATAGACCTAAGCCACGCCCGTTTCGGCGGGACGTGACGCAGAGGGCGCGAAGCGCCCTCATTGGGTCTGACGTCACTCTAGGTCTCGCTCGATAGGCTTAAGCAGTTGCCAGCAGACCAGCCAATAGGCGCGCGAGCTGCCTCGCCTATGTCTGTATGCTGCCGCAACGCGTTTTACATTAATACAAAATTAAAGGATAATTTTTTGGCTTCAGTATTCTCGTGGAAAAGGATTTTCCCCTAGCGTATTCTACGCAGTACTCGTTCCTCTCTCTAGAGAGAACCGAGGTTACGTTAGTAACCGAGTACGTTCTGTGGGCGTTTTGCCACAACAACACACGTGGAGTGTTACCTTGACAACAGTTGAGGGTAACGTTATATTTTGAAAAATGGCAGCGGGAGTCTCTGAGGACACTGTGCAACCGTATCAATTTGAACTGGAGTTGGAAAACAGGACGTTTTTGAATGGTTGGTTAACGTAATGTCACTTTGATCTATCTTTGTGTGTACTGGCAGGGTAGAGTAGTGAGATACGAACGCTATGTGTTTACTGATGTATACGTTAGTTCATTGACAGATTGTTGTTACAGCTAATGGTCATGAAAACTTTTTTTCGGTAAATGTAGGCTTGTGAGTGATGCATAACATTATCTATGCAGTGTTGTTAGGTACAACTGTCAGGGCTGAAGCACTAAAATTTTACTGATCTGTTTAAAAAATAAGCAGTCTGTGAGACTATGACAGTCATTAGGCACATAAACAACACATACTCAGACAGGAGCTAATACCTTTTTCAATGTTCTTGTTTATAAAGCAGTCAGGTGAAATGATTCGCGCAAACATGAAAGCACGTTGATCGTGGGGAATATTCCCTTCGAAGACAAAACTCAGCCAATGCGTCTTCAGCGGTTCGGATTTAGGAACATCAAAATGACTGCTGTGTTCCTTATTACAGCGGCGGACTATGATTCGCTCACAAGTGAGGGCGGGTCTGTGTTGAAACGCTGCTGTCAATCAACAATCATGGGAGGGGCGTCCGACCGTGTGACGTCACAAGGTCGAACGGCTTGATTTGAGACAGGGGAAAACATATAAGAAGATTTAAAAAAATCCACTGGATGGATTTTTATCATTTTATTATGGTTGTGTACAGGCACTGCCAACGCACATTTCAGTACAATCAACTTGTAAAAGTGCATGTACCATTATATGACCCCTTTAAGAAAGCTGTGCATAAACAGATACCCACAAACCTCAATGAACTGAAGCAACGTTGTAAAGAAAAGTGGGTCAAAATTCCTCAACATCAATGTGAGAGACTGATACTGTCACACAGAGAACGATTCCTTAAACGTATTTCTGCTAAAGGTGTCTCTACAAGCTGTTGAATCATAGGGTGTACTTAGTTTTTCACACATGGCTTCTCCATTTTTTCCTTGTTTTTGTTAAATAAACAATGACACTGTAATATGTCATGTGTTGTTGCTCATCTGAGGTTGCATTTACCAAATTTTAAGAGCAGATGATTTTTATCATGTTCTGTTATGTAAAAGCATAGAATTCAACAGGATGTCCTTTGTTTTTCACATGACTGTACGTCACAATAGAGAGGAAAAGACCAGCTCAACTTCAGTTTCATGCTAACTTTAATATTTGTTTATACAACTGTACATATGATCAATAGTAATAGTGACACTTGTTTAAAAGTTCAAATTGACTGAATAAAGAGTCTCAGACCTTGCTATGGCTTGGAAAGCGAGTTCCACATTGACACCGGTCTTGGCACTTGTCTCCATGAAAGGGACTCCATATTGCTTTAGTAAAGAAAAAGAAAGTGTTGAAGTTAAATAAAAATAACTGTTCTCTGATCATTTGTGTATGTGTGTTAAAACACATCCACACATACCTTCGCCAGCTTCTCCCCTTCTTCGTGTGTGATGACCCTCTCAGCGGCCATGTCTGACTGGAGGAGCACAAACACACATCAAAAAGACATTTTATTACCGATAATACATATCCTTGTTATCCTACAAAGTCAAACTAACCAACAAGAGTGTGAATAGAGGTCCAGTTTTTAATATGCCAGTAGGATTTTGTTAAAGAAACATTCTGACATAAACAAGTTAACCCTGTAAAGCCTGACATATGTGATAATAGTGATGGGTAATGGCGTAGTGTAGGATGGGCACAGATTCTGATGCTTTACCTTCAGACTTTGATTCCATCCAGTTAGAGGATATTAAACATATTTGATATTTTGAGCCGATTTCGGAACACACATTGTCGTCATTTGTCATATGTCTCCTAGAAACGTGGCGTATGCTTCTGCGCGAGTTTGTTTTCGGAGCGGCATACAAGTCTGTAGTATGTCATCCTCAGTTGTTTCGTTTATGATGGCCAGTTTTCTCTCTTTCAACATTCACAAAGTTGGTATGTAACACACTGAATTAAACATAAAATTAATCAGTAATCTGTTTTATTTACAACGTCAAATCTTTTTTTGTGTGTGTGTGTGTAGTGTTTGTGCCTTAAAAGCACAGTGTGTAAGTTTCGCCACTAGAGGTCACTTATTCAAAACAAGGGCGTAGCTTGATGACTCCGTGAATGAGTGTGGAATCATGTGAGTGTCGTCTTCACCTCCACAGCCGATGGAAAGCAATCCGATGGGACTCAAATCAGAAATCATGTTCATGAATGAGCGAATACATTTTATTAAAGGGGTGGTTGATTATGATTTCACTTTTCTGACTTTAGTTAGTGTGTAATGTTGCTGTTTGAGCAAAAGCAACGTCTGCAAAGTTACAATGCTCAAATTTCAAAGCAAAGGGAGATATTTGCTTTTACAGAAATCGCATTTTAAAGTCCCTGTAAAGTCAAAATTAAGTATGTGTTCTGAGTTTGTCACACCACAGAAAAATGTGTTATTAGCCACCCAGCCAAATTTGAATGATAAAAAAAGCCGGCAAGTACATAAAATAAGCGATCAAAATCTTGAAAAAATGAGCAGTAGTCTCTGCTCTCAAACGCTGGGGGCGTGTCCGCTGGCTGCGCTGAAACCACGCCCACTCGCGGGAAAGCTCGCTGCCGTCGACTCACAACAACAATCAACTGTCACCGCTACAGCCGGAAAGGATGCTCCTAGCAGCTTAATTTGTTTTACAAAGCCATACATGTTCGAGCCTGGACTACCTACTATAATTATAACATAAGCACACAAGGCAACTTACACTCATTGGTGGGCACGCTCTGCCGACGATGGCACCAGTTGTCGGCGCGACGGGAGGATGAAGGCCGAGGCGGGAGATAGTCGGTTCGGCCACATTCACCAGTAACTGCGGATTATCAGTGAATGAATCCCAGTTGTCTCAGACGAAAGTTTATAAAACTATCCCATGTAAAATGATCACTACAGAGGCGGGTTTTGGCGGTGATCCTCAGCTCTCCATCAAGGTAGCTCTTCAAAAAAATGAATCCACCTCTTGTTGATATGATAGTTTTTCGTACATTTAAATAAGGACACCGATCTGTTTTGTACGTGATCGCATCCAGGTAATACGCATTTCCGTGACGAAGGCATAGCTAGCTAGCAAACTGTAGGACGTAGTAAATAATAGTACTGACAGTAACTCGCGATTGAGTTGCAAACTGATGTGAATGGGGCTCCAGTGCGTCATCAAGTAGGGGCGTGTCCAGGAGCTCAGGGGCTCCAGTGCGTCATCGAGCCCCCGTTTTAGCCCCGCCCAAAAAATCCGGAACACAGCAACGGTGAAAAACTGTTTAGCGGTCTAACTCCACAATTCAGTACTTCACAGTGCACAGTCTTTGTAATATGATTTAGCAATACATTTCTAACATTTATAATATGTTTAGAATTTTTTTTTAGAATTGCCTTTACAGGGACTTTAAGGACTACAAAAAAACGGCTGGTAGGGACTACACGACATTCCTCCCGGGTTAGTGACATCACCAACCCTAAAATTTACATAAACACCGCCCCCTGAACACATTTATAGATTATCATGACAGAATGCTAATCAATGACTAGAAGATAACTACACATCAGCTACATAAATTCATCAACTAACCAGAAATGTCCTGTTGCATTCTACTTGTCAATTCTTCTTGAGTCTCTCCATCTTTGTCTGACTCCGAACATAAAGGCTAAAAGATTCTGAAATGTTCAGTGCATGTCTGTGTGAGGTAAAAGGACACGAGCTGTTGAAGCTCCACCCCCTGCACTGGGAGCAGCAGCTCATTTGCATTTAAAGGGACAGACACAAAAACGGTGCGTTTTCACTCACGCTCAAAAAGTGACAATTTTAACATGCTATAAAAAATATCTGTGGGGTATTTTGAGCTAAAACTTCACATACACACTCTTGGGACATCAGAGACTTATTTACATCTTGTGAAAAGGGCATTATACCACCTTTAGACAAGAAATTCAAACAATACAACTAGCCGTATTGAGCAGTATAACAATAATTAGTTTTCTGTCGATAAAAGTATCCAAACAGTTGCTCACCTGTCTAATTAAACATAATATTTTAAAGCGTTGTTGGTGTTTCTACAGAAGTAAACCCGGAAATCAAGGGTAGCACGGATATGACATCATTTACAGGCGACACAATCACATGGGCCATTACACTGGTTAAAATATAAGATTTCTCTGGATTTAAACGTTGTTGGAAAGATAATGTAAGTACACAAGTCAAAAAATATATAACATTGTTCTAGTGGTTTTTGGATATTTTAATCCAAAATTCTTATATATATTGTGCCTTTATGTTTTCAATAAACGGATACTTCATCACTTAAATATGGATGGAATCACTTATGTAACTTTTTTTGTTCAAAATTAATATTTAAATAATGTATGAGTACATCATAAATCTATCTTTCAAACACTGTATTTGTCTTGATTCATTAACTTATAATAAGTTTTAATATGGTAACAATAAGATCGCATTTCTTAATATAAATGCATTAACTTGAACAAACAATGAGCAATATGTTTTTTACAGCACTTTTTAACCTCTGTTAATGTTAATATCAATGCAGTGTTTGACCTTATCAGACTAGCAATCTTTTGTACGGTCATTAATTTAAAAACATCAGCGTTTCCAATTATTCAAAATTACAGCATAAGATATGGCACTTATGTGCTCATGTTAACATGTATAACATTAAGTCTTATGAACAATGTACTTTGGCTGTGTGCATTTATATATTCCCAGTCCCTTTTCATTTAGTCCATTACCAGAAATGTATAATATAAAATGAGGCTTTCTGGCTCAATCAGTCCATTAGGGGGCACTATCTAATCCAGCGCAAAACCAGTTAGTGCAGTTACACCAGAACACACCCAAACCGCACATCAAACAATGAAAGAAATCTGACCAAAAGCGTGTAGTAAAAATGCTTGGGGCAAAAATTAATTACTCGCTAAAATTAAAGTACAGTATAAAGGACATAAAATAAAAAAAGGTGAAAAACAGATTTTTGGCTCTGTGTCTGCATATGCATTAAAACATTATTTGTACCTTTCAAGAGGGTCTGCTTATCTCGGTTCACTCCTTTCAGGAAGTCCCACTTACCTTGTTGCCAAGCAACATGATGACCACATCCTTCTGTGCGTACTCATAGATTTCAGTCAGCCAAGCCTGCATAGCAATAGACATGCAACAACAACAAACACACGCTTTGAAGGACAAGAAACACATCTGCAGCAGAAATGTCTTTTCACAACCCACGCCATCAAAAAGCAGGGAAATAAGAACCTCAAATGAACACATTTTTAAATGTCTCAAACGTCTGTTCGTCTTACCCTGATGTTGTCGAAAGAGGCCTTTCTGGTGATGTCATACAGCAGCAGAAGAGCTGAAATGGAAAGGACAGTATGTTCAAGTCATGCCGGATGATTCAGAGCTGAGCTTTATTCGTAGTTAAACTCTGACTCAAGTCTCAGTGGAAAACGTTCAGTGCCACAGTACAGTCTTAACACGCTCAACTGAGAAACTGCGTAAAGACTGATTGTAACAGATAGTTCAGACCCGTGGATGACCAATGGGCTTTTTATTGATCGAAGAAACACCAATAACTAGAGAGCAGAGCTAATGATGACTGATATAATGCCAATATACACTCACCGGCCACTTTATTAGGTACAACCGTTCAACAACTGCACATTAATGCAAATATATAATAAGCCAATCACATCGCAGTAAGTCAACGCATTTAGACATGGTCACGACGATCTGCTGAAGGTCAAACTGAGTGGGGAAGAAAGGTGATTTAAATGACCGGCTGTTGATCTATTTTCACACACATCCATCTCTAGGGTTCACAGAGATTGATCCAAAAAAGAGAAAATATCCAGTGAGCGGCAGTTCTGTGGATGAAATGCCTTGTTGATGCCAGAGGTCAGAGGAGAATGGCCAGACTGGTTCAGCTGATAGAAAGGCAACGGTAACTCAAATTACAAGTCGTTACAATGGAGGTCTGCAGAGGAGCATCTCTGAACACACAGCATGTTGAACTTTGAAGCAGAAGAGCTACAGCAGCAGAAGACACACCGGTGACACTCCTCACACGAGCTCACCAACACTGGACAGTCGAAGACTGGAAAAACATTGCTTAGTCTGACGAGTCTCGATTTCTGCTGCGACATTCAGTTGGTCGGGTCATAATTTGGCATGAAAGCATGGATCCATCCTGCCTTGTATCAGTGGTTCAGGCTTCTGGTGGAGTAATGGTGTGTTGGATACTTTCTTGCCACACTTTGGGCCTCTTAGGACCAATTGATCATCGTTTAAACACCACAGACTACCTGAGTATTGTTGCTGAGCGTGTCCATCCCTTTATGACCACAGAGTATCATCTTCTGATGGATATTTCCAGCTGGATAACACACGTCACAAAGATCAAATCATCTCAGACCGGTTTCTTGAACATGACAATGAGTTCCCTAAACTCAAACGGCCTCTGAGGAATGTTTCCAGCAGCTTGTTGAATCTCTGCCACGAAGAATTAAGGCAATCCTGAAGGCAAAAGGGGGTCCGACCCGGCACTAGCGAGGTCTACCTAATAAAGTCGCCAATTAGTGCAAATACATATTTTAATAACAGAACAATTTACACAAAAGTGCTCAAATGCAATGAACATGCATCTTTGGCTATATTTAGTGAATCAAATCAAATCAAATCAAATAACCATATAATATATGTTTTTTTTTTTTTTTTTTTACTGAACATTGGTATTGAACATTAAATTATATTGTTGTTAAACCACTATTTTATAAAAGCATTAAGTCACTCAAGCCTGAATATTTGATTACCAGTTTACTCCTCTTTGTGGTGCACCTAAGAACATCCATTTTTAATGACACACACACACAGCAAATTATCACAAGTGCTGAAAAGCGATACACATTCATTTTAAGCAATATTTATTCAATACACTTATAAATAACATTAATATGTTTATTGAATACTAAACATTTTATTATATTGTTGTTACCGCTTTAAAAGAAAGTATGTCACTTGAGGCTGAACATTACAGTGATTTGATCAGTTTACTTCACTTGGTTTTAGGCACAAGAAGCGCCGTGACTCACGGTAATGCACGGCCTCTCGTGACGTACAGCTTTAATAAGACACGGCACCAGTAATGAAGTGTATCAGACGGCGACGTGTCAGTGATTTCTCAGTGAGATGTGATATTTACCCTGAGCGTCTCTGTAGTACGCGTGAGTAACGCTGCGGAACCGCTCCTGACCGGCCGTGTCCCAAATCTGCAGGACAGGAGCGTTAACAGGTGAGGCTTCATTTACACGTCAGGCACACATCAACATGAATCGCATCCCAGACAGCAACATAGTGTCGGCCACATCTGGTACATGTGGATTCAATGCGTGCAAGATCTGGGCCGACACTATGTTGCTGACTGGGATCTCAAATGTGGCAGAGAGGGGAAACCTGAAATGCATTTAGAATATTTTGATTTGTGGTTTTGTCCTGATGTTATAAACCTTATCTTTGAACCGGCAGGAGGGCCAACCAAATTCAGTTTTCTGAAATGAATGCGAGCGGTGCTTGCCTGTGCAAAACACGCACCTCCACGATGCTAGAGCAGCGATGAGATTTTAGTAATCCGGTTTTTATCTGCCAGCAGACGTCTGTTCAAGTCACATGATTTGAGTTCAATACAGTACTCACATACTGATGCTCGTCTCAGCAAACACCACTAACTAGAGGTATAAATATGTAAATAGACGATGAACTTGTGTTAGCTTACCTGGAGTTTGACCTTCATGTTATCCACAGTCACCACCTTATTCTACAGGCAACAGGAAGAAGAAACACCCATTAAAACCACAACACAATGAACAGTGAATACTTTGTTATTCAAGGAAAATCACACACACAACACACACACACAAAACAATTTAGCTATACTAAAGTAAGATCTCTAACTGTGCTGTTTTGCTTTTGTGTGGCCAGTCTCTCCACACAGACTTAATTATATAGCGAAGATGAAATAACAGACCAGCTCCCTGCTTAATTTCCTGTTGACGTCAGCCGTTACTTCCTTTGTGAGCAAAACGTTTTAAAAATTGCACCTTCTGCACTGAGAGGACCAGACTTATCTGATGTTTTCATGCGCCAAATGGCAGTGCAATCAGAGACGTCAGTCACACAAATGGAAGTGAGATTTCCAGAGATGAATAATTATCATCCGCAGACATTCACATACATCTACAGGAAACCATTTAGGCCCGACTAATCATTCAGTGCAGTTAATGCTGACGGATCAAAAAGCGTAGGTGTTTAAAGCTGAAGAGTCTCATTTGTTCGCTACTTTCTCTTTTCTTGGCAGACGCGACTGAAAGCATGTGGATTTGTAGGTGCCACCAGTTGGATAGAAATTACACAACATGTCTGACTTAATGTTACCGTACATCATCCTTTAATTTCCATTATCAAACAGTTGTAACCCTCAGACCAAACTGATAATGTCTGAACACCAATGAAATGCCGTGTGCTCCTCATCTGTTAACTAGAGACGCTACTGCTTTGTTGATTTAGTCGCTTTCTTGAGGGTCAGAAATGTTTAAAGAATAGGTCATATTCTGTCATCATTTATTCACATTCATGTTGTTTCAAACACGCATGACTTCTTCTATGGAATAGAAAAGGAGAAATTTTGAAGACTGTTCAGGCTGCTCTTTAACGTACACAAAAAAGCACTGTAAAAAGAGGTACACATGACTTGTGTCTTGGCAGTTCATATGATAACCTCGAGTGAAGTGTTGTTATTGTTAACAAAAACTAAAACTATATAAAAAAAATAATAATTGGTAATTGAAATAAAGCTGAAATAAAATAAAATATACATTTTAAATGAAAAACAAACTTTATCCACCCGGGACGTCATTCACTACCCTTCTCCTCATTCATTTTTTAAAGTTAGACCTCAACCTTCTTAGTATTCCTCAATCAGTCAATCATTATAAACAATATAACAAGAAAAATTAAATAAAATTGGAATCTTTGATGACTGAATAAGCGCAATTTACATTTATTCCTCAAGGTGGCGATGTCTGATACACAATGATGAAGTGACGTTTCACTCATAGTCACTGCAGGCAGAAAACAAAAGAATAGGAAGCATCATCAGCAAAACTTGAAATGGCTCAAAATAATGATTTTGAAGATGTTGAAAATTATATTTTTGGGAATGAGGAAATGAATATGAGCCAAATACTGAATGTACTGGGAAACGAGCTCTGATGAGGACACTGATGATGGTATAAAAACATCTACTCAAACTGAACCCTTATTCCAAACTCCAAAAAGTAACTTCATTTGTCTTCTTGTTGTAAGTTGTAAGAATCAGCTCCTTGGCTTCATTTACTTTACATCAAAACAGGATCAGGAATAAAACAAGACTGCAGTCGTTATTACCAGTGTTGGGGGTAATACAATACAGTGCAAGTAATGCAAGACATGTAATCAGATTACTTTTTCAAGTAACTAGTAAAGTAACAAATTACTTTTAAATTCACAACAATATATCTGAGCTACTTTTTCAAATGATAAAAAAAAAAAAGAAACTACTGCACAGGCGTGAATTTGCATTTCCTTCAGCCTGAGGCGCATTCATTTCACTTTTGGTGTGAAATGGCCTTTATATTTGACAGGAATATCAAATTTTTTTTCTTTTCTTATTAATAAACAAGCAAGCCCAGCTCAAGGGAGAGAAAGTAATGCAAAAGTAACAACCCAACTAAGCATGACACAAAAGTAACTAAGTAATGCATCACTTTTAAAAGTAACTTTCTCCAACACTGGTTATTACACAATTTTTTTTCCTGACATGAAGTTTTAAATTCCCCTTTTTTTAAACACTTTTAGCGGGACTGTCCAAATGAGTCAAATTTAGCGATGACATTACCTTGAAATGATCAGTAGCTATCGACGTCGTTACCTATTCCCGATACATAATTTTATTACGGCAGTCGAATATTATGTCAGGATTAAATGAACGTTAAAGAAAGTATTCTTTATAACAGTGATGGCACTGAACCAATTTTATATTTATTGCATTAATATAAATACACATTTATCAATTAAACTACAAAGCTGGCACAGAGGCATGTCAAATTCAAAACTATAGTTACTAAAGTGGAAAAGATGATTTTCACTTTCTGCTAAATTTCTCCTTTTGTGATTCACAGAAGGAATGCAAAGGCAGGTTTGGAGCAACAGGGGAGTAAACGACGACAAAACTGTTTCCGCAGTTGACTATCACAAACGCACGTTTCGGCTGCTTAAAGCACCTTCAAAGAAGTTCTGCATAAGAAATGAAATCAGAGCACAGCACAAAGCCATTTGAGAAGAACATGAACCGGTTCAATAAGAGCGCAGGTATGTCTCTATTGTTCCTTCAATCGCTCATGCATATCTGACGGGAATGAAAACACAATTCTTTTTCTTGACAGAGCTGCGTTCAGAAGAGCTCAGATGTCTCATTCTCTCTCTAAGGGCAAAACCATCACAAGCTGCAGAACAAGATAAATTGAAAATCCAGTGACAAAACCGGTAGTGATGATTAGGCTCATGGAATTAAGAGATGCTTCTTTTTCAGAACCGTTTCAACGTTTTAAAAAAAGGAACGTTCCATTCATAATGTTCTGTTAGCGCTTCTTGATTATATGCATTCAATCAATATACAGTAGTCAACAATATGTATATGTATGTATATACACACAAATAATGTCATACGGGTTTGGAACATCATAAGAATGAATAAATGAAGACTACACACACAAACGCATATATATTTATATGTATATGTGTGTGTGTGTGTACTTGTCCAACTATCTTTGTGAGGACCACTTTGAGTTTTAGACTACTGGAGTGAGGACAAAGAGAGTAAAGTGAGGACATTTTGGCCGGTCCTCCCTCTGAGACCCCTTTAAAGGCCAGTTTGAGGGTCAAGACTTGGTTTTAGGGATAAGGTTATAATGAGATTAAGGGTAGGTTTAGGGTAAGGGTTCGGGTTAAGGACTTAGTTGTGATGGGTAAGGTTAGGGTAAGCGGCTAGAGATTGCACTGCGTCAATGAATGTCCTCATAAAGATAGATGTGCAAGAGTGTGTGTGTGTGTGTGTGCACTTGTACAACTATCTTTGTGAGGACCACTTTGAGTTTTAGACTATTGGAGTGAGGACAAAGAGAGTAAAGTGAGGACATTTTGGCCGGTCCTCCCTCTGAGACCCCTTTAAAGGCCAGTTTGAGGGTCAAGACTTGGTTTTAGGGATACGGTTATAATGAGGTTAAGGGTAGGTTTAGGGTCAGGGTTTGGGTTAGGGACTTAGTTGTGATGGGTAAGGTTAGGGTAAGCGGCTAGAGATTGCACTGCGTCAATGAATGTCCTCATAAAGATAGATGTGCAAGAGTGTGTGTGTGTGTGTGTGCACTTGTACAACTATCTTTGTGAGGACCACTTTGAGTTTTAGACTATTGGAGTGAGGACAAAGAGAGTAAAGTGAGGACATTTTGGCCGGTCCTCCCTCTGAGACCCCTTTAAAGGCCAGTTTGAGGGTCAAGACTTGGTTTTAGGGATACGGTTATAATGAGGTTAAGGGTAGGTTTAGGGTCAGGGTTTGGGTTAGGGACTTAGTTGTGATGGGTAAGGTTAGGGTAAGCGGCTAGAGATTGCACTGCGTCAATGAATGTCCTCATAAAGATAGATGTACGAGTGTGTGTGTGTGTGTGTGTGTGTGTGTGCGTGTGTATAGTCTTCATTCATTAAAAAGGCAGAAGTAAAGTTCCTTCAAGGCAAGTAATTTCACTCAGCGGTCATCTTTAATCAGCTATTTCAGTCATTCAAGCACAGCTCCCATCTCTTTGAATTAGGAAACAAAATTCTTCAAAGCTGTTCGCCAAGCTTACGATTTCATATATGAAAATCAGCAATGAAATCTGACAACAGCCATCCGTCTCATAAACTTATGCTCAAATAGTGTTAAAAAGTCTTCTACAACAGTTCGTTCTGGTTCTCGAATCTGATTGGCTGAGAGCCTTTTCCAACCTACCAGTGTGTCATCACGGTAATCGCTTCACTGTTTGCATCACTCCACTTGCAGCGAGTGTAACGGAAAATAAAACAGAATGCTGACCAATATTTTCAGTGAATAACACACAAATCTATTATATGTCTTCGTAAGAGTCATTTGGATAATTGTGCTTCTTTTACAGAGGGGTTTTCCTCTACATGAAAGAGACAATGACAGAATCTTCATTTTTCTGTGAACTATCCCTTTAAATCAGTGTCAGTCAGGAACAAATATCGACGGGCACTTCTTCGAAAGTACAAAAATAATCAATGTTAAGAGACCGGGATCAAAGCCAGAATAATTCAATTCTTTACCGTTTCCATTCATATAGTGATGGTGATATATGATGATGGGATTTTCATTAGACAGTAACTCTGGGAACCTGCTTGATCTATCCTATTATTTGAGAAATGGACAAATAAACTGTATCAGTTTCAAGGGCATTTTGACACTGGAAAGGATATCGATTTATGACAAACATTCATCTTTCACGGCCTCTGTCCATCCAGCATAAATCAACCATAGCCATCAATTTGTTGTAATGGCTTTCCATTTCTCTGGCATCAGACTTGCTCCGCTCTGGCTCCCACACATCCTCATGCTGAGCAAGTGCTACAAGGAAGAGCCCAAAATAGACACAGGCTATAGTGCTGCCGCTGTGCCATTCAAAAAAAAAATACCAGCACTGAAACGCTTCACTGTTTCCCTGAGCCACGGCAGATAAAATGCTTCATTTCCGACTAATTTTAGGCGTTGTTGGCAGGCAATAAAAGCATGAGGCTTTAAAAGGCTTTTTGAACTTCCTAAAGACACCTTCTGTCTCAAAGCATGGCACTTTCTCCTCGATTCTGACGTTAGAATCTGTTCCACGCCACATGCAAAACCTTGACCATTTCAAGGTCTTTAGCCAGCCTTCAGTTCCCGGCAAAAACACATACTGTGAAACCAAACTGACTGTCTTGGCTTGAGGGCAAATATCTATTTGTGGAGCATGACAAACTTTATTTTCCTCCAATAAAACACGTGCCATTGACGCCAACTGACAGAACAACCTCTGCTATAACAACTGTTGGTGTGTTTACCACGATGACTCAAAAAGACAGAAAGCCACCCAAACTCTTTCTCTTTGAGAAAATAAACAAAATATATAAATGACTCATCTTGCACTTATATTTTTTGTCCAGTCATATGCTCTCTACAATGAGAATGTCCCTAACAATAACAAGCACTGTAATAACAATAACAATAGCTGGCAGTGATGTAAACAAATTGGCTATTTTTTATTTTTTAATGGGATGGGCTCTTTAAAATGTCTCAGTCCAGCTTCCAGCTAATACGTATCCCATTAAAAGTGAAATAGTCTAAACCGATTTCATGGGGTCGAAGAGAAGCATAGCAACGTGACGTACATCTGAGTGTAACTTGGTTCTATGCATCGATTGTGATTAGATTTTCTTTTAAATGTGGCATTGCTCTCAAAAATTAATGCAAGCTTTTAGGCAATGGCTAAAGTCCCACTGAAGTGCCTTGGAACGAGCAGCTTTGTATAATGCGTTGATGTAATTTCCACTGAAATAGGAAGACATATTAAATGGCTCCTCCCCCTTTTCAAATAGCCAATAGTGTTTAGTTTACCTCACAGACTTCAGTTGTACTTGACAGCACTATGGAAGTGAATCCGAACACTGATGATACGTTGGATTCAATAGAAGAGGTGTGAATAAATTCATTCTTAACCAACTTACAGTTGGAAAACGGAATAAAACTCTAACGTTTGAGCAACCGAACACACATCTCCAACCCATATTGCTTTGTGACGTGTCAACGGTTGCTTTGAGGGGCGGAGCTTTAGATTCTAGAGAGCATTTGATTGGACAGAAGATGTGATGAGAAGTTGTGATCCATTTTAGCAGAAGTGAGAGACTAAGTTTTGAATGGTTGTATCTCCTAAATGCGAATTTTGTCATTGTTTTGGAACACACCAGCTTATTCATAAGCTCAAGGCTAACATATTCATACTAAAAGCTAAAAAAAATCATCTATGAACATATGATTAGATTTGGAATGAATTGAATATATTTCATTTCATGCCAATTTTGAAAACACACTCAGGTAAGTTTAAACCAAAAAACAGCTGGTTTCCTCCCCAACGAGGGTTGGCAGGTGCAGCTCAAGGCCCAAAATGTCACAGGGCGACTGGTTAATCATTTAGCAAGACTGAAACGTGGACGAGCATCAGATTGGCCTGTTATATCCGAACACTCCAAGACGTCTGGAGTGGTACAGAGACTTCACAGATTTGAGAGGCTGCTGGACCAATTACACTTCAGAAGACCACAGAGATTTGCACAGTTAAACACCAATGGACAGTGAACACACACAGACACACACACACACACACACACGGCCTCTGTATGATGGAGTGTCTGAACAGCTTTTTGATTAGATGCTGACACTAAGTGTCAAATGGATAATTTAATAGCATTACATTTTAATAATATTTGCCTCTGAGATTTTGAGGAATATTTTCCTCCCTCTCACGGACCCTGAAGATTAGAAGATTATAAGAAGATTACACAGGTTTGGAATGACATAACAGTGAATAAATGACAGAATTTTAAATTTTGGGTGAAGTATCTATTTAACCCTCTGGTGCTATTCGGTCATTCTTGACTGAAAAGTGGAAATGTTTAGTACTGAGCCCAAATAAAATCTGACTGAAAGCTCTTTTTTTTTTTTAGATATCAAGCTCAAATTTGGAACACAACTCGTTTAGACTTATGGCTTTGATCTTCGGGCAGTTTTAGAGTATAATGTGATTTGGAAAATACATATTTCATGTAAAAATTGAAAATAGTATTTTTGTGAATCTTCATAACAATGAACAAAAATCTATAACTAAGTTACCGTAGTTTTTAAGGTTTGCTTTCAGTCTGATATATTTCATTTTCGACGTTCATCTAATTTTTTTTTAAACGTTACTACTCGTTTCAGAACATTTAGAGAAAATTCAAAAGTAATGTTCCTATTATATTTGCAAATTGATCAAATGAAATGTTCCCTTAATCCCTTATATGCTCTTCAATGTTGCACAACCAAGAAAACCATAAAAAAAAAAACATTAAAATAACTGGTCTTTTTGAACGTTCAGAAATAGCGTTTTCATAACTTCCACACCACAACAATAACGATGAAAACACCACAGGAACCACATCGAGGAAATCACTTTCAGAACTATTGTTTTCCAGCGGATGAACGATAAAAACATTGTCAGCCAATCAGAATCCATCCCGCTTTGAAGAGCTCGCGCACTTAAAGCGACAGACGACAAAACTGCAGTGCATGCCTAGAATAACACAGAACGATATTGCACATTGGCGTGGACGCTTATATAGTTTTCATTCTGGGTGTGAATAGGTTTCAACCGTTTGGTGTAACAGCATCCTCCTTCCTCATCACTTGCTGAACACCAAATAAGCTAGGTGTCCTTTAGCCTACCTGAAAATGTGGTCAATCGTTGTGAACATCAGATCAGGATATGTCGGGGTTTTTTTAGCTTTGTTTCAATAAATATTCTTTTTAGACTAGAGAAAAGCGTTGAGCTCCGACACTTACAAATACATCAAACACAATTATTATTTAAGGTATCAAAAAATGTATATGAGCCCTTTAAACAATATGAAAAAGTTGGAAAAAGAGAAGCAAACCAGCTCCTTCCACTGCTAGCTCACCCTAAAGTCTATCCCCACTGTTGCAATGAAGTTGCCTCCCAGAAAGGCACCATCTTTAAAGCGCACCAGAACGCAGGTCTTCCCCACTGCCGAGTCTCCCAGCAGCATCACCTAAAGGCATCAGGGTCAGAGACAGCTGTTAGGCCTGCAACCCTTAGATTACACACATCCTGGTTTGGTTTAATGAGCTCCAACATGTTAAAGTCAACATGAAATGACTTTACTTCCATCAAATTATACATTTCCGAGCGGAACGAGGCGAAAATGTAAGGTAGGAGTCTGTTTTATTCATCAAGATTGTGAAATGTGTCTCTAGATAACAGGTTTTTGAAGAGATCTTAGCGGGACCAAATAATTGAGAATAACTGCTACGTTTACATGGACACCTTTTGAATTGAATTCAAATGAATTCATTCTGATTGATGAATCCGGACGCAGTGTTTGGGTTGATGTGCGCATTTATATCCCTTTGTTCACACTACTGTCAGTCCAAATCCAATTATTTGTGTAACCGATTAGAATCCGATGTAAAATGATTGATGGTCCACATTGTGTGTTGCAAATGCGATGAGTGTCCATGCCCGTTTTCCAAAATATCTGCATTGGTTTCTATGGCAATGACATTGGATTGGTAGGTAAATGCCAAAAAAAAAATAGCAACCAAAACATGGAGGGGGTTTGCATTTTACATTTAGTCATTTAGCAGACGTTTTTGTCCAAAGCGACTTACAAATTAGGACTAAATTAAGCCAGTCATCGTGAAGAGGCAAAAACAACGCAAGAAGTGCACAAAATCCGAAGTTCAGGCATTGTTCAGAGTAGCATAAGCCCGATAAGGGAGGATTAAAGGGAAAGGAAATATATATTTTTTACGAGGTTAAGTGCTCACTTCCGTGTGCTCTCTAACGCTCCCGTGCGTTGATTATTGTAGCCAATCACAGACATGGCGCGTGAACACAGTGGCCAATCAGAGGTGTTTACGAATCCGCTCAACAGCGCTCAAAGCATCACAATTTTAAAATTTAGATTTTTTGACAACTCTAGTCTCCCTTATATTGTAATTTTCTTCTCGTTCGGCACTTTGCAACAACACAACTTTGTTTCTGCAGCGACTTTCAGCATGTTTCCTATAACAACATCTGACGTTTATATTTTACGCGGCGTGAGCAAGTCACATCAACCATGCGAAATCTGATCAGACTGAAACGTATTTCCAGAAATGCGATTTGAATAGGATTTCAAACCACATAACGATGTAGCTCAAAACGGATTTGTATTTCATGTGATTTTTTTTGTTGCTGTTCACACCAGCTAAATCTGACTGGATTTCAATCGGATATTCACAAAAATCGGATTTGGACTGACAGTCTGAACTGGTCACATCCCAGATAACAAATGACACTGGCCCAGTTGTGGCCCACATCTTCCTCATTCTTCTGGCCCACATCCCACATAGAATGACGGCGATAACTCAGCAAGTGTGGCTGGCAATGAGATACATATCCGGGCCTCGTCTGGGCCAACTATGGCACAGTTCTGGCAGCGGAAAAGGTCATATGGGCCGTATCTTGGCCACACACAGCAAGCCACAATTCACGCTAAAACCGGCTTGATGTTCGTGGCCCAGATTCGGCCCGTGTGTCCTTTTCTGCTGCCAGAACTGTGTCGTATGTGCCATATTTGGCCCAGATGATGTCCGGATATGTATCTCAGACAACAACATAGTGTCGGCCCACATCTGGTACATTCAATGCGTACCAGATGTGGGCCAACACTGTTCGTGCATGTCAAAAAATAAATTATTATTTGAAGCTTCACAAATAGCATCCCAGACAGCAACATAGTGTCAGCCCAGATCCGGCCCACATCTGGTACATGTGGATTCACTGCGTACCAGATGTGGGCCGGATCTGGGCCGATACTATGTTGCTGTCTGGGATGCTATTTGGGAAGCTTCAAATAATAATTGATTTTTTGACATGCACGAATACAGTTTCCCACTGTTTGCGCATGCTAATTTTTCTCCTACATTGCTTTTTTTCTTTGTTATAAAGAGCAATATATTTATCCATTTCGGGTCCTAATTTGGAGAGGACGAGCATTTGAACCATTGTGCCGTGCTGCTTATATTTATCAAGCAGTAAAAACGCCCCTTCCTGCGTCCAAAACAAGGCGCCTGAGGATGAGAGTCCGAAACGAGGACTGGTGGGACGTTGTCCTGCTGCACTTCACAGAAGACGAGTGGAAGGAGACTTTTGAAATGACACGATAGTCATTTCTGACACTTTATTCAACAGCAACAGCTCGTTCCACACATCATACTATCAAGTGTTTACATGTCCTCTCGATCGGATTAGAACAGGTTTAAAACACCCCTTCAATCCGAATGAAATTTTAATCGGATTTGGCCAATTCATTCCGATTGACATGGTTGCATGTGACTTTTTTATTCCGACGGTGCTATAGTGTGATTACAATCTGATTATTAGGGTCCATGTAAAAACAGCCTAGTGACAAATCATGCACAGTAAAACCAGAAGCAAGAATTGAAATGGGGTCATTTCAGCCTTTAAGTTGACTTTAACACCAACACAGTTGTTTTGCATTGTAACGAACAGGAAACTTAAATTGTGAAATGAGTGTTTACCCAATTGTGTTTTAGTGGTATTGCATAATAATCTTCTCAGAAACTATAGCCTATTGCTCAACTCCATAATTGAACATTGTTAATCATTTTTAATCTATGCACTCTCCTTACTACAAAACAGCTCCTCTTATTGGACTAAAATACATCATTTTCACTGTAAAAATGTATTTCATGATTTATCATAACTTATTATCTTTTGTCATATCAAAGTAGATAAAGTGATTAGGATGAGTTTCTATTTATTAACCCAATCTGCTTTGGTGTATTTATTCATTTTAATTTCAATGAACTCAATAAGGCAAACAGGTTACTTACTTTAAGTTAAAGCAACAGTTTTTGAGTTTTTTTTACAGTGAACCCCAGAGACGCGATGTTTTATATCATTACATCTCTTCAGAATATATCAATGGGGTTTTAAATGCGTAGAAATGACTCCCTCCTTGGGTCAATATTTATCCTCCAGTGGGTAAAAGTCAAATACGCGCATTACTCAAATACTAGAGAACATGCATGACAAGACAAATGGTTGATATACTGTATATAGCTTAACTTTTAAAAGGGAGAAAAAAACTATTTTATGTCAATAATCGTGCGCAGTCGATTGTAATCCTAAGGACAACTGTCTTTACTTTGGTGCAATAAATATTTTAGTAGGCTACTGTTTGGCCCAAAAGTAACCGGTTGAAAGAACCGCTGCTATATTGAACTAATGTTTATTCTCCATGTTTGCAGCCATTTAAAGTGAATTCTGATAGTTGCATGGCGGTTAACATACCTTTGCATTGTTGAAAACTAAGTAATTTCAGAGTAGAAGACGCACGCACGCGCGCCACAGGTGCCAACTAACACAGGGCACATGTTTCAAACACAACAACCGTGATAACAACAATGAATTATACAGACAATAAAAAAAATAACTCACACCTTGAAGGCAACATCAAAATACTCATTGACCGAGGCGCATCGCTCCAGCATATTTCTCGATGTTCCGTTTTGAACCCCATTCTCCATCAGTGCTGCTTTTTTGATTGACATCGCGGAAACGAATAGCGAGGATGTTTTGCTTTCGATGTTCTTCTCGAGACTATATCACAATTGCATCACATAGTGCATCTAAAACGCGCCCAAACTTCATCAGCTGCTGGCGGAGGATGAGGATGGAGATCAATGGGCATGAAGAAACACAAAACATGCATTTATCCGAAAAGCGTCCTCTTCATAATTATTAACGCGCAAAGACGCAAAACACATGAGCGTTATCGCTCAGTTGCGCGCATAATCACGCACAGCAAAGAAGCAGATCGCTCCAAAATACACATGAGCAACAGGCTCCCGTGGGTCACACTCAAACACACACACACACAGGTGCGAGATCACACTGATTCAGAAGAGGAGACCGACCAATGACAACCATTAAGCGACGTGACAAAACTAGACGCGCCCATTGTAAAATGCCGCGAGCGCACGGCTATGTTGATTGAATGCGTTGTGGTTTTTGTCGCGTCGCGTCTGTTGAGGTGCAAACGCTTCCCAGCGTGTTTTCTCGTGTGTCATAAACCTATTATTTCTGCAGGGGGCGCTTAAGGGTCCCGAGAGACAAATCCTCAATCCAACCTCATTCACATCTCAGGGGATTTTTGGCTTTATTAGAGGCATTAACGCACAATAAATTATAATCATTCAAATCTATTAATTCCATTCATTGAAAACTGACATACAAATGAAAATCCACCCAAGAGATCTCTAAAACATTATATGATAAAGAAGGCCCTCACAAGCGACTGTGATTGGTCCATCCTACACAGTGCTGTGAAAAGTACCACGTACCACGTGACAACAGTGTCTGTGCATGTGGTGCTTCAGAAGATCTGACTGGACATTAATAATTCATGTCTGAATAATTATACTGAGAACATTTAATAAACTTCTGTGAATTGAAAATACAAACTCAAGAGTTCAAGTATATGAATTATTGTTTGGAAACAATAGAGAGACACATTACAAGCCCCGCCCACTTCGTAAATTCAACGGCCATTCTACCATTTTATTCTGTTTCTCTCTCTCTCTCTCTCTCTCTCTCTCTCTCTCTCTCTCTCTCTCTGTGTGTGTGTGTGTGTGTGTGTGTGTGTGTGTGTGTGTGTGTGTGTGTGTGTGTGTGTGTGTGTGCGTGCGTGTGTGTGTGTGTGTGTGAGAGAGAGAGAGAGAGAGAGTTTCAGCGAATATTTGTGGTTTGTCGCGACGCCGCAGATGATGTTTGACATAATGCAAAACATATCAAATCTAAGCTGTAGTTTTGAATAACTAATATAATTTACCTGACATATGAACACCTCTTTGCAGTTTCATTCATGTTCAGGGAATTGCTCTGCATGTGTCTTTATGCTAACATGACTAAGTCCATTAAGGCATATAAATAATTCCAATGGTGTATTTTACAACTTCCACAACATAACCCCCCGGTTTCATAGACAAGGTTTAAGCCTAGTCCAATAGGCTAAAATGCACGTTTGAGCTGTTTTACCTGAAAGCAACTTGCACTGACAGATAGACCTAATAAAATATGTGCCATTGTTTTGTCTCAAGAAGCCCATTAGTAATGTTTTTTCTTTTCTTTCTAGGACACGTTTATAAAAGCTACTAAGATGCTCTAATTGAACTAAGGCCTAACCCTGGCTTAATCTAAGACCTGTTTGTGAAACCAGGCTTTTGTGTTACAAATTAATTGAATTATCGTTTTTATGAAAAACGTGTGTTTAGTGCGCCCCCTACTAACCAACAAGTGGAATGACATCCAGTGACAAACATCAACGTTATAAGCTTAATAAAAATATATTATTTAGGTAATAAACACAGCACTTTATTATCGGATGATGTTTAACAGTATGTTTTTTTCCCCTGTTATGATCCCTTATGATATGCAGGAATAGTGTGCTTGGAATGGCTGTAAGGACCGTTTGCCATTTTGTCAAAATGATTTTCTCATATGCCCTGCAGCTAATCAATATCTGATTAACTGTACTGTTTTTTTCTTCTTTAAGCTCAGTCTTGGCACAATCTGCCCTAAATAGGTAGGATATTTAATCATATATTTCCAGAGTGTACTATGCTAATGTTGTGCACACATATCAAACACCCTGTTACACACACACATACACAAAACACTGAGACTAATTACAAAAATATGATGAAAAACAACAAACGGTGATGATCCAAGCGAGGCCAGACAGATCCCTCTGTAATTATAATCAGAGCCCCCAGTAAAATGATCATTATCATATTATTGTAATCAGACGCTGTGTGCTGAGAAACCCCGTGGCTCTCTGCAGAGAGTTATGACAGAAGATGGAAAAGCAAATCCAGTAGGCAAAGCTAACATGGAAGCTATTGATATTAGTGGCAATCAACATTTTCAGAGATATGGGAAAGATGAGACACACACACACACACACACACACACACACACACACACACACACACACACACACACACACACACATTACTATTGTGTTTACTATTAAAAGTCACATATTTCTGAGTTTAGCTTGATTACTAGGGAAAATCATCATTTTCCCCCTTGCATAAAACCCTAAATGTACACTTAATATAGCCTAAATATAAATGCAACAATATAATATTATATATTATTTGAGGAAAATTGCTTCCTTCTACTTTCCCAGAAGTTCTGTTATAATATTGGTCTCTGCTGTTTGTCCGATTATAAAAAAGTACATTAAACAGTTTAGTTCACTCAAATCACAGTCAAATAATTAAATCAGACAAACTTAATGCAGGATCTTTATTTATTGTCACGTAAACAGATATACATATAAAGAACCTTTAATATCCATGGAATCTTTCCATTACCCAAAAAGGTTCTTAATAGATTATTAAAATGTTCACTGCGGACTGAAAGGTTAATCTATGTTCTTCTATGGCATTGCGCTGAAAAAACAACAGCCTGTTAACACTTTACAATAAGGTTCATTAGTTAACATTAGTTAATGTATTAACTAACATGAACTAACAATGAGAAATACGTTTGTTACTGTATTTGTTAATATTTGTTAACGTTAGTTAATAAAAATACAGAAAAATTCATTGTTTGTTCATGTAAATTCACAGTGCATTAACTGTTAACAAGATTTTAATAAAGAATTAGTAAATGTTGAACTTAAAATGAACAAAGATTAATAAATGCTTTAAGTGCAGGTGTGTGACCTTCTGCGGAGAGACTCACCGTGAAGCCAATGCCCACAGTAGCAGTGAAGGATCCTGGGATGAATTTACCCTGGTCAAACTGCACTAACAGAGACGTCTTCCCCACTCCACTGTCTCCGACTAGTATAGTCTGCAACAGACAGACATGAACAGATGGATGGGCATAATGAAGATAAAGGTATTGTGACACTTTTGTGGTTATCGAGTGTTCGTGGATCATTATTAACTCTTTCCCTGCCAGCATTTTTGATCATTTTCACAAAGTTTTCATGGCCCCCAGAATACGTTGTTGTATGAATATCTGAACATGCAATATATAAAAGAAAGAACCGAGCCTCTGCTTTTAAACAACAAAACACGTTTTATTCTAGCTTCATGCATTCATTTATAATCGACACTTGAATGTGGGTACGTTTCATTAAAAAAAGCAGAGGAAGAAAATCAAAGACTACATCCAGATGGGATTCAGAACGATGATCCACACACAGATGGAGTAGATCGAGCCCATTAACACCCCCAGCTTTATAGTCCTATACCTCGTCCTGGATCGACAATTCATTCAGTAACATTATAGGCGATTTTTATTTATATGCTGTTTAATATTAATGATCGCGTTATTTTGCAAATGCATATGATTACATATGATATGTTCCAGCATCTTCTTCACCTGTGCTTTGAACAGGAGTTTCTGTACTCTTTCAGAAGATGTGTAATAGCGCCCCCTACTTTATAAGGGATCGTTCACACAGAACGCGCTACTTTTTCATTGTTTTTTCTATGTAAACGCACTAGACGGACGTGTATAACCCAAGCGTGCCGCACAAGCCCTGAAAAGTGAAGCCAAAACGTCTATATCGCCCCCCGGTGACTGGTCCTAGTATAGGTCATAAGCCCCGCCTCCCCGTGTTATTCAACGGGACGTGAGACCAACTAAACAATTAAATAACTCTTCAAATATCTTTTTTTCAAAGGTGGTTTCTTTCATTTGCTGTCGTTTTTATCACGCTGATGTAAGTTCAAGTGTCTATTTAAAAAAAAAGTTGTTTTTTAGTTACGTGATGCGGGGGTGTAACGTCATGATTGACAGCTGTGATTGACAGGTTCTCTGAGCGAAGTAGTCACTGAAGCACCAACAGCCTTTTCTTCGGGATCTTTGGAGGACTGAGGAGATTGTATTTACTTTATTTTAACAAGCCTCTTGTCGTACTGCAATCAATTTTCAAAAAAGTGTGCAGAATGCACTCTCTCTGCGAGAGTGAGGGCGGAGCGTTGATTTCACGGCTTTACTTCCTGCTCGCTACTGCGCAGGTCTGGTCCCGAGATCGCTACTGCACAGACTCAAGTTCCAATATGTCAGCGCCATATTGGGACACTGGCGGCTTCAGTTCTCACCAATGGAAGAGAGCGAAGGGGCGTCGTCCATCTTTTTTTAGCAGTCTATGGTATAACCGTTGCGCTCATGTCTCCCGTCTTTTGCAGTGTCTCGCGCATGACACGGCGTTCTAAAAATGCAGCGCTCAAGTTAAAATCAGTTCAACTTTTGAAAAACGCGTTTTTCCCTATTCCACAGATGCCACTTAGTTTATGCGACAACGATTTACTAAAAGCGGAAAAGTTTTTCCTTTGCGTTTTTCATGTACAGATGACAACTTTGTCAAAATGATCCCCGTTCACTACCCTGGGAATAGAGACTTCTCGTGAGATCACAATTTGAATTTGCTCAGCGAGTCACTCTGGCATTGAGTAATGATGCTCATTAACTATGCCCTTGTAGCCGAGCTGCACCAATCATATCGGTGTATCTGATATAGGCTGACCAGAGGCGAGCTAAACAGAAGACAGCGCAATCACGACAGTAATTGGTCGTAGTGTTATTCAATTGCGTGCAATGAGATTTTTCAAATGCATGCTTGGTGCCGCGGCAGCAAAATTTATTTTGCAGCCAGGGTAGTCTAGCAACTCTCCGTTGACTTTCGGAGCTGTAAAAACCTTAATTGGGTCAGGCCAATCACGTCGTGTATAGAGTAGAGGCGGGCTTAACATAATGACGACAGAGTTGCAATGTTCCCTGCTACTTGAAAACAAAGATTTGCTGCTGCTGGAGAACAGTCTTTCGAATCGGCTTTGGCCGCGACTCTGGAGGACTTGAAGTTAAGTTTTTCTTTGAGAAAAGAGCAAAGAACGGCACTTAAGTCATTCTTAAAAAAGGAAGATGTGTTAGTAGTTTTGCCGGGCCAGATTCAAAAGTTGAATCTATCAACTAACGTACGCTCCACTTTTGGGAAAACGCTCTGGTTGGTTGAAGCGCTCCTATTGCGTGCAGAGGGAATTTGAAAGACAGCCGTTTATCCCGCCCCTCGGATTGAGCCGTGTCTATGGTGAGTTGCCAGACCCAACATCTTGATGTAGGTCTGGCTTGCCAGGCTATGCCAGACCCTTAATCTTTTAGATTTGGGTCTGGATTTCCAGGCTACCCGTTCACACTGATCCACAAAAACGCTGCATTATTATTAATGCTAGGCCAGTAGATGGCGATGTCACTCTGTACTGAAACACTACGACTGGACACATAATATGCATGCGCATGAAGTCACCGTTTTCACGAATTCACACGACGATAACGGTGTCGCTTTTAAAAACTTGCACTGTGAAACACTTTTTAAAAAGTTTACGTTTTGAGGCCCCCAAAACGCCGTCGTCGTGTAAATGAACGGCCAGAACACATAAAAGGTTTTCCGTTTTAGTTGAAAACAGCCCCTTAGACAACATAATTGCAAACTCAGGGACTGTTTCTTTACACAACACCGTTTTCAACTAAAACTTTTTATGCATTTTGGCCGTTTATTTATTTAGTTGGTAACGGCGTTAGTTGGTTTCACAAATCTGATTGACAACGTTGTTTTCTGTACGCGAAAAACGCAAAGGATCATTGTCGTGTTATGGTCAAACATGGTTGTAGTAGGGTTTTGCTGGATCAGTGTGTTCATTCATTGGGACAGTGAATTGGCCTTAATGTAGGCTATGTCTAAATTCTGTTTGGGGCTATTGCATTTTTGTTGTCATATTACATTATTTCTTCTGTGCTTAGATATGAAACTATAATAGAAAACATTTGACATTTACATATTTTTTCACAACCTTCCGCTAAAAACAGTGTAAAGTACATGTATACCATAAACGAACACAGGGAATAATCAAGCATAATCACATGACTTAATTTCCCTTTTGCTGCATCTACGTAGCGTGATTTAAATGTGAAGAAAAACGAGCCTCAGCGTTAGGACGGGAGAGATGATCATAGCTAGAATTGTAGAGACAGATTAGTCACTTTCATGTTGCCACCTGCTACTGGCGTCAACAGGAATTAGTTGGGGGGACAGAAAGCAGCTCTTCTCACTCACAGCTTTCTCATCAAGAGATCAGTCAGGGTGTTTGATGATGCTGTTTTCAAAGGCAAGCATCACTACTACTAGCCTGTTGCTCATACATGGGGTTATAACCTATGAAATCACGCAGCTTTTTGAGGAGGGGGGTGTACTATAACCACGATCAGATGGATGGTAATAAAATGGGTGAGAAAACCATACCATAGACTTTTAAAAAGGACCCATGTCATATTTACAGACAAATATCATAGGTTGTGAGACCTGAGGGCTTTTTTGACTTTTGTCCACCAAAGCAGTTTTTCACGCGGCTGGCGTGTTTTTTCAATTGTTTTCAATGGGAGCGCCGCGTTTTTTAAAACGCCATGAGCGTAACGAGGCGCTGAGCGTCTTTTTCACGCTGAAGCGCCGAGCGCTCGTCGCTTTTTACAGGTCGGCGAGAGTTGAAGAATGTTCAACTTTGGGTAAAACGCAGCGCTCATCACTGTCACTTTTTACCCAGCCGTCCAATCACAGTGGAGGAGGGGCGGGACAAATACCACACCGACCAACTGTCACAACTTCAGTACAAGACATCAACCAGCAGAGCTAACCGAACAAAATGGATGAAAAATATTTTTTTAGTATGAAACAAATTATCTGCGAACCCAGTTACAAGTAAACTATGCTGTGGATATTCTGTATCATAGCAATGAAGCGTCTCAACGGAAAAAACGCTGTGCTGCCAAAACGCTCTCAAGCGCCCAGAGCTAGGCATTTTCAGCAGAGCGTCTAGCGTTTTCAGCTGGCAAAAAACGCTTTGGTGGACACACGGCCTTAGCAATCACTTCAACAACCCAGAACAATAAGCACCTAAGAATCTGCATAGCAACACCCTGGAACTTCTCAGAACACTCGTCCAACCACTTGGAGATGCCCTAGCAACAACCCAAACATCTAGAAACAGCATAACAACATGGTTAGACACCCTACCATCTAGATATGCCCTAAAACACCAAGAATGATCTAGCAGCCACCTAGAAATGCCCTAGCAAATTTCAGAACAAATTAACATTTGCATAGCAACACCCTGGCAACCACCCAATACATCATAGCAACTACAATGCCCATCACCCTAAAAACTACATTGAAACGCCCACATTTCTATCTGGAACACCCTAGCAATCATCTAGAAATGGCACTCAAATAGCACTTTAGCAACCACCAAGAAATGCCCTAGCAACTCTCAGAACACCTTCACATCTGCATATAGCAACACCATGGCAACCAATAGTACATTATAGCCTGTACATTATAGCCTAGAAATGCCTAACATAATCCAGAAACATTCTAACAACCCCAAGAAAACCTAGAAATGCCCTAGTAACATTTGGAGAAGTTTATCATCTGCAATTCTGCATAGCAACACCATGGCAGTGTGGCAACCACCCAGTAAATCATAACCCCTTATAAATGCTTTAGGAACCAACCTAACATCCTACACACTACAAAGAAATGCCCTAACATCTGGAACACCTTAGTAAACACCGAGTAACACTCTAGCAACTACCCAAAACACCATCTAGTAACACTGAGCAACCATCAAATCTCCCCTAGCAACACTCAGAACACCTTCACATGTGCATAGCAATACCCTGGCAACAACCGAGTAAATCATAGTTAAAACCTAGAAACTCCCAACACCCTACAATCTACTTAGAAACACTCTAACATTCTAACAACCCCAAGAAAACCTAGAAATGCCCCAGTAACATTTGGAGAAGTTTAACATCTGCAATTCTGCATAGCAACACCTTGGCATTCTGGCAACCACCCAGTAAATCATAACCCCTTAGAAATGCTAAGACCCTAGCAACCAGCTAGAAAAGCCCTAGCAACAATCAGAACAACATCTGCATAGCAATGCACCATGAACCACCAAGTACATTATAGCAAACACCTAAAAATAATCTAACAACTGACCTCACACCCAACAAATGACCTAGAAATGCCCTAACATTCACCTAACATCCAAGCAAACATCTAGTAACACTAAGCAACCATCAAATCCCACCCTAGCAACATCAGAACACCTTCACATGTGTACAGCAATATCCTGGCAACAACCGAATAAATCATAGTTAACACCTAGAAAGGACCAACACCCTACAATCTACCTAGAAACACTCTACCAAGACCCTAGCAACAGTGCTTCCTGGTTATACGTCAGAACGCCGGCTCAGTATTGGCTGGCTCCTCGTCAGCATCACACGCAAGCGTAATGGTGATCACATGACCAGCGTCGGCCAATAGTGAGGCAGCAATCATCAGAAATGATCTTAAACGCTGAGCCGTTGTCTTCATTCGGCCTTCTTTTTTATGTCTGAGTGAAAGGCGTAAGGGGATGAACAAAGAAGGACCACGTAATTTCCTCATTAGCTTCACATGGAATGTTACCACGACAAAGCTAGGCAGCGACAACAGGAATATCTTATTATTGCTGTCTGATACAAATAAATGTACATTTATAATGACGTTTTTAAATATGCTTTATATATGTCTGTGTTCTTAAACTGTTCTTAATGTCCCCCTGTAGTCAATAATTGTATACCTTAAAACTCATCTTTGATATCTAAAATTACAAATTTAAAAGTTTCTTCATGCCTTAAAACAGCTTGAATGTAACTCTACACCCTTGCCTCATTTAGTATACGTGGTTCTATGAATATGCAAATGAGCCCCGCCTCCACTCACTCACTCAGCTCAGAGATCCACTGGTTGACGATCACACATTGATCTGATTGGTTACAAGGTAGTTTGTGACGTCAGAAACACCAGCGATTTCAAACTGTGTTTTTGAGACTGTCTTTGGTTCACTGCAGTTGAAAATACTCAGCAATGGTGTTGACTTATGAAATTACACATGGTATGTCTTAAAGCATATTTAAAACACCACATAGACATATAAACAACATTAAAAACTTGATTTTCACCACAGGGGGACTTTAACTTTATAAGTTAAGCATTAAACACATTTCTTACCTATGAAACTTTTATAAAAATAATCTGAAATGCATAAAAATGTGTGTAATATATCACAACAAAACAAAAAGACTTGAATTATTCTGTCTATTACATTAACTCCAACTCTTGTCTAGATTTAAAATGAATCGCGAGGACTTGTCACCCTAGGTCACATGACCATAAACAATTAAATGACTTCCTTGAAGTGACCGTGTGCCCTTCGCTTATCGGGCTTGTGGTAGGGCCCTTGGTGAAGTAGCTTTGTCCCTTGTCCGGGCGAGACATAATCAGTAGGGGTGGGGGGAAAAATCGATACAGCATAGTATCGCGATATTTTCTGTGGCAGTATCGATACACGGGCGCCAAGTATCGATGTTTTATTATTTAAATTACACATGAGAATTTAACTTTGGTAGTAGAATGCTAAAAATGAATGTGGCGGTGCGCCACAGAATCAACACCGGCCGTCACATATTGTGTTTCGTTATAAAACATTTTTTTACTTAATTTAAAACACGCAGCATATTCATTCATCTGCATTTCCTTTCCCTGCTCTCCCTCCGTCTCTCTGTCACTCACGCGTCTCTCTCACAAGCAATTTTTTGTCTCGCCAAAGTACGGTGGCCCAGTAGTGCACAACACAACGAAATGTAAAAAGCAAACATAAGTTCACAACACAACGAAATTAAGCCACAACACAACGGAAACAAGCCACAACACAACGGAAAATCCACAACACAACGAAATAAAGCCACAACACAACGGAAAATCTACAACACAACGAAATAAAGCCACAACACAACGGAAATGCTCCCGACCACTAGAGGGCTCTCGGAGCCCAGTAAAGTTAGTTTTCCAAGCCATTGTTCATTAGAGAGTCAGCAGTCTATAAAAATATATCAACACCACGATTAGTTTTAACAGTATGTAGCTAACCATTGTTTATCGACATTTATTAATTCAAAATCACCTACGTGCATTATAGCTGCATATTTATACTCTAGAATGCTTTGACGCGCTACCACGGCGCATTATCCCTGAGGGAACGTCTGCCAATTCCTCCAAGTTGTTAAAACGTATAATTTGTTTTAATTAAAATTACTTTTAACATTCAAAAACAGACATGTTCAAAATCCAAAGCTTGATTGTATTTGATAGTAGACTGACTTAATAAGACTTTTATAATGACTTAATAATGACTTTTTTCCAATACCCTTCATGTATTTACAGTAATTAACATTTTTTTTTAGGAAATTTCTGTAAAAGTTTTTTTTTTCTTTTATCATGTTCCTAGTGACCAGACTGACTTATTATATGTGGAATTGTGCCAATTCCTTCCAATTTCACCAAATGGTTTTTATTTTTATTTATCAAATTATATTATAATAAATTATACGTTTTAACCACTTGGTGGAATTGCCAGACGTTCCCTGACGATCATGCGCTGTGGTAGCGCGTCCAAGCATTCTCGAGTATAAATCAAATACGCAGCTATAATTCATGTAGGTTATTTTGAAGTAATGTTGATATACACTGTTAAAACTTATCGTGGTATTTATATATTAAGACTGCTGACTCTATAGAACAATGACTTGGAAAACTAACTTTACTGGGCTCCGAGAGCCCTCAAGTGGTCGGGAGCATTTCCGTTGTGTTGTGGCTTTATTTCGTTGTGTTGTAGATTTTCCGTTGTGTTGTGGCTTATTTCCGTTGTGTTGTGGCTTTATTTCGTTGTGTTGTGGATTTTTCGTTGTGTTGTGGCTTGTTTCCGTTGTGTTGTGGCTTTATTTCGTTGTGTTGTGAACTTATGTTTCCTTTTTACATTTCGTTGTGTTGTGCACTACTGGGCCACCGTACCAAAGCCTTATTTGATCGGTGAGTGATGTACATGACTGCTGCGCTTGCGATAGGTGCATATTACTGATTACTTATTATTGAAGTCAACAGGGTGCATATTACTGAAAGAAAGAGCAGAGAGAGAGAGAGCCGCGATCGCGCGCGCACCCTCGCCGTTCTGTCTTGCTCTCTCTCGCTCCCTCGCGCATATTACTCAAAATCAATTGAGAATTGACACGATGGTAAAAGATCGGAAGACCGAAGTCTCACCTGCAGCATTCGGGTATTTTTTTCCTGAATTAGCCTACTGCTGGGTGTTGTGCAAAAAAAAAAAAAAAAAAAAAAAATTACGTTGCCTTAACCTCTCTGAAAAGCGTTCCGCACATTCAGCTGACATGAAAAACACTTTCAAAAAACAAAACAAAATCCAATGATGAAATGTTTTCTGTGTTGACAAATCTTGTGCGATCATGTCCTGACTGCCGGGATAATCACACGCGTTGTAGGCCTACAAGTCCGCTAATGACACGTCCGATTCGCGAACTTGACTCCTTTGAACCGATTCAACCAAAACAATCTTTTAGTTTAGACTGTTTGGGTAAATGCAGTTGGGTTGTCGAGGTCAAAACTCTAAATAAGATGTGAATCAAATAAACTTACTATAAATAATGTTTTGTCATTTTTTTACTCTTACACTGAATGTTTGGATTTTGTGAAGGTGTGAATCATTTTTGATTAATATTTAATATAATAAGTTCTGTGTAACAGATTATTAATGCGGATTATTAATGGACATTATTAAAATTGATGTGACATGAACAAACAGATGTTGACAGTTTTCCTTTGCGGACATAATTTGAAGTTGGAAAAAGGTAGGCCTAATAAATTGCAATATATTGCAGAATATCGCAATATGTTTAAAATCGCAATAATATCGTATTGTGACCTAAGTATCGGGATAATATCGTATCGTGGTGCCTCTGGTGATTCCCACCTAATCAGTGTCCTGCATTTCAATTATGTCTGTATTATTTTATTTCTTCCCTGAAATCACAATAACACAATAAGAACTATAATCCTAAAAATGGGATTGCCATATAAAAATCCATTTACAGTATTCGCAGGAAAATAACCAACCAATGAATTCGTAGAGATGGATTTTCCGGATGAAGCAAAGCAACCAGCGTGGACCTCATCAAAACTCATTATAAATAAAGCTACATCGGCCAGGACAACAAAAACATACAAGTCCAAGATCCTGTAAAAATGCATTTATTGTTTGGCATCTAATAAAGGAAAATAGTCGCTACCATCGGGTTGTGACCCGGATAGGATTAGAATTTGTTGTAGGCTTTTTCCCCCACATTGTAACACTTGTGATGTTCCCGGTCAAAAATGACACTTAATTTTAGTGTCATTGTTACATGTAATTACTGTAATAACTATAAATTATGCATAATTAATTTACATGCAATTAACCCTAAACCAAACCCTCATCCTAATCCTAACGCTATAGTAGCCTACATATAGTTAATTATTATTACTCAGTACTTAAATGCAAAATTACACTGTAATACTGACACCTTAAAATAGTGTAACCAAAAATGCTCATAAATCTCTCGTTACGCTATTTTGTCACCAAATATTGGATCAGTCAGTTTCAAAAATAAATACAAAACCTGTCTTCACTGAAAGAAAACAAGCTGACAAAACGCTTGAATCCAATATTTGGTGATAAAACAGTGTAACAAGTGATTTAAAAGCATTTTTTTTATAGGCCGGTCATTTTTGACTGAACATCACAAGTGTTAGGGTTTTCAACACAACACAGGGGACTTTAAGAAAATGTATGTTTGTATAAAATGTGATTTTTACCTACACTAGCCTGTTATTCAGTTCATTACATAAGGTAGACTGAATTGGTCCAGTATATCGCTCAAACCTTAGCAAATTGAGTGATAATCACAGAGCCGGTCACAATTAACAAAGTTTACTGACGATTTAAAACGTTATCATCCAACGTGAGCTTTCCAAATAATGTAAAGCATTATTTACATAGTACAATAGTAGTAAATTTCTCTCTCACACACGTGTGATAACCAAACTGTCCTGCAACAGAGCGATAACCAGGTGCTCACCCTATGGTAAAGGGATTCAGCTGGTCACTTTCGTCAGGAGCGTTCCCATGCCCTTCAAGTGTTCAATTCTCCCATATCTCACACTCGCCCCCCCTTTTAAAAGCGCCTCATCTCTGTGGGGTCTGACCACTGATCTATATAGAATCATTATTGGGTCTGACCGAGGACGTGGGCATCATCCTGAACTGGTTGCCATGGTTACCACACCCGGCCAGAGCTTGCAAAAGCACATGTTCGCCGGCATTCATCAGCTGGAGGGCAGATTGGTGGTTGTTCTCCGCTTAGTTTAATCTAGTGTCTCCTAGCTTTGAGAGTCAAATGGCATTGTTTTACACGGCTAAACAAACGAACACCTGCGGGATGATTTCAGGAGATGAATCGTGTCGGACTCAGACCCCACGGGCTTTCAAACTCTTATTATTATTTCATACGAATCTCATCCGTGCATGACATTCCTTAAATCCCTCATTGCTCATTCAGCTTTGAAATGCGTGATTAAGGAAGAACACAATGGAACAAACCACACGAGGCACGTGACGGGGACACGGGATGCCATTACCATGGTGACACACGCATTCCCGCAGCCAAAGTCTGTGCGTCTGTAGATATTGCTGGGATACTTCTTTAGTACAATGTGACATGGCCTGAAAGCTTGAAAAATGGGTGGGTTCACAATATGATATATAGGAATAATTAGCAATATTTAGGCCTTCCTAAATGTATTGGCTCTAAAGCATTGTAATATGTGTAGAATGGCCAATCATCTCAGCCAAAATAATCTCATTGCAGTGTACTTTGCTGTTTAATTGAATACACAAAGCGTTTTCTAAGCAGTTCTGACCGAGTGTCACGATTAGTGAAGGTTTTTCCATGCAGCGTTTAAATAATAGAAAACAACAACATGAAACAGAGTCAACGCCCTCACGCAGAGCAACTGATGTGTTTCACATCTAATGTTTCTTTAATAAACTCATTTCCTGTCGTCCTTCCTCACCACATCCACGTTAAATGCTGAAAAAAGGAACAAATCATCTGTAGTTAGCTATGTAGTAAACACAGTACACCTCAAGTTTGGAAACAATAGCCCAATATAAGGGTTAAAAATGGTTCTTTAGGTATAGTAAAGAATCATCTTCTTAACACAAGAAGTTGGTTCTTGTGTTGAATAATTTATGATATTACATTATAGGTTCCTCGGACCAATTTATTGGTATCTATTTAGAGAGAACCAGAGAATAAAAAGTTATTTAAGTAACTTTAAAAGGTTCTTCAGTCACATCGGGCTGTTTTAGGATTGAACTGGAATCTTTCAGTACAAGTAGTTGGCCTGGTTTGTGATCTCAGTGTGAGTGACAGATGAAGAATCCCACAAAACATCACCAATAAATCGATCGCACATATTGAATTCAAGTCACTTTCGTTCAAAAGTCACTTTTTGCTGTACATCACGACCACTGTCACAACGCCTGTCACCCCTCAGGATGAGTACAACACCTCCCTGGACTAAAGGCGGTGTGTAAATCTGCAGTTCTGTCCAGTGTTGTACTGGTTTAGGCTCTGGCACTGACTGTGAGACTGTGGGAGTGTGACTTCCTGCCTGAGAGCCATAATCACAGCTGATTCAGCTTTAAATAGAAACCAGCAGAACAGACACAAACAGATAGACCGACAGATAAACAGACATGATAGATAGAGAGACAGAGAGATAGAGAGATGGAAAGATGGAGAGATGGACATAGATAGATATACATAGATAGATAGAGAGACAGATAGATAGATGATAGATAGATACATAGATAAACAGATAGACATAGATAGATAGATAAACAGATAGACATAGATAGATAGATAAACAGATAGACATAGATAGATAGATGATAGATAGACAGACAGACAGACAGACATAGATAGACAGATAGATAAACAGATAGACATAGATGATAGATAGATACATAAACAGATAGATAGATAGATAGATAGATAGATAGATAAACAGATAGAGATAGATAGATAGATAGATAGATAGATAGATAGATAGATAGATAGATAAACAGATAGAGATAGATAGATAGATAGATAGATAGATAGATAAACAGATAGACAGACAGACAGATAGATAGATAGATAGATAGATAGATAGATAGATAGACAGACAGATAGATAGAGACAGATATATAAATAGATAGAAAGATAGATAGACATAGATAGACAGATGGATACATAGATAAAAAGATAGATAGATAGATAGACATAGATAAACAGATAGACATAGATGATAGATACATAGATAAACAGATAGACATAGATAGATGATAGATACATAGATAAACAGATAGACATAGATAGATAGATAGATAGATGATAGAGACATAGATAGATAGACGGATAGATACATAGATAGAAAGATAGATAGATAAACACAAACATGGAAAGATAGATATAGACAGACAGATAAACAGACATAGACAGATAGATGAGGATGGTAGTGTTCACCTTATGCATGAGCTGCTCATTGTATGTGAGTGTGAGTGAGCTGGTGGAGAGTGAGCTGGTCTGTCCCTCCTCTGTGTCGGTGTCCACAGGAGAGGAGCCGTAAGCGCTGTCAGGATCAGCGGGATCTCCCGGCTCCACCGGCTCTCCCCGCTCCACCGGCTCCACCGCCTCCAGGTCCGAAGAGCTCTCCATCACCAGCTCCATGTGCGAGGAGCTCCTCAACAGCAGATCTTTCACAGTCATTGGGAGGAACTCAGCGTCTCTGATCTCGTCCCGTCTCTGATGCGTGACTCGCGCCACAGAGTCTTATAACCTGATGAAGTTTGCGCTGATAAATATTTAACAGCAGTGCTTCCTGTGGCGTGCAGAACAGGGCGTTGTACAAAACTATGACAAAACGTTCTGGGTCATTCCTGCGGCGTAGAACCTTTTGAGCAAGGAAGCTTTTAAAAATGAATTTGCTTGCGTCGTACCAAGTGAAGGATTGACAATTACAGTTAAACTTTGCCAGACAACAAATAAACAAGGCATGACTGACTTGATTTCACATCTTTATTGTGGCATCTGTTGCTGTCCATCAGCCTTAAAATAAGGCTCTGGTTCAGTGTGTACCGAACTTTTAGTTTAGGACTGGTGTTTGCGTCCCACAGAGACCCGGTGAGACTGATGATGATGATGAAGGTAAAACAAAAGCTGAAGCAGCATTCTCTCAAACTCTCACTGACAGGTTAAAATAGGACTTTAAATACAAAAATAGCATTCATTCATTCTTTACATCCTCATTCCACTTGTTTCTCTTGATACCACAAAAGCTTCACACGAAGCATGTACACGAAGAGAAAAAGTACACTTTAAAACCTAACACAACAAAGACAGAGTTTTCTGATCAGTAAATCAAAACCTGAAAGAACCCCTTTGAAACACGGGAGGGCACTTGAAATCTACCGTAAAAGAAGCATGATACGAGTCAAATAAAAGCAGCATGTCGCACAAGACACATTTGTTTTGACTTATGTTTCTTAGTGACGTCTTCATTGGAAGGCGAGAAAGCACAATAGCACACATGACAAGAAAATGGACAAATGTGGGTGGTTTAAAAAAAGAAAGTGACAACCAGCCATGACACATTTAAATCTTTTCCAATTCCGACTGCATTTTGTTATTTAAAGGGACAGTTCTCCCAAAATATTAATTCTGCCATCATTTACTCAGCCTCATGTTTCTTCTGTGGAAGCAGAATGTTTATAAGCTGATGTTTTACATCCTTGTCAATAAAAGACAAGGTCACCCCATACAGCTCATATGACTCGTGCACTGTATTTCAAATCTTTCATATAGCTGTGTTGTTCCTAAGATTTTCATTCATCTTTGAAACACAGATGAAGATATTTTTGATGAAACCTCCATTAAAAACTCCATTCAACCAAAATTTTCAAACTTAAAGCTACACTGTGTAGGATTTTCTCCCATCTAGCGCTGAAATTGTATTTGACTACCAACTATACATTACTTTCTAGCCCCTCCCATTCAGAGGGCGTTTCCTCCTACGGTGGCCGTATTATTTCAAATCTGCTGGCAGTCGTGAGTAATCTCCCCCTCGCATTCGTCACGGCGCCACTGAGTGTAAAAACACGAAAGGCGAAGCTTGGATTTCCAGATATGTCCCTCTTTGGCACATGTATTTTCAAGATGGAGGCGCAACATGGCTGCCGCCATTCGTGCGACTCGCTCGTATGTATCCTAAATGGCAGATTATACGCTTACGAGAATACTTGATTAGTTGGTAGAAGTAATTACACATTAAAGAGAACTTATCATTTTGAAAGAACAAAGTGTTTTTTGCTAATAATCAACTTAAAAAATGACAGTGTGGGTTTAAAAAAAATGTCAAAATGTGACTCCACTGGTTTAATCCCAATTTTATAATGTGAATATCTTTACTTCCCCATAGATCTCTGATGTGCGTTCATGAGAGAGTCATGACCTCCTCACGATACTGTCCCGAAAGCTTTAAGTCTTCGTTTATTTTTCAAGATCGTGCTCAAGTGTGAGATTCCTGAATACCAGAGCTGAAAGACATCAGTGAGAGTAAGTAAGAGAGCACTCCTCTTGTGAACGATCTATGGAGAAGTGGTTTTGATTTTGGTTGAATGAACCTTCAATGAAAGAACAGAAACCTTGAAGGTTTCATTAAAGAGGACCTATTATACTTTTTCTTTAGTGTGTAAAGTTGCTGTTTGAGTATGAAAAAGGTCAGCAAAGTCCCTCCAGCGGGAGTTACTCTATATCAGTGTCACTGTTTCTGAACTCCCTGAAACGCCTCCATTGTAGTCTTGAACGAACGAGTCACAAAATATTCCTCATTTAAATAATTCCCGACCAAGGCATATACGCAAAATAAAGGGGCGGGGCCTGGTTGAGTTAGTTAGTAGTGTGTTAAAACTCGTGGTTATGGTAAGGGGCGGGACATTCCCAAACACGCTCGAAGCGGTTGACCAATCACAACACACTGATCCAGCCGACCAATCAGAGCACAATGTTTTCAGAAGGAAGGGCTTCATAGAGACAGGAACTAAACAGAGCGTTACTGACAGACTGGGAAGAGAGGTGCTGCAACAATGGAGAATATGAGAAAAAATGTGTTTTTTGAACATTCAAGCATGAAAACCTTTTCTAGTAGTTCCCAAAAAAGGGCATAATAGGGCCTCTTTAAAACTGTTAACTTGTGTTTCAAAGATTAACGAAGGTCTTATGGTTTGAAATGACATGAAGGCGAGTAAATATTGACAGCATTTTCATTTTTGGGTGAAATTATAAATGGGTTTTATATTTAATTATAAATTAAACCTTGCTTTTGTGCAGGTTCAAAACAATTAAACCATTTTAATGCACATTTTGAAAACCTCAATGAAAATGGGTGGTGTGTGAAAGTTGATGGAAACTCGCATTTTCAGAAAATGTGCTTAAAAAGGTCAAATTTTGCTGGGTTTCCATCCAATGACACCAAACGCCGTTGTTTCTCGCATCACGTAACTAAACTTTGGATATGTACAAGTGCGAATGCAATTTTGTAGATATGGAGTAAGGAAAGATTTTCAGCAAATAACTTGAAATATTGCACACGAGTCATTTTTTGTTCATTCAACAATGCAAACATAATTTTTAAGGTCTTCTTTTGTGTTCCACAAGAAAGTCATATGGATTGACATAAGGATGAATGTCATTTTTGGCTGAAATATTCCTTTAAAAAAAGGGGTACAAAGTCTCCAGCTCTTGTGCTGTTCTACACCAATAGAGTGAAAAATTATGCGTAGTTGAGAACCAAACTGGTGAAAGACCAGAATTAAGTGTGAAATCCTGTAACAAGACCAGTGAGTGACAGATCAGACGGATGTTCAGCAGGGTCAGTTCAGGCAGTCTCGAATATTTATATCCACATCTTCGTACTTTGCAATCTGTGTGCGGCTGAGCAAACTTTGCAGTAACAGACGAAGCAAGTCCTCCAGATGAGGTGTTTTTCAACTCAAAGGACATTCAACATAAAGACAAAGTCACAGTATTACAAAACTCAGATTCTTGTTTCCTGACAGACGGCTTTCGTTAGTGTTCATTTTGTTGCTGTATACAATAATTCCATGCAACGCTGCATCTGAAACATGTTAAGTGAGGAATCGCATCGATCCATTGGCAGAAATTCATGATGATCCTATAAGCTCCGCCTCCTCTGCTGAGATTCAGCCAATCAGAAGGAAGCTCTGCTTTACAGTAAAGTGCACTTCTTCAATATGCTTCTGAAGTTTTGATATTAATGCTTCAAAATAAGCATAGCAATACAGCCAGAGGTTTCCAGCAACTTGCCTCCAACAGCTTCAAATACGAATTTTGGCCACTGTTTTACAGAGTAAAATAATGTGCACAGTTTTTTCGTTTTTTTCTTTTAACAAAGAATAAAAATGTAAAATTGTTGAGATTTGGGTCTTTGTTTCATAAACCCACACCGTAAACTATGTGCTAAGACTCCGAACCTTGTAACAACGTATTTAGGTGACATCTGAACATTGATTTATAAAAGCAAGACTCGTACATATCCACGTCTGGCAGTCTTTTTGTGCAAATTTAAACGTTTTTCTCTCAGAAATTCACCCTCGACCAGTTTCAAACCCTCGATAGGAGGTGCCCTCAACTAGTAATGGGATGGTCTCAAAGACCACGAGTCGTAAACATCACTCTTACGGACTGTTCTTCAGGGCCTTCGCCGCTCTGCTCCATTTATTCAAGCTTGTAAGGCTACCTAATACGACCGCTACTTTTGACTGGCCCCAGTTCTGATTTGGGGTCAGGAGACAACGAGCTCCAAGAGGTCTTGGTGCAGAGTCCAATGGAGGGACAGGAGGAGGTCTGCTCAGAGCAAATATCTCCAGTGACCCAGAACGCCCCCACAGAGCTGTCCACCCAGGCCTCCAGCGGCTTCCCCACCAGCGAGGTCTTCTTCTGCGCCTCCTGCAGGGCGGGCTCGCTGGGCGGCAGCTTCAACACGTGGGCGAGCTGCTGGAAGCTTTGCTCCAAGTACACGTTACCTGGAGGACCCGCGTGTACCCAGCCATGGTCTTCTGAAGGGAAGGGAATGGAAGGGAGAGATAAGTACAGTATATGAATATTTATTTGCATTCAGAATAAAACAGGAACTTTGATCATACTCAAGATATACAACATTAGGAGGATCAGGCTCTTCCTATCAGAGCATGCTAACACAACTCCATGTCCAAGCTCTTGTCTTGACCAGGGTTTTTTCCTGCATAGGGGAATTACGAGGCATGCCGCCTCCGGCTATCAACAAAACTATCGACTACAGTCACATGCTCTCAACACTGTTCTGTTGTGCTTCCCGGATACTGCAGATAATCTGCGGCTCAAACGGGCCAAGTAATAAAAAATAACAAATTAATTGTGGGTTGGTTGCGGGTCGATGAGATATAAATCATTAATGTAAGACACGGAACTCTCATTTCACGGTAAAACGCAACGAACGTGCATCACTTTTACTTTCGTTACCAACAACGCATCTCTCTTCAGGGAAAAGCAATCAAAGAAAACATTCCTAGAGCATCTTCTCTTGCCCCCGGACCCCCATAGCAGGAACATGGTCCACCCACCACAGTTTCAGAAAATCCTGTGGGAAACACAGTATGTGATAGTGTCTTCAAAATAACAATCTAATTACCTCATTGTTAAAATACCTAAAATATGTGCTTGTAAAAAGTGTTTTCTTTAGCCACGATCAAGATATTTTTCCGCCTCGTTTTGAGCCTGAAAAAACCCTGTGGACTATTGTAATGCTCTCTTGGCAGCTTGCACTGTCAAACCTCTGCAACTGAGTGGTCTTTAACGAGCCGAAGAGAGCACACGTCACTCCTCTCCTCACAAAATTGCACTGGTAGCCGCTCGCATCAAATTCAAGGCACTGATGTTTGCCTACAGAACCACCATACTAGCTCTGCACCCCTATATCTTAGCTCATTACTCCAGACCTACGTGCCATCCAGAAGCTTGCGCTCTGCAAGTGAATGACATTTTGTGGTGCCATCATCTCAAAGAGACACAAAATCACTTTCACTGACCTTTACCCTGAGTCTGTTCCCGGCTGGCTGGTCTAACTCAACCCGAGCTGCTGTGACGCATCTCTTTCAGCAACACCTAACCCATTAATACTAACACTTACTATTCTATATCTATTAACAGCAACAGCAACCTTGCTATGTGTGCTGCGCTGGTCTAACTGGGGACTGGTCATGGCACTTTCATATTGTTGCCCTATTGTTAGTTTGCTTGCTTCTTTTGCTCTCCTCATTTGTAAGTCGCTTAAAAGCGTCTCCTAAATGTAAATATATAATTATTCTAAAATTTCATACATATAGTCAACCAACAACAGTCATTGCTACCAAGTAGGTTCAAAATATTTGAGACAAGTAAAATACAGTAAAAAAAAAACAGTTGTTTTAAATAGGGCTGCACAATTATACGCAATGAAATCGCACGCGATTTGACAAAGGTTGCGATTATTTTAAAAGTGAATATGGGTATAAGTTTCAGATGGAGCAGCATTTACTGCTGATCATAGAGCCGTACGTCACTGGCAAGCTGCGCATAAAAAAATAAAAAAATAATCGCGATAAGCCAAATCGATTTAAGTGTGATTTCATATAAATTGCAATTAATCGCGCAGCCCTAGTTTTAAATGGTAATAATATTTCACATTAATGTCTCTCTCACCTGTGCGCAGGGGCTCACGTCCCTTGAAGGCCAGAGGCATGACCAGAAAGCGAGCTTCTGCCACACGCTCCCACAACCGCAGCACACGCACCGTCCACACTCCAGGCCTGAGGGGGCGCTGTAGGGGCGGCTTGTATTGCGTGAACTCTGCCTCAATGTCTATGCTGATGTCATAGGAGGCTGCTACTATTTGTGCTGGATCAATCCACACAATAGTGGCTGTCAAGTTGGGCCCACGAGCCCACTTCTGAACTGCCACCGGCTCATCTAGAGGTCCCATCACACCCCCAAAGTTACGGAAGATACGCTCCTTTGGATCCCACTCAGTTCCAACCTAGTACAAAACAGCATGAACAAAAAAATACAGTGAAATACAAGACCTACACAATAAATTAAAGAATGTTAGAGAGTTACAGAATGAGTTGCGAATGGTCTCTCATGTTGATTTGGGTAAAGTTGGCATGAAATGGACATTCACTCTATTTTCTAAATGCATGTTATTGATCTTATCGTGAATGATTCATCCATCAATCAGTTTCATTATTTTAATTTTTTTGACCTTGTAATATTTAATCAAAATGTCAGAACTGGATCTTCAGTGAAACAGACTTCTCTCTGGTAACATATGCAGGACCAATCATTTCGTCCGCTTAAACCTGCTCCTTTCTTAAAACTGACCACAAGCTCACATTCAGATCTGCCTCAATCCAATCAACAACCCTTTGTGTCTTTTTCGATAACCCGTTTCACTACAGTGTGCCACAATGCAGAAGAAATTATCTGTCGATTTGAAGTGTGCAAAATCCTGTACACCGCGTATCCCTGTTCCTCTCACCTCAAGGTGTTTGAGGCGCTCAAACTCATGAAGGTTGTGTTCCAGCTGCAGTGTTGCTTGAGGAACAGCCCACACCTCCAGCATCTCACGGGACCTGGTCACCCCATTCTGCACCTCCTGCCTGACCAGGTAACCCTGGAATCGGTCGTCATAAAAATACAGGTGCACCGAGATGGGGTAGCCTATGGGTTCAAACCTGTGGGTAAAAAAAAATCATTAATCGGACGGACGGACGGGACTGAACTGGACTGGACTGGGATGGGACTTGACTAGAATGGAATGGGACTGGACTGGACAAGGAAGGGACTGGACTGGGATGGGATGGAACTGGAATCGGATGGGACTGGAATTGAATTGGATGGGACTGGATTGGAATGGGATGGGACTGGGATTGCATAGGACTGAACTGGGATGGGACTAGGGCTGGGTGATATGGCCAAAAAAAAATATCACGATAATTTTTTTATATCAGTGGATATCGATAATTATCACGATAAAAGTCAAATCTTTATTTCTTTCAAGTTTAAAGGCATATTTTTGCTCCTAAGTAAAAGTTGTAGAAACTAGAGCATTAATTGTGGTTTTAAACTACTCTTTATTGTCAGAACATATCAGGACAAACACTTGCCAAACTGGTGAACATTAATTCACAAATCTGAGGTTGAACATTCAAACATTTGTCATTTTTCCTTAACAAAATAAATATCTTTATTGGACAATTTCTTAGTTTCTGCATGTGCTAATTTTTTTTTGTTGGTAAAATGTAATATTCTGACTGTTTGAGTTTTATTAAACTTAACCATTGGTCATCCAGTATCATGCATTTAGATCATGATAACCTCACTATCATGGCAAAGTGTATCTTTATGGTTTCTATGGTATTTGTATGAAAAACAGTAGCCTAAATACATGATTAAATACTGTAATTATATTCCATTAGTCCTTTAATACATTGTCTACATTAATAATATAATACAATTCAATATGTATATCCCAGATGGTGCAGTTGATATTACTAGGCTAACGTTACAGTAAATCCATGGTAAATGATGGAGATTAGTAGACGGAAAATTCTTCTGACTGTATCGTTGCGCACAGTGTTTCTCCTGTTTGTCAGCGCGGTTTCATCTGCCTTTAAACTGGTTTAAATCACGGAGACATTTGTGTTTTTCGCTGAATTTTGCTTTTGGCGCATAAATATTATCGAACATTTATCGACCTCTTGATATCATTTTATCGAGAAAAATTATATTGCGATAATTATAGTTATCGTTTTATCGCCCAGCCCTAGATGGGACTGAACTGGACTGGACTGTAATGGGACTGGACTGGAATGGGATGGGACTGGAATTGCATGGGACTGAACTGGACTGGAATGGGACTTGAATGGAATGGGACTGGACTCTCACCTGCAGGCTTCAGAACTGCTTTGAGTGGTCTCCGGCCTATGGAGGCCCAGTCTAAAGAAGGAGGAGTACGCCGTGAGGGCCACATCATTGAGGGATGAGACCCCATCAGCCTGTTCGAACAAGCTCTCCCAGTATGCTTTCAGTGCCAACGTGCCTGGCGGGTACTGCCCATACAGATGATTGTCCAGGATCTCAATAGCCTCTTGATTCACAGTGGACTCAAACTTACGGGCGAAGAACGTAGGCCGTGTTAGTTGCTGTTGTGGGGGAAAAAAGTGTGGGGTTGAATTGGTGCCAAATGTAAGGACAATTTCTAAGTAAGACACTGGGTCTCGTTCACTAATAATTGTGTGGATAATTTGTAACTTCTCACAAAAAACTTCTCTTTTCCCTAATTCACAACACATGCACACTAACAAATGAATTTGTTCTTAAGTTCGTTCTAATAATAAATTTAGAGTTTTCTAAATAAGCGACCATGTGCCAGAGGTTAGTAATTTGCATAAAACTCACCAGAACAATCTCCATACAAGTGCTTTCAGCACAACCTTTCCTTTCCAGCCTTCCGCCACTCTCAGCAAACAAGTCATTTTCTAAAGATGATCTCACAGCTTGAGGATCCATCCTCAAAACCACAAAAACTCCTTTTTATACAGACACAGATTAAACTTCATTTGAGTCAAATACCGCCTTGCTTTAGTAGGAAAGAATTCTTAGTAAACTTGAATACATGTCGACACCATTATGACAACAACAATTCAAAGGGTAAACGTTTAGTGGGAGTGAGTTTCTTTCGGTTTCCAGTGAAGGATTCAGTGCGTTTTGTCAGTTCCGCCTAGGGCTGTGCTGGTGTTGTGCCGAATTTCGACCCCCACCAAATTATTACCCCCCCCCCCTAGCATTGGTAGGTTTAGGATTAGTTGTGGGGGAGGGGTTAGGATTAGGCAATCAGGTACTGACTTCAACGAGGGGGGGTAATAATTTGGCAGGGGGTTGAAATTCGTCACAACACCGGTAAATTTACATTAATATTATGACAGGGGTGAAGCACAAAGCTCTGTTTACAAAATAAATAATAGGTTAGCAATTAAATGTTACATCGTAGCCATGGAAACATCTGGATTCGTGATGAATGAGAGAGCAAATTTAAGCTTTGTCGGCTTTGTATTCTGGTTTGCGATCTGGTCACCCGATTATCAGTGAATTTAACAATATTCCATTAGTTATTCCACTGGACATGGAATCTTTTCCCAAATCTTCACTCACGTCTCACCCATTTATTGGGGATTATAAACATTTCTTCCTTTGGTTCGCTTTTCAGTAGGCCTTTAATATTCGCATTCTTTACTGTGGTAAAGTAGAAAGACGCTGTAGGACAGATAGCCTACCTTTTTACTTGCACATCAAATTCTTTTTGACACAGTTTGTGCTTGTTATTAAACTTGGTAAGGCGCGTCAAGTTTCTTTGTAAAGCGCGTTTCAAACGCGCGGGTGATTTTAGTTTCGCTTTCTCTGACAGCGCAAAATCAAACATAGCCTAAATGTCTTGCCTTGTGGAAGATAAAATAAGCTCTTCAGACTTTTTACAAGTAGAAAACATGATATTAGAAAAGATATGGTCTCTTTCCTGCTCGTGTCCCACATCCCTGATCCCTCTCAAAGCGCAGAGCGGTAGGCTTAGGCTATATCACACGTCTTTGTGTGGAAATATAAAACAAATGTTTTTTTAAATATTTAAGTTTATTATATTATTTGAGTTAATATTATTTACTGATATTTATTTCAATGCTTTACAGGCTTTAGTGTGTTGTTTCATTGACGGAAGTGCTCAAATAAACATGCATGTCTGTTTCAAAATGGATGTTTGAGCCTCGTTTATTATTATTATTATTTTATTTCAAAATGTATTTAATTGTGATAGAGAAATCGATAAATATCACAGCCCTAGTTCCGCCCAACCCTCTAAAGCAAAACACCATGTCGTACCACAGTTTTCCATTTTTACCATAACACTGTTTAAAGAGCAGACATATACTTTAAAAACTTTCAGTGATAAATCTTCTCTTACAATAACTGTTCTGTTAATGACACTGTCAATCCAACTGTATGTGGGCAGGATAACAATAATCTGTAGTTTTCTCAAAAGCCTTTTGCTGACAAATAAACATGAATTTATCGGTCCAGGTAACACGGAGAACGAGTAAACAATGTTCATTTACATACTACCAACACTGTGTCAATACGGAGCAGGTTCAAAATCGACAAAGTTACACTTTAAGTGACATTTTAGGCACATTATTGTCTGATTTCACTCAATTTCATCAATGAAATAAGTTCCAAACATCTCTAAGCAAGCACACAGTGGTGTTTTGATGAATGAATTTGCGTTTTTGAATGAATTGGTTGAGTCGACGCTTCAGTGAGTTGTTGCCACCTACTGGTGGTTTTAAGTTCAATGTTTAAAGTATTGTTTTCCATATTCAAAATAATTTAATATTTAAATAAATATAAATTTAAGAATTTGACATAAAAGATGACATTTAATAAGGTTATAAAAAATGTCCCTACAAAAAAGGACTGTGCTTCTATAAAGAAATGTAACCGCCTTGACTGTTTATGATGTAATATATTTACGATAAAATATCATCTTAACATGGTTATAAGGCCATCCACAGTATGTTATCAAGGAAAACATTTCATTTCACGAATCATGAAAACATTCATACGCAGATTTCACACACAAGTTTGCGTGTACATGCGCTTAGTGAACGAGACCCACTGTTATCCTTTAAATGCTGACTTAATATATATTTATCAGTTCACAGACCTGTATTCTGATGAGGTCTGAGGGTTTGAAGTCATTGGGTGAACAGCCACACCAGTCCACTATGTGCTTGTACTGGCACTTGCAGCCCAACTTCCGGTTCCAGTTGGTCACACGCAGGTTATTGTCAACCAAAGTATCACACATGTGGCTGTTTCCCAGCACTGTGTGAAAGAAGGACTGAAAACCAGACAGAGAGGAATTATATAATATACCCTCAGGGACACAGCGCTTCATGTTTACTGCTCACTGCCGAACCAATTAAATTAAGTAAACTAACATGGAGTATCACATCAACAGTCATATGAATTTATGATTCAGATTTAATACACAATAACAGTGGCCAGATGTGCAGGATATGATATAACGCGCTTCTTTAAAGGGGTCATTTCACCATTTTTTTAAGAAAAATGGCACTGTTACCTTAAGGCGAGACACTACAGGCATAAAAAGTGTTTTTCATGCATCCGTCAATTTTGACATTTTGGACTTCTTGGCTTAACATAAAGTGTGTTTTCAGAATAGTGGAAAGAAAACCTAACCTAACTATCGCTTAGAGCACTTTATCTATTGGCGTCTGTAGATTTTAATTACAGTGTTTCAATCTTTAAAGGCCGTTTCTCAAAATGAGTTTTTCCTCCTACATCGAGCCAGAAATGTCCACTTCAGTAGCAGTTACATACACCAAACTTAACAGTTTTATTCTTATCTATATTCTCAAGGTTTTTAAAGAGGGGTTTGTTAATATATAATATTCCTGATTTTATACATTTTATTCCTAAAAAAAAAAAGAGATATCCAAAATCCCCTCTGTAAAACCTTTGACTCTCATATAATTCAAACCTATATGAACCTGACTTCATCCAATGTTCAGATTTTTGTTCAAAGAAATGTATGCAAATTAGTGCATATTTAATTAGATACTGCCTCATTTGCATATTTAAACATAACATTTCAGAAAACTTGTAATACAAAAAATGTTTGCAATTATCAATGTAATCAATTAACTGTGTATGTATGACGATATATATTCGTTATATTTCTTACCCTGTTCATCTGGGGTGTCTTGCCTTAAAGTTTTATTCTTTATTTTTATGTAAATTACTTATTTTCTGAAATATTAATAGTCCTAAAATAGTCTTCATTTTCTTTATGCATAACAGTTTTATTCTTATCTATATTCTCAAGGTTTTTACAGAGGGGTTTGTTAATATATAATATTCCTGATTTTATACATTTTATTCCTAAAAAAAAAAAAAAAGAGATATCCAAAATCCCCTCTGTAAAACCTTTGACTCTCATATAATTCAAACCTATATGAACCTGTCTTCATCCAGATTTTTGTTCAAAGAAATGTATGCAAATTAGTGCATATTTAATTAGATACCGCCTCATTTGCATATTTAAACATAACATTTCAGAAAACTTGTATTTGTAAAAAAAAATGTTTGCAATTATCAATGTAATCAATTAACTGTGTATGTATGGTGATATATATTCGTTATATTTCTTACCCTGTTCATCTGGGGTGTCTTGCCTTAAAGTTTTATTCTTTATTTTTATGTAAATTACTTATTTTCTGAAATATGAATAGTCCTAAAATAGTCTTCATTTTCTTTATGCATAATCATTTCTTTTTACTATGTATAAAAAAAAAACAGTTTGATTTTTTCTGCGTGTGCCGGCACGAGCAGAGGATGTACATGTGTCCAAAAGGCAGTACCTCAGCAGGCAGTAGAGCGTAGGTGTAAAACTGCTTGAGCCCCGTCACCAGCTCGTCCTGCGAGTTCACCACATACTCCACAAACTTGCGCGTGATGGAGAACCAGTCCGAGCCTCCTGACACCTCCAGCCCCTCAGGGATGCTGCGCTCGCCCAGACGCCACATGTGGTTGTCACATTCGTGGAACAGGCGGTCCAAACCCTGCTTCTTAATGAACCTGCGTGACAGGAGAGAGCAGGATGATGACTGCTGTCAGCGCAAACACTGTCACGGCTGCATTATTATGTAAGCGAGGCGTGTCAAAAGTGTCAAGACGGTATAAATATCTAGAAATCATAATGAATGACAACAGGAGTCTCATTAAAAGGCTGAAATTCGTGAGTAAAAGAAACAAACAACGCTATAAAGTGGTTCGGTGCAGACTTTTATTAGCATTTCTCAAGCTATTTGATTGCTTTTTTTAATCTGACTATATTCAGTGAATAAAACCAACACAAACAAACAAACAAACAAACAAACAAACAAACAAACAAACAGGAAATTAATATCGCAGAGGACCCCTGTAGACTAGTGTGTAAGGGATCAGTAAGTATTTAAAGGTTAGTGCAGATGTTTGCAAAAAAGAAAACTTTGATATTCATGATTAAAACATTTCGCATTTTTGAAAATGTGTATTCAATGTGTAAGGAAGAAGTTATTACTTCATTATACCACTTGTAAATAAATTATTAAGTCTATAAATCAAATGTAGTGCTTTTATTCTCTTCAAATGCATGAAAACAAAGATCACATTTTTAAGAATTAGACACAAATTTTAAACTTTTTTTTATTTTTTTTATTGTCTCGGACATCGTTATTAATCATGAACCCACAAATGGAGCTGGTCTTTTTTTTAAAATACTTATATGCACTACAGTTCAACAGTTTGGGTTCAGTAAGATTTTTTGAAAGAAGTCTCTTCTGCGTTTTTATTTGATCAAAAATACAGCAAAAACAGTAATATTGTGAAATATCATCTTTCTTATTTTAAACCATTTTAAAATGTTATTTATTCCTGCTGTGATGGAAAAACAAATTTTTAGTAGTGATGGACAGAAATTAAATTTCAGAAATTAAAATTAAATGAAATATAAACATTTAAATGATGGCTGTAATCATTTGTTTTTAAGACATTTATTCAAACATATATTAAATAATGAAGACACCACTAATAGGTTAAGTAAAACTATTGCTGCCTTCATGTGCAATGGAAAAGATGATATTTTCCACTTGTGAACTGGTATTTACCAGTGTGTTGTGTTCAAGTGCTTTTGTTGTCGTAATGTAGTACAAAAAAAAAAAAAAAAAAAAAAAAAAAAAACGTAAATGTGGTGCTTTCTGATGATTAAAACATAATTAATAATTTAAAAAATAAATAAAATGACATAAAATGATCAAATATGAACCAAGGAAATTGTGGCAAAGTTGAAAATTGAGTGTTAACGCATTATATTACAATTGTTAATGACACAACATTGTATAGGCTACAAAAACTATCCGCTAACAGTATTCACGTCTCTTGCGTTGCTCTCCGCCATTTTGAAAAGGTCAAAGGTTATCTCATCTTGGCAACTCGTGCATCAAAATATTCTACGAGCTGCCCAGTGGAAAAAAACACATGAGGGGGTGTTCATGTGCATTTTCCACGTCGGCTTTTGGTATTTACCATAATTACCATAGCACGTGAAGGCACCATATAATAAATATGGAATATAGTGCATATATGTAGCAAAATTCTGCTCTCTAAAGTTTATTTTTCTAGCTGACTATTGAGTTTATGGTCATCGAATGGCTTTTCTGCTGTAAATGTGATGTTACGTTAGCCTGGCAAGCCAGACCTACATCAAGATGTTAGGTCTGGAAACTCACCATAGTCACGGCTCAATCCGAGGGGCGGGATAAACGGCTGTCTTTCAAATTCCCTCTGCACGCAATAGGACAGCGCTTCAACCAACCAGAGCGTTTTCCCAACAGCGGAGCTTAGTTGATAGATTCAACTTTTGCCATATCTGGCCGGCAAAACGACGAACACATCTTCCTTTTTTTAAGAATGACTTAAGTGCCGTTCTTTGCTCTTTTCTCAAAGAAAAAAATAACTCCCAAGTCCTCCAGAGTCGCGGCCAAAGCCGATTCGAAAGACCGTTGTTCTCCATCAGCAGCCGTCATTCTTTGTTTTCAAGTAGCAGCAGCCAGGTAACTGTCGCAACTCTGTCGTGTATGTTAAGCCCGCCCCCGCCTACTCTATACACAACGTGATTGGCCTGACCCAATCTGGGTTTTTGCAGCGAGAAGGTTTATTGAGAGTTGCTAGACGTACCTGGCTGCGAAATACATTTTGCTGCCGCTAGGGTGCGTCTAGATTTCTAGGCTAATGTTACGTGGCATTGTTTACAAGCGGTTTTATTGACGTCTTTCCTCCGGTTGAAACACTGGTTGAGCGATTACAAGTGACATGATTCATTTCAGTTAGTTTTTAATGTTTCTTTTACCATACCTTCTGATGTTCACCCATGTTTATTTAATGCTGTAACTAGTACTAAGGAGGAGATGAGATAATCGTTTCGTATTAAAAGTACCAAAGCTCATGGCAGGCATTGTGCTTTGTTTCAGGCTTTAAAAATCAAGAAATCGATATTGTCAATAAGGATTCTGCCTTAACCTGTTAAGCTTCACCAGTGCGTCGGCGCACTGAAGCGTTTTTTATTTATTTAATTCAAAATTACTATCAGATTTAATGTTATACCTTGACAAACTATACATCATTAAAAAGATATAAGACTCAAGTTTCAGTATTTGACCACTATTGTATTCTGAGAAACTCATAGTGACAGTTATGTCTTAATTTGTGTCAGGAGTTATGAAATGAAAAAATGAGTCGATACCTTTAATATGAATTATGCGCGTCAGCCGCTCCCATTCATAAAAAACTCCCGTGCTGTCGTCATGACAGCGATACACAAAACAACGTCCCTCAGGGCTTTAGCTCAAAAATGTGCAGATTTGGAGAAATATTGATAGATTCTTTTAGATTCACATCATATTTCTATAGACAGGAATAATATTTATTGAATTTATACCCAAATGCGTCAATGTAATCTTTATGAGCGTTTGGTATTCTAATTCACAGTGTTTTCAATTCATACCAATAGGCTGAGGGCGCTATATGCACAGTAATGGCGCTTTTCCACTGCATGGTACGGCACGGTTCGGCTCGGTACGGTTCGACTCGGCGCGGAACGGTTCGGCTCGCTTCGCTTTTCCACTGCGTGGTACGACTCGACTCGGTACGGCACGGTTCGGTTCGCTTTAGCTCGGTTGCTTTTCCATTGCAGTTAGTACCGCTTCAAACTGGGTGGGACTGATCGTTATAGTTGCCGCCTCTACTGCCATGACATCATCGTAAACGCGCCACATTTCAAACGCACAACACAGGGGATGGTGCTCTTGATTCTCGGCATGTGGATGTTTTTAAATTAAATTAAACATTCTTATAATGGTTTACTATATGGAATGAAAATTCTTAACGTGTAATTAAACGTTGCGTTCATATTCTGGGCTCATCTGGTTTTTTGTACATAGCAAGCATAGCCTACTTTGTTATGATTTTAGTATCATAATGATTAATAAATGCACGCACAATTATCCGTGAACTTGATTTGAACAAATGCCTTACAACTTGTGTGTGCAAAATTCAGAATTAAATAAATGTGCAGCAATCTTTACAAATAGAGAGTCTAGGCCTAATGTACTGTTTTAAACTAGCCTACTGCCATAAAAAAAGCGCATTTAGTTAATGTTGTTATTTTTTTCCATCTGCCTATGTTGATTATGAAAAGTGAACAGCACGAGTAGAGAGACATGGAGCAAGTCGGACATAATTTTGACCACTTCATTAAGTTTTGTTTTGTAGAAAACATTTCTTTAAAGTGAATTTCGTTTTGTATAAATTGTATCTTAATTTTAATAATTTTTTCATCAAAATAAATAAGAAGCAAAATAGACAATTTAATCATTGAGGCGCCCGAGCAGTCACTTGCATTGTACGTTAACTGGAGCGCATCTCATCCTCAAATACACAAAGCTTGAAATGTCTTTAAACGAAATAATTCAAAACAAAAAGAAATAGGCTACTCTCTTATGTAATCCATTATGTGCATTTCTCTCTATAGGCGCGTTTACTACGAATATGGCGATCGGCAACTTCATCTTTGCCATGCACAGACACTGACAGAAAACACTATTTTATAAATAAAAATCAGTGCATGCGTTTTAATAAAATTAAAACTTTAATTGTGATCATTAAAATAATTGAATATTAAATATTGTGTGGCCAAGTTTTGCTCATTTATTAATAGTAGCCTATATATATATAGGCTATATATAGGCGTAATTTTATTAAATTGAACAAGCGCAAAATTCAGCATTCAATCAAATATTCAAAAAGACTTAATAATAATGTTATTTCAACATAATATCTCGTTATTTCGACATAATGTGCGTGCAACAAGCAAGACGTGCATTTGTAAATCCGTGGACGCGTGCATTTATTTTTAATTATAAAATAGTGTTTTCTGTCAGTGTCTGGCAAAGATGAAGTTGACGATCGCCACGCGCCTATAGAGAGAAATAACATTATTATTAAGTCTTTTTGAATATTTGATTGCAGAATTTTGCGCTTGTTCAATTTAATAAAATTACAACTTGTGATCATTAAAATAATTGAATATTAAATATTTTGTGGCCAAGTTTTGCTAATTTATATATATATATATATATATATATATATATATATATATATATATATATATATATATATATATATACATACATACACACACACATATGTGCGTTAAAAATGATCCGGCGCCGCCCCTGACTGCAAGAAACAGTTTGCAAGAAACTTTTTAACTGCAAGAAACTACAGCGTTGGCTGTTGTCTACTGGCTATTTGAATCTAGCGGGTTTGTCTCGTGCATGGTCTCGTGTCGCAAATACAATGACACTGGTAGTGACGATTCTGTCTGACCAATCAGTGATCTGCAGTGTTTTCACGTCACATTTTAGTACCGGTACGGTACGCTTGGAACCTCAACAGAGGTGGTACCATTTAAAGCGAGCCGAAGCGAGCCGTACCGTACCGTACCATGCAGTGGAAATGCGCCATAAGTGAGCCGTACCGAACCGAGCCGTACCGTACCATGCAATGGAAAAGCGCCAAAGCGTGCCGTACCGAACCGTGCCGTACCGTACCATGCAGTGGAAAAGCGCCATAATATAGTCCATATATGGCACATGAAGAAGAGCCATGATCATGTGACATTCCAGGAAGCCTCGAACACACACACAGCTAACAGAGATCGGCTGTAATCATGCAGATAAAAGATGTTTTGAAGACAATAAACATGATTGCAATGATATCTGATTTGCCTGTGTTCTTCAAGCCATGCCAGGTATTTTTATAATAATAGATTATATTTATAATGTAATGCTAATCTATATAGACTTCATCATTGTGCATAATACTATCAAATAATATATTTTCTGTCTGATTTTTTTATCTGAAGCTAAATTAGATCACAGAAGATTATTTAAAACATTCGGCTTGAGTTATAAAGTACGTTTTGAACATAAATATGGTTTTAATCTCATATATTGTCGTGTATTGATGGTGTGCTAAGCTAACATGCTAGCTAGCCCTAACTGTTAGTCACATGACATGGTCTTGAAAAACATTTAACTAAATACAGAGTTTTGGGCTTATTATCTTCAGATTTTAAACATAAAATGTTTAGACATGTGGCTTTAGCTGTAGTGCATTTCTAGATTGCTCCAGTGCCAATTTCAATTTTATTTTCATGAGGATGTTTCATAAAAAATAATTTCTAATAACTTTACAAAACTTTGAAGCTATTTATAACAATTTTTGTCATTACGACAATAATTAATTCTACATTTACAATAAACTGCCAGGTGTCAGCTTTCAAACGAGATCATACTTGTGCTTTTAGTACAAAGGGTTCATGAACTGTATCAATTGTTTTAGTTTGGGTATGTCATTTCTGGGGATTTTTCAAAAGTGGCGTTGCAGCTTAACAGGTTAAAGGAACACTCCACCCTTTTTTTAAATAGGGCTAATTCACCTTCTTTTCTACATTTAGATAGGTGGGCAAATGCATTTTTGTCTCAGTACATGCATTGTTTTAGTTTGACAGGGTCGGCGCTAGCTTAGCTTAGCATAATGTATGGAATCCTTTGTTGCCAGCTAGCATGTCCTGAGTAAAAGTGATATAAAAAAAAAAAACCCCCTAATTACTTCTTCTGGCCTGCGTATTCCCAACAAGTACAAATAGCGATGCAGATTAACATATCTATGCATATTAACACTAGGCGATTTCCTATGCAGATATTGACTTGGGACTATATTAGGGTGAAGCACTGCCACTTGGGCGCAGAGATATCACGCCCAAGTAGCAGTGCTTCGCCTGTGCTTCCCCCTAATATAGTCCTTAATATATAAGTCAATATCTGCCTAGGAAATCGCCTAGTGTTAATATGCATCGCTATTTGTACCTGTTGTGAATACGCAGGCCACAAGAAGTAATTATGTGGTTTTTTTTTATATATCACTTTTACTCAGGACATGCTAGCTGGCAACAAAGGATTCCATTCATTATGCTAAGCTAAGCTAGCGCCGACCCTGTCAAACTAAAACAATGCATGCACTGAGACAAAAATGCATTTGCCCACCTATCTAAATGTAGGAAAGAAGGTGAATAAGCCCTATTTCAAAAAACAGTGGAGTGTTCCTTTAAAATTCAACCGCAAAATCAGTGCAAGAGTTGGTCAATTTGATTCAATTAATGCATTCATAACTCTGATCCCAAATTTTTTAAATTCACATAATCCCTTCCCATTTTAGAGCCTCACTAGATGTGGACAGTGTATCAGAACTGCTAACCTTACCTGGAGTAACCTCAGAGTTGAATCGAAAAATGAGCTTACCTTGCGTTCTCTCTGCCGTGAGACTTCAGGAAGTTCTTGTCACGGTTCTGGGAGAGAAAAGCCACAAGCTCATCGTTGGTCCTGTTTGAAACCGATAGTGAGAGAGGAGAGAAGAGATAAAAACGAGGGATTATGTCAGAAGCCCAGCGCTGACTGCAGGGTGGCGTGGGTGAAGTCTTCATCTGGAAGGAATTAGCTGCTGCTGACAGGATTTTGGTCGGTATCAACGTCTACATGTGCATCGGGCCACGAACACAGATTTGTCTTATTTAGCTCACTTTAAAAAAAGCATCAACAGCTGGAAGGATTGTGAAATTATAAGGCTCTGATGTGTTGCAGAAATCCTCCCGAAACAGATTGCAGAGAAAGAGACAGATTTGCCAGCAACATCACGCTTGTACACAATGAGAACGGCTCAGACATAAACTCACGAGAAGGCTCCTCGATATGCATCTCTCAAATCAGTATCATCAATTTATCATTTAAAAAAAAATGTCACCGAGTTTATTGCAATGAATTCTGGGATTTGCTTTCTTCGGGAAGAACAGCACTGAAGGCATCGTCGTCTATCTTTTGGAATAGCTTCGTCCAACTGGGGTTCGCGGGGGAGTTCATGGGGTGATGAAAAGCTAATAATTAATCAAATCAAATGCAAAATTGCAACAAATAAATTGGTTTTATTTGCATCAATAAATCCTATTCCTTTTATAGTATGTATAGTAGTGCAATTTCCAAATCAAAAGCAGCAATTTAAATCAGTATGTTATCTGTTGCACAGCATGTTTTAGAGTGAAGTGTGGCACTGTGTTCATTTACACGCGTGCAGCTCATGATGCGGTGATCTCAGAGCGGCTTTATTCACATCAAATGCTGATTCTCATCAAACTGCATCTCTGCATGTGCATAAGGGACCACAATGTGTGCTAGTTTCTCTTTATTTACACATTCACATTATTCCGAACATATTTGTGGACGGAAGTTTACAGCACTTCAGCAGTATCCGCCAAAATAAAAGCTCGAGGATTTTGAATGTTTACAGCTTGAGGGTTTGAACTTTTAAAAGGGAAGAATTTAAGACTTAAACATGAGTATTGTAACTTGTAGCTTGTCGTGCAATTCTAAATTACAATAGTAATCTATTTCTGTCTTCACTTATAATTGGAATTAAAACTAAATATGTTATAATTGTATTTAAACATTTTAATAATTTTTTTTTTTAAACTACCAAAAAAAAAAAGATTAAATATTTTATCTGTTTACTTGCATGTCACGTGACCATAAACCATCATTAGAGAACCATGAATATCCGAATATCCGTCATTAAATTATTAAAATCTTAACTTTTACTATTAATTTTACATCAAAGGGGTTCAGCTGACAAAAATGTTTGGGAAATCCTGGACTAGTCAATTAGTCAGTTCATGTAGGTTTTTCCCTTTTAAAGAAAATCCATAGTTCAGTCATGAAACTCTATCCGAGCATTGATTGGCTCTTCTAAACCCATTGACGTAGCCAATCAGATGTACGTCCTAATCCACATATTCATTTATTACCATTCCCTAGCCGGCGTCCAGCAGCGTGATATGAAAACTCTTGTTTTACCCTCCTCCTCCCCAGCTCCACCTGGATTGATCTGCTAGGGGTCTTCACTAATTTTCTTACAGCAGCATGTTTCCTTATTACGCATGTTATTTTAACTAAGCTGAACAAATCCTCGTATTTGATCAGCTGCAGCATAGTAGATCTCATTTGCCAAAATCAAGCATACGTACATTGCATGCCCAAATTAGAGTTGTCATGACCTACCGGCAAAGTTCAGATCTACCCCTGATCTAACACACCTGTCTCTAATTATCAAGTGCTCCAGAAGATCTTAATTAGCTGGTTCAGTTGTGTTTGATCAGGGTTGGAGCTGAGCTTTGCAGGAAGGTAGATCTCCAGGAACAGGATTGGGCACCCCTGACCGAAGGCAATGCTGACCTGGTGGGGAAGTCGGTGGCACTGAGGTTGATGAAGAAGTCCCACTTCCAGTCCAACATGGACAGCAGATCATGCATGCTGCGCAGGTAGGCCTTCAGCAGACTGGCCCCGCCCCAGATGGTGACCATGCGCCAGGGCGTGGCTCTCACGTTGGAGTAGAGCTCCGCCATCTCAAGCACTTCCCGATGCATGTAGTTTGAACGCTGTAAGGGACAACATAACAGTCTTCAATTAACGAAGACTAATTCATAACAGTCTTCAACGATTAATTGAGAGTTAATTTAAACGAAGATCGATCATGGGAATTTGTGTAAATTGACATCCCTATCATATTATCATATTCTCATCTTCAAGATCATTGACTATGAATATATGAAGTGATCATATACTCATCTTCAATGATCTTGAAGATGAGTATATGATAGGGATGTCAATTTACACAAATTCCCATGATCGATCATGGTTTAAATGAACGAACAATTAATCGTTAACCTAATACTGTACTATTAGGCATAACAGCATGACAGGGAGTGCAAATGTTGCTCAAAACGAACGCTATGTTCCTCACCAAATGAATGAGAAGGGTTTTAATCTAAATAAAGGGATAGTAGGATCGAAAAATGAGTCGATGTGATTGATCATTTATTAAATTACTGTATGTTACTGTACAATTACTGAATGTGTACAGTAACTCATGTTAATACGGCAACTAAACCCAGAGAATTCACAACAATTTATTAAAATGGTGTTCTCATTATAATGTTGTGTAATCTGACAGTCCCAATAATAGTTATTATAAGTCGTGCATTGCTGAATCAACAACACTGGTGAAATGGAGCACTTTGCTAATGCGTTATTTAACTCAAATAAACAGCGTATATGCGATTAATCAATCATATATCATTAATATATATATACACACAGAATAAACATAATATTACAAATTATATCTGCACAAAACAAAAGGCTGCGAATGCACACACAAACGTATAGTCATGATGAAGGTGTAACTAGGCTACAGCTGTAAAATGGTCCCAAACGTAAGTCCGGCGAGCTCACATCATTTTTCTTAGTTTTATCGATTAAATGTATTATCGACAATTAATCGTTAACATCCCTAGTATATGATGAAAATTGTTCAGCAAGCATGTTACTGCAGCAGTGCAGTTTTAGCTGTCGTAACTCTTCTGCTGCTGGGTGAGGGAAGATTTCTTGCCAGGAGTTTAGTTTAGCTCTGAAGAACTTTACTTTTAAGAGGCTAAAACCTGAAATAACTTCAAATGAAATGCTAGAATCAAACGAGACAGGCATGTCGAGAGGAAGAGACAGAGCAGATGTTGTGCCAAATCGTATCAAGGTGTGAGAAGTATTCCTCCAGTAAAAGGACCTGGTTTACCACAAGTTCTGACAAACCTCAGCTCTACACACACACCTTTGTTCTCCAGCATGTGAGCTGACGGCCACCGAGTGTCTCTAACACTCAAGTTTCAATCAAGAATCAATCCCACAGGGCTGTCTTTAAGGGCACTAAAGCTTTTGGCATGGAACAGAGACATACCAATTTGAGTCTGAGTTCGGTTGATTTGGGGTCACAGTGGCTTTCTGAACTCCTGACTGTTTGAACTCTGGTGTGGTTTGCAGTTAGTCTGAAACTAGTAATGCATCAAAATCAAAAAGCAAACAAAAATTGTGGACCTGCAGAGTCAAAAACGGAAACTAATGCTAATTTTAAAATAGCCTTTGTGTGAAATAATGATACTATTACTACACATATATATAATTATTATTCTTTATTTCAGACCCATGGGTCCATATTAAAAAAGAAAAAGAGAGATACATACAAACATACATTTTGACAGACAACAGACAAAATTTAAAAGACATACAAGCTTTCATTCCAATGCTTCCAGAAACAGGAAAACACCTTGTATCACTTAATATAATATCATTTAAGACCATTATGATACTATTTTTTGAGTCACTCAACCGACATATGAAACTATACATACACTTCCATAAGACAGCATTCAAAGTGGGTACATTATTAGAAACAAATATTTGGCTTGCACTTGTCCACCTTGGAAGCTTAAGCAAAATTCTTAGGGCATCATTAAATGCCACCTGGAGCTTTTTCATTTTAGCTTTAGCATATTTACACCACAAGTGGCCTGTATAAAGAGAAGTACAGTATATGCCCTAAATAGAGCTATTTTAACATCATCTGTACACATATAAAATTTACGAGCCAGCATATTAGCTTGCCCATACAACTTACAGCACTGGCGTTGCACATCATCATCATCATCATTTAAATCATCTCTAATGATGTGACCCAAGTATTTTACTTTATTTACCACATTTAAAACTTGGTCATCTATATAAAAAGAAGGAAAATTTAGCTTAAGGTCCTCTTTGGTTTTAAATATTATGGTCCTCTTTTTAATATTAAATTTAATATCATGCTGCACTCCATAACTTGAACATACTCGAAGCAGCCGTTGTAATCCTATACTAGAAGGAGACATAACTAAATCATCAGCATACATCAAAAGGTTAATGAGACTATCACCTCTTATTACACATCCAGTCTTGCAATTATTTAAGTCTACAGAAAGACCATCCATGTACAGGTTAAAAAGAAGAGGTGACAATTATCCCCCCTTGCCGAACCCCATTCGTCATGTAAAACGGTTCCGATACGTTCTTACCCCATTGAACTTTTATGTACGTTTAATGTACATACCAAAAATTTTAAATTCTTATCAGATATGGGGAAACCCCTCTTTCTTGCAATTTTAAAAATAACTTAGTATGATTAATTTGATCAAACGCCTTAGATGCATCTAAAAAACACACGAAAACTGTAGAACTATGTACATTATACTTACTAGCTACTTCTTTTAATGAATATATGCATAGATCAGTGCCATGCTTACTTTTAAAGCCAAATTGATTATCCGTAGTTGTTAAATATTCTTTGAGCCCATCCATGAGGATTCGCTCAAATACTTTTGAGATCACACTTGCCTTTATAAAGTTTTTACAGCAGATGCCACTGAAAACACGGTAAGTCTATCCCTCACAGCCTCACATTCATTCCTGTAATGGCGCTGCTCTGAGTAAGGTCTATAACATACAGGCTCCAACCATTTTAAAATGTTAAAATATTGTTTAAATTTATAGACAACTGCATAGAAAAAAAGAAATATTTAAAATGACAATAAATTACAGTTGTTCTTGACTTTAAAGGAGAACTCCGGTCAATTTTAACATTGAGCTAATCGGTTGAAGTCCAAAGTAGTCGATTGTCGAGTTCACGCGCATAGGTTTAGTTACCTATGATCACGCGCGTGAACTCGGCAATCGACTACTTTGGACTTCAACCGAAAACAGGATGTAAACACAGGTATTTGCGCTGGCTTAAATAACATCATTTTTATACATATCTTTCACATCTACTGCAGTCAGATCCACTCGTGTTCACTCTGAAGGAATCACTCACATTTTCTGTGCACTTGTAATGACACATCAAGGATGTTAAGAGGCTAAAAGCAGGTTTAGTACTTGCCCCATTGAAGTCAACAGGGTGCAAATTTTAAAAATAGAATAACTCGGTGTAGGCAACACCGATTTTTGCCGTTGTTCTCTGTATTGACAGCACTCCAAATGTACAAAAAAATGAGCTCAATGTTAAAATTGACCGGAGTTCTCCTTTAAGTGTCATTAAACCCGGTGCTGTTTCATGTTTAGTGACCTAGACTATATGAAATATGTCCACAAGAACTTGAAACGCACTCGCTCCGGTCCGTTTATAAACTATATGATCCGCATAGCGAGCGTTCATGGCGTTCCGCGCAGAAATGCGTGTGTTTTTGAATTCTCCGCTGTAATGCGATCTCATGCTTAATACAACGCAGTGATTGGATTGAACAAGCTCTTTCTCATGAATAAATGCAGAGAGTCGCTCGAGGCCAGCTGACGTAGAATCACGCCCGCAGCCAGTCGTGACGTTGCCTCGCCTTTGCTTTTCAACCCGGAAGAACAAAATTGCTTGGGAAACCGCAAAAAAACAAAAAAAATTTCACTCATTGATCAAATTTATAAGTATTTTCAGTGCAAAAAAGGTAAACAATGTAGCAATGTATGAAGCGCAGCTCATACAGAAGTCACTCTCAAACCAAGCAGATTTGAAGAACGGTCAACGTGGCGAAACCGCGTGAACAACTTTAAAGCGTTGCGAAATTTGTGTGGGAAAAACCTTTCGCCCTCGAGCGGGATTCCCAATAGTGTGGATTTCTATTGAATTTTGCAGAACAATGGTAAATGTACTCAATGAACCACAAATCGTTACTTCCGCAGGGCTCGCAAAATTTCAAAATCGCTGGTAGCCCTTCGGGCAGGCACTCTCCAGATTTTGGTGGCCCGAAATGAATTTTACTAGCCCATTATAAAAAGACTACATTTTTAATGTAGAATATTGGTTAGGAGTCAACACAATGAATAAAAAACTTTTTCAAAACACAAATATCAACAAATATGCATCTGATTCTAACTGAACTGAAATTTGTGTGACCAGTATGGAACAAGAATCAGTCTGTGTCGGTGGCTCAGCCCCCAATGAGGGTATGATAAAAAAAAAAAATAATAAGTAACTCTTTAGTTTAGGGTCTAATGCTCACTATTAACTTGTTTCATTAACATGCAGATAGCAGGGTTTTTTCATCACTGAGGTCCCGAATGTGAGATATGCTAGTTAGGGGGGTTCGGGGTAGAGCTTAGATCGGGCCCAACAAATCAAGCCCGACCCTACCCGAGCCCGAGCACGTTGTGTCCGAGCCCGGCCCGGCCCGACACATTCACTGTAATTATGAGCCCAAGCCCGATTTAAACCCGACCATATGTGGGCCGTTATAACCAGGGGCGGCGCCAGAATATTTTTTAACGCAGGTGCTGCTGTGCTAGATCATTTAAGCTACAGGGGGGAGCTGCGCAGTTATATATATTATATAAATACTATTAATAAATGAGCAAAAATTGCCCACTCAATATTAAATATTCAGTTATTTTAATTATCACAATTAAAGTTTTAATTTTATTAAATTGAACAAACACACAACATTCAGCATTCAATCAAATATTCTTAAAGATTAATAATGTTACTACAACATATTGTTATTTCAACATAATATGTGTGTGAGCAACAAGCAAGATTTGTAAATTCGGTGACAGCGTGTGTTACGAGTTTCAAATGGTGTACTGTAAGTGACCGCGAAGCGCCGGCGACTGCATGTCATGATTATATTGTCTGCTATAGGCCTATTGCTTTTTATGTATTAAATCCAGGCAATTGGAATGTATTAAAATTAAGATACAATTTATACAAAACGAAATTCACTTTAAAGAAAAGCTTTCTTCAAAACGAAACTTAACAAACTTGAAACTAAATGTGCTTATTTAATAGCTAAAACACGTAGGTTACTACAGACACTCTTTTTGTACAAATTGCAGCACATTCATTTAATTCTGAATTTTGCACATGTAAAGGAAAGGCATTTGTTTGTGCATAGTAAACATATCTGTAACATTTATCAAGTTCATGTGCGTGCATTTATTAATTATCTTATGAATAATGCGACAAGGAAGAAGCATGTAAACTGCATTGTTTATTCAGAAATAAATGAATGGATCGGAAAAGTAACAAAAGAGGACATTGAGGCCTGAGGCTGACTACTATGATAATTTCTGCCATGGCAAGACTGCTTCATGTGTCTGTTCATCGTCGAAGTCCCCGTTTTTTTTTTTGCTGTCAGCGAGCAGCGTGCCGCATTTAACATTTAATGCACGAGACAAAGCCAACACATATTGTCACTCCGCACGACTAGTTTAAAATGTTTCCATACCTCCGATTTTCCTCCAAACTTGCTCAAAGTTATTTCTTCTGTTTAATTTTTTTTCTTTGCTTCTTCAAGCTCCATGTTGCACTTAAGCAGCAGAATAGTAGCCTACAGCACGCACAGCAGGTGTGATGCGTCACGCGTGCGAGACTGCGAGTGAGAGTGGACGAGACGCTGCGCATGACACGTAACGTGCTTTAGCCTATCAAGGGCCCGACCCGACCCGGCCCGAATACAGTGGCGGGAAATATCGAGTCCGGGCTCGGGCTCGGGCAGAGAATCTAAGCTCTAGTTCGGGGGCACCCCTGAGAAAATGTAGATTTCTCTGATCTACATATGTGCATTTTAAGATGTTTTGAAGGCCCAAAAAATTGGATAACAATAGCTTTAAAACCATGTAAGTGGGCAGCTGATTATTTTCCTCTCCTCATCAGCATCACACTCCTATTCTCTTTGTTTTTCTCTTGCTCTGTCTCTTCCCCTCCTAAAGCTGAGCTTTGACTGATAGAGGCTTTTCATTTTTGTCTGTCAGTGAAGAAAGTAAACATAGGGTCAACTGATAGGTTGATTAATGAATCATTTTCTCAGATGCATTAATTTACTGAAAGCTACTAGGAAAGCTAGGTAGCCTAACTAAGTTTATTGAATTCATTCACAATATGTACACATTCATTATTGATCTTATTCCTAATACAGGGCCGTAGACAGGGCTTTATAATCAAAGAGGTCCTGCATTTAAGGTTATTAGGGGGTTTAAATTTTGTATTTCTCGGATATGTCCATTTCAAGACGTTTGAAGGCCAAAAAAGGATAAGAAATAGCTTTAAACCCATGTCAGCAGGCAGTAGATGATACCTGCTCTCACTTCTTATCCATCACTCTTTCTTTTTCTCTCAGTCTCCTCATCTTGCCATCTCTTCTCCTAAAGCTGAACTTTTTTAATTTACTGAAGGCTACAAATTGTATATTAATTCTCAACATGTACACATTCATTATTAATATTGTGCCTATGATGAAAACGGCTTTGTTAATGCTAATGTCCCCTCACAATGACAGTAAACTAATTATTAGTCACATTACATAGGCCTATTTTCAGTTCAAAATGGCGAAATTCGACAAAAGTATATTCATTTGCCTGATTATTTTTGTCATTTGTTTCACATTTATGACCTAAAAATGCTGTCAAATATTAAATGTTTAGTTTAGCTACTTACATCTTATCTCGCACTTGACCGTAAACTGAAGCGTCGAGTCACTCTGCTCAAATTCGCGCTCAGCAGCTTCTTGTGAACATAAAGCCCGCCTACTTTGATTTGATTGGTCATTCTGACATTGACGAGCACCGCAGACCAATGAGACTCAGATGAACACACACACACCCTGTCCTCTCTGTTTCTGACGTGCTCGGCGCCGCTTCGGATTGAAGATGAAGAACGCGCTGAATCTGACTGAAGCGAACACTATTTCAGATAGCCCGTCGGGCAGGCCGGTTATGCATTTTGGTAGCCCGACTGGAAAACACAATAGCTCCGGGACGTCGGGCAGGCGATTTTGCGAGCCCTGTTCCATCATTTCCAACTCAAACCGAGACCCTTTTTTTAAAAGTGTATTTATGGTTCATGAGGCTGTTCTTAGATGCATATAAATTCTGAGCAAAATTTTGTTTTCATACCATTTTAATTTGTGAAAATTCCAGTTGGGTTCTTCAAACTTACCTTATCCACATGGATGTAGTAAAAGTGGTCTTTATGATAGATGGCTTTTAGGAGACGTTTCAACTGTCGGACTGCTCGTCCATGAACCACCAGCACGAAAACCACCCTGACCGGGTTCTCCACCTTGGAGAGGTCAGTGTCAGAAAAATCTGCATGCTGGATGGCACTGGAGATCACTGAAGATGGACAGAGAGAAAACAAACAAACTATACATGTCAAGTCAAGTCAAACCACCTTTACATATATATAGCGCTTTTTACAATACGGATTGTTTCAAAGCAGATTTACAGTGATAACAGGGAATTAATGCAACAACGATTGTTTTGGCTGTACAGCAGCTCTAGAAGAAAGACATTATCCAGTTTAAGGAAGTTCAGTACTGTATTACATGCCAATTAAAGGAATAGTTCACTTCAAAATGAAAATTCTGTCATCATTTAGGCTACTCACCCTGATGTTTCAAACCTGTATGAATTTCTTTAATTCTGCTGAACACAAAAGAAGATATTTTAAAGAATGTCGATAACCAAACAGTTCATGAACCCCATTGACTTCCATAGTATTTTGTTTTTCCTACAATGGAAGTCAATGGGGTCCATCAACTCTCTGCTTACTGACATTATTGAAAATATCTTCTTTTGTGTTCAGCAGAAATAAAGAAACTCATACAGGTTTGAAACAACATGAGGGTGAGTGCATGATGACAGAATTTTCATTTTGAAGTGAACTATTCCATTGACTTTCAGACATGACGGATGAAAGAGTGCAGTTACCATGCTGTGGGCAAAACTGAGGCAGAGACTGAGGCATGAGCAGTCCTGCTTGGTGCTGGCAGACGATGTTGGCGATCTCCTGTCGGCACTGTCGTGAACCAGCACGCTGGAGGGCAGACAGGGCGTCCTTGCCCGAGATCTCACATTTGGGCACAAAGTCACTGCTCGGGACTTGAGGAGCACCCTCGACGCTGCCTGGCTCTCCGGGTGCCACTAGATGGATTTTGGCCATTTCCCCTCGCTGGCTCTCGCTGAAGTTACGGCTGCTTGAGGGATCGTAATGAGCAACTTTTTCAACAACCACTCTATCTTCCAGCCCGCCAAGGCTCTTGTCCTTCAATGAGGGCTTGCTTCTCCGTCTAGACACCCTCCTGATGATGGTGGTCACGGCGGGCCGATCCTCACGCTGCCTCCACTGGACGTGGTTCGCCCCGGACAGGGCGTTTTGCCTGTCAAAGGCCACAGGGTCCATTTTCTGCTCCTGCCCATTGTGGTCGGGCAACTTCGACCGCCTGTGCTTCCGCTGAAAAGGAAACAAATCAGTGAATAAATCAGAGATGTGATACCAAATCCCTCCACATCTGCGCAAGAGAGAAAACAGGATCAAATCTGTTTTAGAACAGACAAGATGTTTTACTCTCCGAGAACAAACTTGCTGACGTTTCAGGGAGCACTGAGACACAACGCGTTTGCTTTATTTCCCGTTCGTCGTTTCCCTGTCTCTAGTCGTGGTTATTTTAAGCATTGTTTAGTGGCGGGAAGAGGAAGCAGAGATTCATAATGAGGATAGTGACTCACAGCTCGGCCAACGCAGAAAAACACTCAGTGCCATTATCACAACAGCATCGACAGGGGTGCAAGGCTGAATCTCACAAAACCTGCCAAGACCATGTTTAAAAAAAAAAAAAAAAGGTAACACTTTACAAAAAGGTTTCATTTGTTAACATTAGTTAACTTTAACTAACAATGAACAACACTTCAACATGTGAATATTGAAGCCTCACTTCAAGCCTGACTATTTTCAGGCTTTCCCGTTTGGGTCTCTCCAGCGCTGGAAAGCTTTTCCAGTTTTAACACGAGTCCTAAGATCTTGCCTGATCATAACCCTTCTTTTTCCAAGATATTCTCCTCATTGGTAGTCTCAGCTTTATCATTCTACAGTCTTTCTACAAATGTCTCACTCTCTCTCCTCCCACTCAATGAGCAGATACGCCCCCTACTGCTGATTGGAGCTCGGCCTGATCGGACCTCAGCCATCTAGCAAATATTCACAAAATTGTTATTTATTTATGTCAGATTTATATCGGCCATGAAAAAAAATGATATTGGTCGACCACTAGCTTCCAATGTTGCAAAAAGAAGAACGTATGCAAACAAACTAAAACAATCTAGTCCAGAATTAAGAAAAGAGCAAACCACAACCACGCATGACATGCCAATGTGGTGCTGGAAGTATGTAGTGGGAGAGAGAGAGAAATAACAAGCAATTCCCACCACTTCCTGCTATTACACAGCAAGTCTGGGTCTATGCCACACATCTGCTGCCCACACAAAACTAAACAAAAAACAATGGATTGTGGGCCAGCAGCCCTAGACCAGTGTCAGACGATACAGCACCAGTGGGCCTCATTATCTGGAATCGTTTGGACTTTTAAGCTCAAGTGAACCAACAGCTTTGTTTCAAAACATTAGCATAGACTTATTACCAAAGCTGAAAGCTGTTTCACAAGGACCGCAGCACAGTATGTGTTCTTCGAGAAGGTGATCCCAGAATACAATGCAGTCAGCTCAGGGAAATTAATCCTTACTGAATTGCCTTGCCTTGCCTCACATTTTCACTGTTTATTCGCTATAGTTTAGAAAATGGTAAATTATGACAAGAAGAATCAGTTGATATTTCACTGGTTTTGCCGCTCCTTCTGTTAGACTGTCTCACAGATGAATCAGGTTGTTAAATCAGCTGTTAAATTTAACTACACAATTAGATAATACAGGGTTCCCACACCTTGGTTGACTTCAAATTCAAGGACCTTTCAAGGACTTTCCAGGTCCAATACCCTCAAATTCAAGGACTTAATGCGGGGACACATTAGTTTTGTCCAACAACAAACGATGAGGTACCATCATAGTTTCATGCACACGTGACCTTAATGGCAAGTACCTCATGCGGGAAACACTTAACATAACTCAGGGTTTTTCCTTGCTCAAAATGAGGCGGAGGTGGTACAATCCTATTAATGTATTTTAATAATAAGATAATAAAAATTGTATTTTTTGTAGATCATCACATAGCCTATTGTGTTTCCCACATTGTTTGAGCTTGTTACCTCTAGGGGGGTACGGGGGGTACATTTTAAAGATAAATTCATTAATCTGGTGCACTTTGAGTCACCCAAATCCACTGTTAAAAATAGATAATCCACCCGCAAACCGCCTATATTCTTTGATTTAGATATCTGCATCTGATCATCACATTACAATTATTCAGATTCTCACTGTTAAGCATGATAGTATGGTAACATATCACACTGAAGTAGGCTGATTTAAAATGAACATTTATTTAAAATAAAAGTTCTTCTTTTGGCAAAATTACATAATTCCTTAATAGCCTAAACAGAGGCTTTACCGTACTCCCTTCAAACTTAAATTGTTTAATTTCATTGTTGTTTCAATCTTTCATTACATTACTGTTTGAATACACTACTTTTTTGTACCTTTTATAAAGGGCATTTTCCCCTAATTTTATTAAATGTATGCTCCATCTTTCATTTCAAATTCTTAAATTTGATCAAATAATATAATAAGACACTAGGCTGTTACCAATTCAATTAAATAATTTACATTGAAAAATAATAACTGTATTAATTTAGATTCTTTTAAATATTTTTGAATATACAAATAAGGAATGTTGAAAAGAATGATACTTTATGAAACTAAACCGCCAGTAGGAGGCGGCAGGCGACCGTCTTAATGAGCGAGTCAGTGAGTCATTCATTCAAACGATTCGTTCAAAAGGCTGATTTATTCAGAATGAGGCAGTTTATGAATGGGTAATTGAATCTTTGACTCAACCGATTCTTTCAAAACGCTGAATCATTCAGTAATGAAACAACTGTTGCATGCCATGCGCACTGGTTCTGCGGTGATCTTTGTTTGGGACTATTTTCGCTGCTGAAACAGAACAAAAACAGTCATTGCGTCTAAAATGTAAGTGACTTAATTTTAACTATTTGTTTATTGAACTGTTATGAAATCAGTCTCGGTTTCAATCTTGATGGCATTCAGGCAAACAGCTCTCTGGTCGCGTGTAGCCTAGGCTATATATTGTTTCTTAACTATAATATGTTATAAATAACTGCGCGAGCCTCAACAGCGCTACATTATTACCGTCAGTACATTAGGTAGGACTATATTATTATCAACCATAGGCTATCAATCACCATTTACTTTAAATGAAATAAAACAGAATCATCCTCACGTTTTCGGTGATTCCCTAGTTATTTTTTATTGTCGAGAGACGAAGGCGGCCGCCTCATAATTCTCTATGCAGGAAAAACCCTGGTAACGTATCGCGTATATGCGCGTAACTAGTGCAAATCAAGCAAGCTAGTATGCAAAGGCCATTAAGTGTTGGCAAAATAACACATTAGGGGACTGGAGTGAATATGGAATTATTTCCAGAAAACTTCTTGCACAAAATAAATTCAAGCACTTTCAAGCACCTGTCTCTATTTATGTTTATTTTCAAAAACTTTCCAGGGCCTTGAAAACATTTTTTCAGATTCAAAAACTTTCAAGGATTTCAAGGACCCGTGGGAACCCTGATAATACCAATTTAGGTCAAACAATCACCAAGCAATGCTTCATTTTGTTCAGTCTGTGGTGTAAAAATGTCGCATTAGCAATTAAAGAAAAAACACTTAAGAAAAAAATGGTCAGGTCAAAGTGTCTGAATAAATTTTGGTCCCAAATTTGTATAAATTTGACTGGTAGTCACTGTATGAAGAATTGTTGGGTATAATGTCACAGTTTACTTTATTTTGCTATCCTCACTTACATAAATGAACTATCGTGTCCTGCACCCACAAAAAAAAATATCAAAAATTAAATATGGTGTCTGAATAATTTTTGGTTTGACTGAATGTATGCATGGATGGATGGATGGCAATTTAAATATGCATGATATTATGCATTCAATTTTAGAAAAGTACTATAAAAAATAATGTAATATAGGCCTAATTGTAACTGACGATTTTACCAATATATGTATGTGCCGTGTAGAATATTGGGCTGTTATATTAGCAATGTTGGAATAAAGCTTGTGTTATGTAGGCTATACGAACACTGCCTCTCACCAAAGTTTACTTCATAACCTTAAAATCAACCCACAAAACAGGAATGTTTGAGTCGTTGTCAAATGCGCCTACAGCTACACTGGGTGCAACCTACACGTCAAGTATAGAGGTCGGAACAAAGAAATAGATCTTATTCAGAGCCTAGAAACAACAGACTTGCAAATGGCAAATCAAGCAAAAGGGTCAGACAGTTAAATCAGTGAAGTTGTTGACTAGTTGTTCATATGACAGTAAATTTGAAATAAATTAATGAATGCATTTTATTTGTTTAGCATGTGCATTTAATACACAACCATGGCCATATGTTGGATTGGATCTATCATTGAAGACTTTATTTCAGATTGTAATAACCTGTTTTGCTGAAATCTGAAATAATCATCATTTGGCAACCGTCTAAGGGTCGTAAATGCAATGAAAATGATAAGAAATATTTCTCGAAAGTACTAATAGAATTGTTAAAGGAGTCCTTAAGGAAGCTGGCCTGTTAAAGAGAAATCTGAATCAGACCCAGAATCGTTAACTTGCTCAGGTCACAGCAACATCACATGACCTGCAGTATTTGATTCTTCCAGTCTTGGAGACCAAAGGCTGCAAACTCAATGGCCTCTTTCATCACACTGAGACTCAGAGAGGCAGAGGTCAAAGAAGCCTGTGGATGTGTTGTGGTTGGAGAATAAGGAGAACTTCTTGTGTAGGGATCAGCTCGGACGGTTGACTCGTCATCAAACAATCAGTTAGTCGGCTAGTGCGTAAAGGTTCTTCATTACTTTTAAGCGGTGTAAAAGGGCTGAATATAGAGTCATTCAGAGGGGATTTCAGCGTGATAATGGTCACTACGTTCACACAAACAGCAATTTGCTAACAAAGCGCAATAAGTCTTTCAGAGACAGTTGGTGAATTAGTTCATTTTTAAGAGAGTTACAAAAAAACAATGCCACCGATTGACCAAAAAACTGGCTATTTTGGACCTCCTGTTCAAAGAAAACATGGCAAATGTGCCAATAAAACCTAATACTGGAAAGTCTAAAGTACTTAATTTTTTACACATGCGCTAGGCGTACAGTGCGCGTGACATAGATTTCCTTATCAACATAGTATGCACGTAATGTATGCATGCAACCAGGGCTGCCCCCTAATAGTAGACTAAATGCAGCCAAGATTTTATTAGTCGGTTAGTTGCAAAAAAAAAAAAAAAAGAAATTCTACAGGAAGTGGCGAAATCACACAGTCCGTGAGCGACTTAGCGGCATTCGCCTGTCATCCATCGACCTAAAATATGGCTTATCAATTGAACCATGCAAGTAGAAGCAACTTTACATGGCCGCTTGCTTTAACGTTAACCTATATTAAATGTGCACTATTATTAGGCGCATCGAGTGCGGAAAGAAGCTAAAGTACTAAAGTACTCATTTTTATATAGGCTATAATATATATAATAATAATAAGTCATTTTTAGTCATACTCAGATAAGTCATTCCAAACTGTAAAGGGTCTACTTTTATTTGTGTACACTCGCAATATCAACAAAACATGCGTTTGTAAAAACAAACAGGATGCGCTTTCTGCCGTCTCGGTCTCCCTGAACAGCAGCGCGTCACATAAATGAACCGAAACTCCTCAGTTAGGGCTGGGATAAACGATTATTTTTTAAACGATTAATCTAGCGATTATTTTTTCGATGCATCGATTAATCTAACGATTAATTTTTTCCAGTTCGATTCGATTTCGATTCGATTATCGGTTATCTCCCCATTAATTGAATAATAGCAATTTGTACATGTTGATTTACATATCTGAATGAAAAAACATGAATTTCTTAACATTGCAATATGTTTATTGCTCTTAAAATTCCAAAATAAAAGACTATACAAGTGCAAAGTAATGCATTCTTAGTCAGAGGTAGCATTCAATAAAACCTTGAAGCCTTAAACGCATAGCCTAGGCCTAGCTTACTGAAAAAAGTGCATCTTGTAATTCTTCTTTCACATAAAAATATGTCATCTATAATTTACACACCCCATTGCCAAATCATAGAAAAATTCAGTTAAGACAGTTGTATTCATCTTAACAATACACAACAAATCAATATACAGAAAAACTGATTTCTAAAATAAGGTAGCATATAGTCCACAAATCTGTGAGTACAGTTTTCAAAACTGAACAGGTGATGTTGTGTAATATTCAGTTATTGTAAGAAACTGTTCCAGTGGGTGGAGTTTACTGGTACTGAACATTACATAACCTGTATATAGCCTACTCCATTAACTGGAACAGGTTTTCACTGGAACTGAATATTACATCCAAATATTGTTATGTAAACAATCAGCATATTGTTATGTAACTTCACCTATTGGAACAGTATTTCACAATTTTTCACAGGAACTGAATATTACAAACAGGCCTATTGCGAAAGAACGATTTACAAAACAACGATTGCGAAAGCGTGCACGGATTATGAATTTGTTTACTGTTACCGTTGTAGGCTATAGACTACGTAGTTTGTTTTTTTCTGTATAGTTATATTTTGTTAATAAATTTTGCATTCTATTTTGGCTTTCTTGTGTGTCCCTATTTTTGTTGTGTCCCTTTTGAGCCACGGGGCGAAACGGGTACGGATTAAAAAACCAAAGCAACTGTACGGTTTACAAATCTGAGCACAGCTGAGACTTTTTCTCTGGTAGCCTAAGTTACTTTTGGCGTAGGATATTTATTTCCGTCAAGGTCAGGCTGCGATGTCAAATGTATTCTCAAGAATGAGTGATGCGCTTTCCGCTTTTAAAGTTTTATAAAATAAGTAGCCTAAGATATGGCTTGAATGGTTTAAAAGCATTAGCAAGAATAAAAGCGCATCGTATAATGTAACGCCATGCAGCCAAAGGATGACAGAAAAAAACGGATGCTGCGTTAATTGCGTTAAATATTTACTTACCAGTCTTTTCCCATTTCTACCAGTAACGCTTATTCAACTTCCCGCGTCTACTACCTGCGCAGATATCGACGGCACAACTGGGTTGTAGGTTGCCAGGTTGAGCTCACAAATGGGTTGAAATGTGTATGATGTGTTGATTGCGCGAGTAGGATGGGTTTCATACAAGATCTGGCAACTGGACAACCTTGGAATAATATATTGATGTGATTATTCATATAACGACGTTTGAGCCATACAAATAACTGGGTTTCACGGGAGAAATAACAAAACGGGAGGGGGACGGGAGATGGGTGTGAAATACGGGAGACTCCCGGGGAAAACGGGAGTGTTGACAGGTATGATCCGGCCATCGCGTATCAGCGCACATAAGGTACACACTGTGAAGTAATTTGCAAACGTTTTTTAGAGAAATGAGAACAGGTCGCACCACAACCATTATTTGCACTCGCACGAATGCTCCCAAATATATTTTTTAGGTCACACAGATTAAATTTCAAGAGCATATCGACCAAAATGGTCGCAATTTCGAGCCTTGCAAGAAGTAGCCTACTCTCACTCACTCTCAGAGGAACGAGTGCACTTCTTAAAGTCTGAGGAGCCACTTGTGTTGCTATTACTCTCTGGCGCCGCCATCTTTGTTTTGGGTCTGACGAATCGACGCACATATTTTGCGTCAAGGTATTTTTTGTCCCAGCCCTATCCTCAGTGTATACTTGCCTCACACGAGACACAAGAAATATATCTATAGAAAGCTTGAAATGTCTGCTAATCGAAAACAAATACTCTCTGCTTATGTAATCCATATGAAAGTTGCATTTCTCCACTTTACTGCAGAGATGGCGAGTCAGCATCGTCAACTTCACCTTTGCAGCCAACACTGACTCAGAAAACAGTAGTTTATTAAGAAATAGGCTAGGCTAATTAAAACGTCTCCTTGCTATTTTTTTTCTGACACATTCACCCTTACTCTGGCATTACTCTTGCACTCATTCAAATCAGTGTTGGCAGAGAGCAGTTGTGAAGAAACAGCTTCACAAACAGTCTTTTCAACCACACAGTTTCATTATTTCGGTTACAAATATTCATATTATCACAGAAGTACTGGGATATAAGTTTAGAATTCAGATATAAACAGTCTACGGTAGAAATCAAAATAGAGCAAATCAACTTTTGAAAGTAGCAAGGCGCTTCAAATAATGATTGTATCGATTACATCGTCACACCAGTAGGGGGCAACACGTGACTTAAAATGTCAGTGAATCATTAATTCAAGAGATTTATTTAAAAAAAAGGAAGCTGATTCATCCAGTTATTCATCCAGAAACAAGTAGCCTACTAAGTGAGTCACTGAATCATTCAGTCAAACTGTTTTTTTAAATAATTAATTCAGATTAATTAAACATTTTAAATAGACTGCAGCAGTTAACACTGTCAGAGCCTCTAATAAATTAAATGTTATTTTGTTTAGTTGTTCGTTCAGAATCGTGGGAGAATCACGATCTCTGTTTGAAACAAAAAAATCGTGATTCAGCTCTCGCACTTTGGTACCAAGTCAATTCTTAAATTGAAAAACATAAAAGCCTTTCTACAGAACCGGTAGTACCGCATCAGTAAACGTTCACTTCAAAACTGAAGTATAGTTTGGGCTTAAATCCTGTTGTGAGCTTTAAATTTTGCAGGCTGATTCACACAGATACACTTGGGGCTGAATGGCACATCATACTTTATCAATCAAACAAGCATTGTTCCTGAATGAGTCAGAGAATACTGATTCGTGCTGTAATATCTGCATTAGGTGTCCAGCACCTCCAGGCCCACTACAGGAAAGCAATATTGTGAAAGAGACACGTGGTAGGTTGCATTCCCATGAGGGCCAATTAGGAGAAAGGCTGCAGCAAAGCATTCTCACAAACATGTGAAACATCCCATGACAGAAACTTTGGGAGTTTCTCAGGGTCCATTCAGACAGTCCACTCTCATCTCAAACACATCTTTAAACCAAATGTCCTCGCCTTGTGCACATGTATCTCAACGTGGCCTGTCATTGGCCTTGTCAATATATTATAGCTAAAATGGATGAAATTATAAAAAGTCAGTACTGTCAGTAAAGGACATTTAATGTTTAACCTATAAAAACTACTGTTCAAATTTTTTTTAAGTAATTCTACTTCTATTCAGCGTCTTAAGACGCATTAAACGGATCAAAAGTGACAGTAAAACCTCCTATTCGTCAAAGAACCCTGATTAAAATGTATCTAACCAGATGGTATCTTTCCTGTAAAGATATCTTTTCCTTGTTAATCAGGGGTTGTGTCCTAACCAGCGGTGACAGCGATAGACGACGACGATTCGTTTTAAGAAACGGTTTCTATTTCTACAAAGTCACAGCGTATGACTGATAATCGTACCTACTGATGTGCTTTATTTAATGGTAAAACAATTTAATGTGAGATTGAATATCATATGACCTTATAGCCAACAAGAATGTTCAAACTGTCAACTCAATGTGAAGAAACAAGTCACTCAGTGTACTTTACATCAAATCAGCATATCAGAGTGATTTCTGAAGGATCATGTGACACTGAAGACTGGAAAATTCAGCTTTGCCAGCATATTACAATAGAAAGCAGTAAGGGCCAATCTCATTTCTCTGTCTTACCCCTTCCCCTTCCCCTACCCCTTTGTTTGCGTCTTCCCCTTGCCCTTCGATACCGAGTGAAGGGGGGTAGGGGGAAGAACGTTTCTCTAAGAAATGAGACACCACACGATTACCGTTTGCGTCATCTTCCCTTTCCGCTAACTGGCTGCTACATCAACAGAGGCGATACGCGTTGACATAAACAAACGAAGATGCCGTCGTCTCGGGTTGTGATATCGATTGCCTGGTCTCTCTTTAGCTTTGCACGCTTGTGTGCCATCAGTCAAATACATTGTTTAATTGTATTTAACGGCGGCGCCGGCGACACCATAAGCAAAACATTAGCAAACGGCAAATAGCGCATAGCTGCTAGCTAGCGGTTAACTAGTGATTCAAAACAAAATCATTACAATTAAAACCGCTTGAACGTTTTATTAAAGGTATCATAAAACACGAGTGTCATTAAACTGCTTAAAATACATACATTTGTGCGACTCACTTCGTTTCAAAGGCTATGTAGCCCTACGCCTAAGCCCTAGCCCTTAATCAAAATGAGAATTGGGACACCACTTCCCCTCACATGAACGCGCAAAACCGAGGGGAAGGGGTAAGAGTAAGGGGTAAGACAGAGAAATGAGATGCAGCCTAACTGTTTTTACTGTACTTTTTGATCAAATAAATGCAGCCTTGGTGAGCAGACAAAAACGGTTCAAAATCGTTAAAGTTCTTACTGACCGCAAACATGTGAACGGTGGAATACTTTTTCTGAAAAACCCGCATACTGAGGGTCTGTTTACACGACACCGTTTTCAACTAAAAACGTACAACTTTTAATGCTTGCTGAAATCGCAACTTGCTGAAATCGCAAACTTTTGAAAAAGGGTTTCAACGTGCAAGTTTTTGAAAGCGGGCTCCGTGTAAACAACAAAAACGTGAATCTTGAAGACAATGACCTCATGCACATGCATATTACGTGTTCAGTCAATTGTGTTTCATCGCCATCTACTGGCCTGGCAGCAGAATACAACGTTTATAGTCGTTTTCACGGATCCGTGTGAATGGGGATCGTTATGACAATGTCTGTACGCAGAACAACTTCACCGTTTTAAGCATATCGTTGTCAACGTACCCTTAGTTTACTTTTGACTACAGAAGAACTTTTTTGCTCAATACATTCATTGATCATGTACTAGGGAATCTATTCGACTGCAGGTGGACAGTGAAGTGCAGATGGAGCAGGAATCCAGACATGACAGCCAGCACATTCCTGATACTCGTCACAACTCGTAACCTCCTTTCCCAAATGTAGGCTATTCCCGTATTACTTCAGAGCCCTTGAACAGCAGACAGTTAAACATTTACTAATTAGCTATGCAGGAATCCCTAAAGTTTACTAACAGTTACAGTTAATTTATTACAGGATCAGTCATCCTGGACTAACCTGAGGCTGTGTTTTGATCAAGAGCACAATGATTATCATTCCTGAATCCCGCCTGCTGGGGTTTGATCCGCTTGGATGTTTAAACACCACATTATTAGCTGCAGTCATCCGAGAGCAGCAAAACGGTCACACATGATTCATTTAAAGGGAGTAATTTCAACCTAGGGTCCTTTGACCTCGAGCCAGACACCCCCCAGAAGCCTTTTTTCCCCTTGGTCGAACATTATTAAAATGAGAGCTTATTTAGAGATATCAGCCGAATGGCTTAGTGGATCCAAGGTTGTATCTCGTAAATTTCCCCACTAATAATGCCCAGAATGGTACCAAACTTCTACAGTAGTACTTAGGTTCTGTACTCATAAAACAAGGCATTGGAAAGTTTGTAAGTACATCAGGAGTTTATTTAAATAACACTTGCCTGATGGCTAATGCTACCGCTAACCCGGACATCGCCGTCACTTCCGTGATTTGGGAAAAGCCCGTAAAAGTCCTGTCAGAAAGCGATGCGTAAGGATGTAGTGTAACGACGCCCAGTTCCAGAAATGCACTAATATTTTGTTGGTAGTACCAGTTTGCAACAATTATTAGTTAACACTAAGTTATCAACACTTCGGAAAAAATACATTTCTATCTATCTGACATCGCCCTCTCATCCGCACGGAAAACAGTTCAGAATAATATCTATAAGGGTTAATTTTAATAGAGCCTGAGGACACCGAATCTATGAAGAGCCGGATTTAATTGTCGGCTGTGTCTCAAAACCAAGCAAGCTCCCTACCAAGACAACAACTTTGGCTACGTTCACACTGCGAGCCTTGAACCCAATTACGATTTATAAGATCTGAATGTGGCCAATGTCAGATTCCAGTGTGAACAGATCACGGTCAGCAGTTTTAAACATTTATGATATGAGAGCTGTCACTTTAATACTTATGAGTTCTGACACATCACTGTCTTTCACTGACTACCTTTCACAACTGTCTTGGTAACATCCGGTATGTAAAATCTTTGAAATGACACCCATGAGCGCAGTATTGTGATGAATGTTGACCTAGTTAGAGATGCTTAAAAGTCGCATGAATTTCGATTTGACTGTTCAGACTGAGGTGGCATTGCAAAACATCTGGCCTGTATCGGATTTAGTCCCACATATGGAAGTGGCACAGATCGGAATTGAAAAGATCAGATTCCATCATGTGGTTTGTGCCGTTTACGCAGTCATGACATAAACAGACCCGAGTCACACAAATAAGCACAAAGTCAAATTTGGGTCACACAGGCACATTCCTAGTCAGGTCACTAGAAAGGTAGGCTAGTTCACTAGGTTTTAAGACCCCAAAATGCTATTAGACCTCACTAGACAACATCAAAACACAGTAGGGAACATCTACGTATTCTCAAAATTGATAAATCTTGTTTTTTAAGGAATATTGCAGTACTTATGATCTTTCCATACACATCATTTTTTTAAATTCATGTGCCTCATAATTTTTAATCAGAACAAGTTTCCCCTCCCTCTTGCAACTCATCTCTTCTCGTCTCTGATGATGTGTTTACTGGCGTGAGGGCGGGGCAACCTGTCACTCACACGAGATCAGCCAATAGCAAACCACAACCATCCAAATCAATTCCACATGGACTGATTCCACGGCACTGATCGCTCCATGGAGAAGCTTTAACATCCATGGAATCTTTCCATTAAATATAATATTCTTTGTGGGGGAAAAAAGTCATTTCGATTTTCAAAATCAAAAATGGTTAATTTAAGAACTGAAAGGTTCTTTGGGAAACCAAAAATGGTTCTTCTGTCATCGCTGCAAAACAACCCTTTTGGGACCCTTATTTTTAGGAGTGTAGTCAGCATTTTTTGGGAATCATAGTCAAAGTCAGTGACCTATGGAGTTAAAAAAGTGCTGTCAAGGTAGGACACTTTAGACTAGCCCTACAGATGGCCAAAAGGTAGCAGTTTAAAAGGTATGAGGCTCACTAGAGTCTCATACATTGAAGCCCACAAATCCTGAGTAGAAAGGCAGCTTACTGGAATTTAAGACCATGATGCCTAAAAATGCGGTCTATGTATGTGGCCCTCTAGGTTAAGACTAAGATGACCAAAAATGCTGCCTACGTTGACATCTCATTAAGTTTCTACACAACCATAGAGTTGTTATGGGGAAAGTCAGTCCAGTCATTTAAAACCCGACGCCGGTCAAAACAAACCGCTCTAAATGACCGCCTACACAACACTTGACCATAACAACTACAAATATGTTTTTCATACATTACGACTTTTTCAGGTAATGCAATAAACGTGTTTGTTTACACTCGGTGTCGCTTTTACTGGAGTCACAGTTCAACTAATGAGGCTGGACTGAAGGGTTTAGCTTAGCTTAGCATGCTAACATAAACCCTCAGATTAAACGGCGTAACTGAGACACGGAAACCAGATTTACCCGCATGAAACAGCGCCTTACCTCCGCCTCTCCCTCCTCCAGACTCCGCAGGCTCCATACCACCAGCCCCTGGATCAACAGGATCGTTAAACCGGCCGCGATCGCGAGTTTATAACGTCTAAGGAGCTTCTGTACACGGGTGCTCGCGACCATCTTTCCCCCGTGAATCGCACACAGCAGCGAGTCATGTTAGGCGCGAGTCGCAAACTAGAGGGAGTCGACTCAGTGAATCAGACTGTGAACCGGTCAATGACCGTTGAGAAAGCCTCGCGGTTCAGAGTCTTTTAACCAAATGATTCTCATTCAACTGAATCAGACTGATCTGAATCCATGTTCAGAGAGGAGGTGCCGAGGTGGCTGTGAAAATATTATAAATAAAAGTGTACGATTCACAAATTCACGACGGATTGTTTACGAACTGATTTAAAATATACTGTTAATTTTATTTGAAATAAACATTTTAATGCACGAATTCTTCAACTCCTCCTGTCATCCTAATAATCAAATATTTAAGTATCAATAGAATTTAGTTATATTAAATGGTAATTTCCGAAGAATTAAAACATTCGTATGAGAAAGATGAATATAATACTGCTAGCTTTCTGTAGCAGTTTAAAAGCACGCATAAATTGTTTGCTAACGTTAGGTGGCGCTCAGCGCTCTATAAAAGCGCAAATTCCTGCTTTCATCTCCAAGACAACCTGTAAACGTTCAAGGAATGTTTCAGCTTGTCTATTTGAGCGATACGGAAGAGACTGAATATGGCATATAATTCATTTTTATTTTTTATATATTTTTATTTTTTTTAAGATAACGTTAATGTCTGTTTCCTAAACTAGGATATAAACAAAGTTCACAACTTTATTTGTGTCTATTTCACATCCTCCTTATCCGAAATGAACGAATCCTACTACGGTGACGGATCAGCTCATGAATATTAATTAGTCCTTGCAACCGTTGCTTAGCGACATCCCGGCAGCGTCCAGTCACGAGCTTGGTTAGTATTCACAAGCCACGCCTTCGCCATAGTAGGATTCTCCGTCCATTCACCGATGGCAACAGTGTGTCCGCTGCCGCTTCGCGAGGACTAGGATGTGAGTCGTGACTGACGTTCAGTTCACTCGTGTCTGAAGATGAAGCTGGGAAGAAGGAAAGAGGACTCTCGTGTTGGCTTACTATGAGACAGCTTGTTAGAAGAGTTGTATTTGTTGTCAGAGATGTCCAGCACTGTGTCCCCAACTGTCGCCTCCACCTCGAGCCTCTCTGTTGACCAGCGGACAGTCGTCGTGGGCGCGTGTGAGTATCACCATCAGACGTGCTAATATCCATATAAATACTGTGTTGCTCAGTGTTAAATGTCTTAATTGGGCTGATGATGTCGCAAACTTTCTTGGAAAAATATTATTATTATTATTTGTTTAAAAGTAGTGTTTTCTGTTTGTATATGTTTAAGACCATAAAATTACAGTAAAATATCTTAAAGGTTTGTAAACCCACAGTGTTCAGTGTTGGGTAATCTACTGTAAAAGTATTGAATTACTAGATACTAATTACATCTTCAACAGTGTAATTAGATTACTGGATTAATTACTCTTTCTATAAAAGTATTGGATTTCTAATAACTTTCTAAATTCAATCGAGTTGAACAAAATAAGGATAGCCTAGACATGAAATGGCTCTTTTAATTCTCTCAGATAAATAATATAAAATTGCATTAATTATTATTGCACTGACCAAAGTGTGTAAAGGGAGAAGGTTACAATAAAACATACATTTTAGCATTAGACGTTACTATTGTTTTATATACAATCATTCTATACAGTAGGTCTATATATATATATATATATATATATATATATATATATATATATATATATATATATATAATTTAATGAGAACTTGAAAGTAGTTTAGCATAATCCTCATAAAAATATTTTAACTATTTCACTGCTTATTAATTTTTGAAAAACTTTGTCCACCTATTAGGGTTTGGAATGCTAATGCTATTTATTTTATGTATTTAATGCAATTAAATCAGAAGTAACTGTAATTAGGCTAAATGACAAAAAAAAATTCAGAGTAATCCCTTAATTTACGTTCTCAAATAAGGAAAAGTAATTAAAAGACAGTAATTAATTACTTATAGTAATGAGCTACACCCAACACTGAAAGTTAATATAAAGGCACTAAATTATAACTGTCAATACAAACTAAACTTGATACAACTGTCAATACAAACTGTGATTAAAAATATATGTAAATACATGACATACATCTTTCAGCAGAAATTGCATAAAAGAATATTTCGGTTTACCATAAACACTTGTCATTCTGCATCTCACTTTAACCATATTTCAAAGACATTAGAAGTAATTAGATATATAATATGTGTGTCTGTACGGTTTATATATACTGTATATATTAGTGCTGTCAAATCGATTAATCGCGATTAATTGTATCTAACAAAACTATGTAAATATATAAAATATGTAGCCTATGTGTGTGTGTACGTGTGTGTGTGTGTGTGTGTGTGTATGTGTTTGTGTATATATGTGTGTTTATATATATATATAGGGCTGTCAAACGATTAATCACGATTAATCGCATCCAAAATAAAAGTTTGTGTTTACATAATTTATCTGTGTATGGAGTATAATTATTTTCTATATATAAATACACACACATGCATATATATATTTAAGAAAATGTGTTATTTATATATAAAATATTTATATATAATATAAATTATATATAATATAAATATATATACACAGTATATACATGCAAATATTTCTTAAATATATACATGCATGTGTGTGTATTTATATATAGAAAATAATTATACACCGTACACACATGTGTATTAGGCTATGTAAAAGCAAACTTTTATTTTGGATGCGATTAATCGCGATTAATCGTTTGACAGCCCTATATATATATATATATATATATATATATATATATATATATATATCATGAGTCCTTAAAACACTTTATTATGCAGAAATTATATTTGCCAAGATTGTAAAGACTTATGCTTTATGCTTAAATTGCATAAATTGTGCCTATTTTTAAACTTTATGAGTCTAAAAATGTACATGTTAATGGATGAGTTCAAAACAGCAGAAGAAGCAGCGAGAGTGTTTCGGAAAGCTCATGTGATTGACGTGCTCGGTGTCTGTTGTGTCTCTCCAGTCTGTTGTCTGGTGTTCTTCTTCATGATCTTGGTGCTGCTGTTGATCCTGTACCGGAAGGTTCCTCTCTGCTGCAAAATGAGGGTTTATCAGGAATCTCGCACTGACATGGTGAGGAAAATCCCATTCATCCAAGCTTTCATACTTTTATTAAGTGCCTCAGGTCAAGTGTTTCTCCTGCAAACTTAAGGCTTGGAAATGAATGCAGCTCATAGAGTCTTGGTACGATTGAATGGGAAATGATATATATATGGCTTTCTCTTAACACAGTTTAAGACATTGCTGAGGTTTCTTCTGAAACTTTAGAGGAGACATGTGAGACATGTTTCCAGATTCTCAGGTACCATTGAGATATTAATGAGATGTCATTTGGGATTTTCCTTTCCAATAGGAAATGAAATCAGATTTTATGCCGTTTAATGCTGGACAGTTTTAGGGCGAATGAAAGTGTCAAATGTAGTTAAAGAGTTACAGCTGACCTAGTTTGATATTTATTTTGAGAACGAAGAACATCTCCCACTGTTCAGTACGCTGACACACAATCAGAGATTACACATTATCTTTCTCTTAACTAAACGTTCACGAGCTTCGCCGTGTGCTTCGGCAAACACTGTGACTCAGTTTGGATGTTGTTAGCGTCAGCTGCGATATCAAAACAAACTCAAGCAACGTAAGCAAGAAAGCTTCAAAAACTCAAAGATTTGACAGTGAAGAGCACAAACTGTGCAGGTTTACGTGAGTCAGATAAACAAGCCGGTCTGTTAGAGAGGAGCACAATACAGCGTGACCGTTCCCCTGACTATCATGGACACAAGTGCCCTGAAAAGTTACACAGTAATCAAATCTCAAACCGAGTGGAGGAGTAAAGCTGTCTGTGCACGTACACTTAAAAAAAACAAAAAAAAAAACCACTTATTGCTGAAATTATATACTGAAATGTAATGTTTTCTGACAATAATTGCATGTTAATTGCAATTAAATTAAAATGTATAATAGTTTCAATTTATATTAAATTGCAATTAGTTGAACTTTAAAGTGTTTCTGACCCACTCAAGTACTACATCTTTATATGTTATTTCATAATGTTATATACTGTATGTATGTATATATATATTTATATATATTGCCTTTGAAATATGGTTAAAGTGAGCTGCAGAATGACAAGTGTTTATGGTAAACTGAAATATACTTTAATTGTAATTTCTGCTGAAAGATGTATGTCATGTATTAGAATTATAGGTTTAGTACCTTTTTCGGTTAGACTTTATTTTAAGGCGTCATTGTTACAGTGTAATTATATATTTAAGTACTGAGTAATATTAATAGGGTTTGGTTGAGGGTTAGTTGCATGTAATTATGCATAATTTACTGTTATTACTATGGTAAGTACATGTAACATATGTAACAAGGACATTGTAAAATAAAGTGTAACCCATTTAAAATATATTAACTTTCAGTGTTGGGTATAAATTACTGTAATTTAATTACTTTTCCTTATTTGAAAATGTAAAGTAAGGGATTACTCTTATTTTTTCTGTCATTTAATTACAGTTACTTCTGATTTAATTGCATTACAAACTGCATATAGAACAATTGTATATAAAACAATAGTAACATCTAATGCTAAAATGTATGTTTTTATTGTAACCTTCTCCCTTTACACACTTTGGTCAGTGCAATAATAATTAATGCAATTTTATATTATTTATTTGAAAGAATTAAAAGAGCCGTTTCATGTCTATCAAATTCATGTGTTCCAAATTTGAGCTTGATATATCAATAAATAAACTTTCGTTAAGATTTTGTTTGGCCGCAGTACCAAACGTTTCCACTAGATGAAATTCATCTCCCATTAATTTCCAATGCCATCATTTTTGATCATGAGGAGCACAAGTGTGACTATTTTTTTCAGTACCATTTAAACTTTTCGAATCAGGTCCATAAATATTTGTGTGTTCACCTTTACCAAGTTTCGTACCATTCAGATGAAGTAACAAAAAAAAAAAAAAAAAAAAAAAATCCTAATAAGACCAGCATGAGAGAGTTAAGTGCAGGAACCTTCCAATGTGGGCTGTGAAACCTCACCTCATGTCAGAGCTGTTCTCCATTAATGTGTCCAGTCCTCAGGATGTGTGTCGTGAGAGCAGATGTTAGATTAGACAGAGAGAGTGCAGCGTTTATCTGCTGTGTTCTGCTCACACTTCAGCCTGAAGTCATGCCTCATCCTCAGCGTTTCCTTTTCCTGATCACTTTCAGCCCTAATCGCCCCCCCCCCCCTGAGGGAACTTTAACCTTATCTCAGTACCACAGGAAAACTGCCTCCACAAAGAGGAAATGCAAAAACATGTCGGCCAAGTTAACCTGTGGTGAAGATAGGCATGAGGTTAATGTACACACACAATAATGCTAATAATACATTTTATTTATAATGCGCTTTTCTAAAACCCAAAGCTCAGAAGTACAAAAATAATACAAAATTAATCATTACAGTACAACACAGTAAAATACTAATCATGACCCTGGATCACAAAACCAGTCACATGTCGCATGGGTCAAAATGATTGATTTTTCATTGATAAATCATTAGGATATTACAGTTTTTCTCAATTGCTAAACACTAAAACCCATTGGCTGAACAAAGTTCTCAGTTGCCTGAACTCATTTAGCTAATTGTGCAGTCTGTTGTCAATACCTTAAACCATTTCACATGGCAAAACACAATTTGCAGATCTCACTTAGACTTTTCAGCAAAACTCTAAACACATTCTCATTCTCAAAACACATTCTGCACTCTAATGCACATGTCATCCATATCACAGTCAAATACAAATAGAGAGCACACGTCATTGATTGAACACAACCACTCAAAACAGATTTAACCTGTTTCAAAAGATGTGACACAACCAATATAAGCCAGTTCAGAGAGCAAACAAGTTGTTGAAGGTGGGAAGGGGAAAGTCTGAGAATGGATAGAAGAAACAATGTGAGAGGATGAGGAGGAGTGCGTATGCGAGGTGGGCGACGAGGAAGAGTAGGAGGAGGAGGAGGAGGAGGAGGGGGAGGAGGGGGAGGAGGGCAAGAAAGGAGGAGGGAAAATATTGCTTGTGATGTTGACGAAGTGCTCTGGCCTGACCTGACCCAGCCCAAAGACAAGAAGAAGCACACTGATCACATGTTTACTCCTTTGATTTTTGTCCCTTTTAGTATTGTATACTGTAGTTCAGTGCATTGTAGGCTGTATACTGTACAATGAACAAACTGTATGGCCCTGAACAGTGTGCTTTCCATTGTTAACAGCACTGACTTCTCAATAGATTTTGACTGGTTGCAGGATCACATCAATAAAGAACAAGAATTACAGTATCACAAAGGACAAGTTTGTGAGGTGCAGGGTACAGTACTGTAAAAATAGGGGTACGAGGAGGAGGAAGAACAAAGAAATGCAAAGAGCAAAGCAGAGTAGTAATTTCTGATCAATTTTGAGCTACTATGATAGAACATGTTTTCGTTCATCAAAAGACAATGACGGAAAAATATGAAATTTGTTTTGAGATTAAAAATGTACTTCTCCCTGAACTTTTTGATGGTACAGTAAGGTGTCACGGTAAGTCTAAACAGAATAGCAGTCCATAGATATCTTTCAAGAACTATATGTTTCGAACAATGTGTTTTCTGTTTTTTTGGTGTATTTGATCACTTTGTTTTATGGTTTGATTTTGAACACAGGTAAAACTGTTTTGAGGTGAAAGTTTCACTTTGCAAGAGGAGTCAGAGGTTTTGTGAATAGTGCTTGAAGATGAGGTTTTGTGTTTAAAGTTTTCAGAAAATGGAGCAAATGGTTTCAGAATTTGTGTTTTAGCAATTGAGAAAAACTAAGTAAAGATCATGTTCCAAGAAGATATTTTGTAAATTTCCTACCGTAAATATATAAAACATTTATTTTTATGAGTGCATGCAGATCAATTGCGAACAAAAATGGACAACTTTAATGTTTCGTTTTTTTTGCATTCTCAGACTCCAGATATTAAAATAGTTGTATCTTGGTCAAATATTGCCCTATCCTAACAAACCATACATCAATGGAAAGCTTATTTATTCAGCAAAATTGACCCATGTGACTGGTTTTGTGGTCCAGGGTCACATATAAGCAATTTTAAAACGATGAGTGTTTAACAACTTCTTGAAACTGGCTTATGTGGGAGCATCTCTAACAATAAGAGGAAGTGCATTCCATAACCTGGGTGCCGCGACAGAGAAAGCTCTCTCCCCCATAGAATTTAAGACTTAGTAAGCGAATCAGTTGAAAAAAAAGGAACGGGAAGGCGCGTACAGGCTTACTAAGTCACAGATATAAGAAGGGGCTATTCCATGCATAGCTTTGTGTGTTAGTGTGAGAGTTTTAAAAGCAATACGCGACTGAACAGGAAGCCAATGCAAGCTATAAAGCACGCCTGTAATGTGCTGACGTGGTGAAGTGTGTGTGCTGCTGAATTCTGGATGCACTGCAGCCGTTTTATTGATTTAGCAGGTTAACCAACAAATAGTGCATTATAATAGTCAACCCTGGAAGTAACAAATGCACGAATAAGCCTTTCAGCGTCAGGTAGAGTGAGGTAGGGCCTAATTCTTGCAATGTTTCTGAGATGATGGAATGCAGATTTTGTAATACTCTTCTTAATATGTGAGTCTAGTGTAGGTGAGTGTCAAAGATCACACCAAATTGACCATATACACACTGTAAAGTTTCGGGAGTGACCACCATATTTAAACTTACTAAATCAATGGTTCTGAGACCCACTCCTGGAGACCCCCCTTTCTCGAGATTTAAAGTCCCCCTGTAGTCAATCATTTTATCCCTTAAAACTCATATTTGATCACAAAAATTACATATTTAAATGTTTTTTCATTGAAAAAAAAAAAAACTTCATGCCTTAAAGTAGCTTGAATGTAACTCAACACCCTTGCCTCATTTAGTATACACGGTTCTATGAATATGCAAATGAGCCCCGCCTCCACTCACTCACACCAGCTCAGAGATCCACTGGTTGACGATCACACATTGACCTGATTGGTTACAAGGTAGTTTGTGACGTCAGAAACACCAGCGATTTCAAACCGTGTTTTTGAGGCTGTCTTTGGTTCACTGCAGTTTGCCAAACTGTAAGTGAAGCATGATTTTTCCACTGGTGTTTGGATTATTGCAGTGAATAAGCTCTGTGATCTGACCAACGGTTTATGACTCTTGCACGTTTTGTCCATCATGGTAATCTTCACAAATGAACACAACTTTTATGAATTTTGAAACCTAAATATAATCAGCAGAAGTCAAAAGTTTTTTTCATTAAGCTTGAATGTTGGAGTTATAATAGTTTGCAAGCGTTTGGGGCTCACAATGGGGCTGTGAAAGCGACTAGTGACTAGATGAGTTTACCTGTTCGGCTGGGAGATAAAGGGATATTTCACCGATGGAAAGATGAATGTGTATTTAATATGGGGTCATTTATGTAGTAGAAATGTGAAATTATTTTAGAAGTTGGTGCCTTCTAGACTGAGAAAAGCCAGAAAATGTATTTTTGGCTCATGTGGATGAAAGACAACAACTCCCAGAATGCACTTGCTTCGTTGCCCTACGAGGCCACTCCCAAGCCACGCCTACCGGTTACAGAGGGCAGTATCAGAAGAAATTATACAACTAGGCTACTAGTCGACTGGAAACTGAAAAGACGCTGTTTTATCGTGAGATCCCCCTATGGGCGGGTTAAAAACATGAGGGACGAGCTCTTCCAACTGGCTGTAGTCTCTCGCCTCTGGCCAAAAAAGCCTCTGAAACATGAAAATCCCTTGAGCTTGTGTTCACCACAGACATTATTTCAGCCATTTAACCAAAAAACCCTTTTTAAAAAAACATTGACTTTGAAGCGATGGAACTGGATGCGCTAAAATGCGACTCGTTTCTGGCTTTTGGCCTACAGAAATACATCATCCCTGCAACTCTCAACTGCAATCACATGACTTGTGGTGTTAAACAAAGCATTAAACAACCAGTTTTGCTAAATGTCTTGTAAGAAATTCGTAAAGACTCACATTTTCCTCTCATGCATGCTATTTCTACAACTGTACCATGTATCCGCAACACGGACAGTATATTTGCTCCTCCTTACCGCAAAACACTTACTCCGGTTAGATGCGCTTAAGCATGCTTTCCTATCACATATAACACACATGTGCACTTCAATAAGACGAAAGAACGCTGGTAAAGGTGTTTAAATGCGGGTGAAATCATCCATAAATCTATCTGTCGATCATTTATGACCCTAAATTGATAAAGGAGAACGGTTTAATGCGTTTACATGACCTCATTGAAGGCTTTATGGGAAGGTAGAGCTCCAGAAGCAAGACTGTGCACCCCGGACCTAAAGTATCATTGCATGTGTGCACAATATACAGCAGTCACTTCTGAAATGATTTACCACAGCAAAGGCTGTGAACAAGAAACTGCTGTTTTGCTTAAAGAAGATCTGTTCTGCTTTTTTACACGTTCAGCTGTCTTTAGTGTGTAAAGTTGCTTTTTGAGCATGAAAAGTCCCTCCAGCAGGAGTTATTCTCTATATCTGCAAGTGTTTCTGAACTCCCTGAAACGCCTCCATTGTAGTCTTGAGTTTTCTTCCGGAAACGAACACGTCACAAAATTCCTCATTTAAATAATTCATACGCAGGATAAAAGGGGCGGGGCCTGGTTGAGTGGGTTAGTAGAGCATTGAAACTCGCAGTTATGGTAAGGGGTGGGACATTTCCCAAACCAATCACAACACACTGATCCAGCCGACCAATCAGAGCACAGTGTGCTTTTCAGAAGGAGGGGCTTCCAAGAGACAGGAACTAAACAGGGCTGCGTTTCCAGTACAACGACGTTACTCGCTGCTTAACTACTATAGTAGGATGCATCGTTGAAGAAATCAACTAGCTCATCACGACCGTAACCGAAACTGTATTGTCGCAATTTTGTTGTCCAACCATGTTGGTTAATGATGCCACACACATGGTGAAGAAATAACTTCTTTTAATGAATCTGTTTGAGACTGAATTAATGCGAGAATCTTTGCTAATAAATTACAGACATGGCATCTGAGGACTATTCCTCATTTTTCGTAGTTATTTCGCTTTATTTCCAGATTCAACCATAGGCTCATTCTTACTAGAGCACGTTCGCACATGCACACTCTTCAAAAGCGGCGCTTTAAATATTTTGACAATCTAAAAGACATAAATGACATTTGTATATTTGAAAATAAAAGATACAGCTTGTACTGAATCTCAGCTTGCTTATTTATTGACGTCCACACGTCACCCGACCATAGTTGGCAGACTGGGAAGAGAGGAGCTGGCAGCAATGTCAAATATGATAAAAAAAAAATGTGTTTTTTGAACATTCAAGCATCAAAACGTATTCGAGTAGAGCCCAAACACAAAATCAAGACTTAAAAAACGCGTATAATACTGTATGGCCTCTTTAAAGACATTTTAACAACTAGTGGCATATTATGAGTTGTCAGTTTTTAGCAAATTGTTGTCTATAGATGCTCCATGGTTTGTTTATGCTCTTTAAAGTCGCAATGAAACAGAAGTAGCATCAGCTCTTTTCTTCCATATTGTGACGTGCATCAGAGTGAAATGGATTATTGAGAAAAAAAAAAGAAAGGGCGGGACTTGATTCAATCCATCGGTTGTTGATTGGATGGCGGCAGATCGGCTGAATGCGATTGTAAGAAAGGGGCGGAGTTTAAGCAAACGAAATGATCAGACAAGTCAATTATGATTTTCACCTTGTGGATAATTAAATGGATGAAATAATCTCATACTTGCATTGAAGAAGAATCTGGTTTTAGCATGGTAAATCTCTAATGTTGCGTGGCGATTCTTAAACATTTAAGACTTGCTGGTCACCAGCATAAGGCATGTTTGCATGCTGTGGACCAGCTACACCAGCTCAGTTTTCCTTGACAACAGCATGACTGTGTTGGTCCACCAGCTAGACCAGTATAAACCAGCCTGGACCAACATGGAATTCATGCTGATCTACGCTGGAATTGTCAGCAGGCCAATGCAAGTGAAACTCTTTTATCATCTCTCCTATAGAAACTCGACTCATTTTGAATCATTATGTCCTCTTACTGAGGGGTCTTCACCATCTGATCGTTAGGTTCAGTGTTTTGGTGAGAGGGGGGATCACAGGAGACAAAGGTTTTACTTTAGGTCAGGCACTGAAAAAGGCACACCGCTGAAGAGGTCCTCCCCCGACTTCAGGGCTGATTTTACACGCTTTTTGCTTTTTCACACTGCCTGAATCAGAGGAGCAAACAAAAGAACGTCTCTCTTATTGGGGGACTCCGAGACTGTTGAGAGGGAAAACCAGCGAGGGAAGGTGACCCCTGACCTCACATTTACTAAACGTGTCTCCCGGTGTCCCGAAGAAGAGGGGTGATGGGAAAGGTCAAAGTACGTCACTGTGAGTGATGTCAGAGCTGTCAGGAGCTCTTGCCTTGAGTCCAAGACGTCAGCTGTGTCTCAGATTCAGGCCCGGTTTCTATTAAGGGACGATATTTGCCAACTGGGATTGATTGACAGGGGCTTTTTTTTTACCTTTAAGAGGGCACTTTTTTTAACACAAAGCATGTTGTCTTTTTAAAAGAATATACTTTTGTATATTTTTTTTTATATATTTTTAAGAATATACATCAGTGTGAACTGATATTAAATGCATGTTAATTGAAATGAAAAGGCATTATAGTTTAAATTTACATTAAATGCTATTAGCTGAACTGCTTTTGACTTAAATTCATCTTCATATGTAATGTCATAATTTCTTCTGGTGTCTTTGACACAAATATATTAAAATATACTTTAAATGTAATATTGAATAACACACTACAGTTAAAATTATAATCAAGTACTTTAGTATGTTACCCTGCTTTGGTAGTCAACACATCAAAATAATTATTAAAACATGATTTAAAATGTACTTTAAAGCAAAACTTTTAAAAACGTGCACTTTTTTGGTACAGTCAGCCATTTATTATTGCAAAAAAAGGTTGAATCTAATCTGTATCGTGTCATTGACAAGAAATGATATTGGACATTAAGTAAATTAAGCCTATTAAAAATAAATAAATAAAAAACGTATATTTTTTGGCGTGGTGGCAATATTTCATTGGTAAAGTATTTATGGTAGAATCTGCCTTAAAAAAGTATTGTAAAATATATTACAGTGTTTAAGGAAAAAATAATAATGTGAATAACTTTAACTCAAATTAAAATGTCCCCACACAGTAATGGTAGAAATTTGTCACCCAAAGTAACTGTAAAGAAAATAACATCTTAATGTTCTTAAATCAGGTTTCGAAAATTTAATTTCTTATTTTTTTCTTGATGTGAAATTATGTAAATAACAGATAATAAATAAATAAATAAAACCATGAAGGGGCATTTTGTTGCTTGCATTTACCTCAAGCCCTGGTCAATTTCCAACCCTTCTCTGCTCATTTTGGCCAACGAGTGCACTAATGACTTGTAACACTGTTAACTGACTTGTCCGGGTGACATATGGGCCTGTAAAAGGGAGTGCGCTCGTTTAGTAGTACCTGCCACAGAAACAAGGGTGCAAAACAGAGGCAGACCGTTAAAACGCCAGTGTGGGGATTGTTACTCAGCACCCTGATGACGCAGTAAGACACTGTATTGTCCCGGGACACAAAGGCATCTATTTAGGTGTGGGGTATTCACTGAGTGTCCGGCTGGGCTGGAGGAATTCCTCGGCCTCACGCGGGGCCCGCCTGCCTAATCTAGCGCTGGATGGGAGGGGAGGGAGCCGTTGAGGAAGTTGCTTGGTGGTCTTCTCCTTAGCGGAGTAATTTATGACCATCCAGAGGTCTGGCTCTAACATTGCAGAAGTAGGAAGAGGAGGAGAGACATTGCCGAAAGACAAAGACGGGGGTGTGAGACTTTAAATCAAGATTGCTGATGGTTTGACTCGCAATCAATATGAAAACATTGTAACTATTATGCTGGTGGTTGAGCTCCGGAAATGACAATAAAGCTAAAACTATGAAGCAGTCTGTTTTCAACATTGATAATAACCAGAAATGTTTCTTGAGCAGCAAATTATCATATCAGAATGATTTCTGAAGGATCATGTGACACTGAAGACTGGAGTAATGATGCTGAAAATTCAGCTTTGATCACAGGAATAAATTACGTTTAACAATATATTTGCATTAATTATTATTTTTTTTTTTAAATTGTAATAATATTTCTTGATATTAAAGTTTTTACTGTATTTCTGATCACATACTAAATGCAGCTTTGGTGAGCAGAAGAGACTTCTTTCAAAAACATAAAAAAAATCTCACCCAAACTTTTGAACGGTAAATGTCATACAAAAAAACAGTTAGTTCTCGTACTATATATATATATATAGTACCGTTAAAACACCTCTGTCATTTTTACAGTAAAATACTGTTAAATGCTGTTTTTTAGAAGTAAAAAGCTAATTTGTTACCAGTTATGCACATTTGGGTTTTATTTGACATCTTCTGTTGTTTAATGAATGTTTATTGCATTGTTACAGTGTCTGTGTGTTAGCATGATGGTGTTTTGTGTTTGTGTGATGAACTTCTTCATGTGGATTCCTCTTTTACCAACTGTTATTATGGTGGTTGTCAGTACAAGTTACAGGTACAAAGTACTAGTGTGTGTCATGGATTTACCAGTTTAAATTGCAATGTTCTTGTTTGTAAATTACAGGTTTATACTGTAAAATGTACAGGTCATTCTGTAAATGTTTACATTTTTACTGTATTTTTGTACAGGATTATTCTGACAACCACAGCTGCCATGTTTCTTTTCCACAGTGTATTAACAGAGGCTTGTCATTTCTTGGTTGAACAGGAAGCTCCTCATCAGTACTACAACAGCAGACAGACTCTAGTTGCTTCATCTGATTTTGAGCAAACACACGACACAGGTCATGAGAACGTCAATGCACAGGTAAGCGCCATGAAAGAACACTGTATTTCACCATCATTTACTCGCCGTTATAAACCTGTATGACCAATAGGCACCAAAATACTTTTCCTGAATGGAAAGATATTCACTTTTGTGGTATGTTGTCATTGTCTTGACGGAAATGCAGGTTTGGAACAACATTGGTAAAGCGTGAAAGCTTGTCGTCATTACTTTCAGTTCCTCATTTCATCAGTTTTGTTTCTGCTTGTGGCTGTCAGTCGGGCTCTTTGTTCCTCATCGGTGTGCCCAGCAGCTACTACCTGTCCTCAATGGAGCCTCCTCATCCTCGCCTGCCCTCGTACGAGAGTGTGCGCAAGAAAGACAGACAACGGCAGATCCACATGATGATAGCCGACCGCTTCGGCCTCGGCGGACCTATTGTGACAGAGGTGACTCATTTAGCCATAGAAATCATATTCAGTGTTGGGGTGGGGCACTACAAGTAACCTGAGCTACGTAATCAGATTACTTTTAAGTAACTAGTAAAGTAACACATCACTTTTAAATTTACAACAAAATACCTAAGATACTTTTTCAATACTAAACAAAAAAAACAAGCAAGCCCAGCCCAGGTGAGAAAAAGTAACGCAAAAGTTACTTAAGGCATTACCTTCTATGAAAAGTAACTGAGTAATGCAATAAGTTACTTTTTTTAGGAAGTAACGCAATATTATAACACATTACATTAAAGTATAGGCTACTTTTTTTTCACTAGGGAGGGCTATATATATGCACAGATGCTGAGTCCCAATTTGCATACTATCCGTCCTAAAGAGTATGCGAAACTAGAATTAGTATGTCCCAAATCGTAGTATGTTGAAATGAGTATTCCAAAGATACCCGGATGGTCTACTATTTCCGGTTAGAATTCGAAGTGCAGATCAATGCACACTCTAACGGCTAATATTGCCCACAACCCATTGCGTGCGGGAGGGAGGAGCTTGTGGTGACGATGTAAACATGGCAGTCGGATGCGGAGATGCGCTCTCAGTTTTTAAGTGTAAGAATTCAAATGTTTAACCCTAATTAAAGTTATATTTGACCACACGGACTTGTTTGTTGTAATACTGTGGCTGTACAAATGTTAACGTTATGTCACGGTGAAACTTAAGAAAACGAGGGAAAAAGACTCAAGTGCAAAGGAAGTTTAATAAACAAAAGAACAAAGTAAAACAAACACCCACGAGGGGGAAAAACACAACTAAATACAAAACAACAACTAGGAAACAAACATACCAGAAGGGTCAAGGGAGAACAAGAGACGTGTACAAGACAACGATCTGACACAGACTGCAAACACAAAGGAACTTATAAAAGGGACAAATCAGGCAGGTAATAAGGAACAACAGGTGGGGCAAATGAAACCAATAATGAGATAACAAGGAGGGTGGGGTCAAACAGTGACAGGAACACAAACACCACATGTGCTACACAAGACAGGACAGGCATGTGACATTACCCCCTCCTTAAGGAGCGGCTACCAGACGCTCCACAAGGGACGGGAGGGACAGACCAGGGCGGGACGGGAGGGACAGACCAGGGCGGGACGGGAGGGACAGACCAGGGCGGGACGGGAGGGACAGACCAGGGTGGGACAGGGGGAACAGGAAAGACAGACCAGGGTGGGACAGGGGGAACAAGAGAGACAGACCAGGGTGGGGCAGGGAAAATGAACAGTTCTGGAGGCCAGGGTGGAGCCGAGAGTCCATCGGACGGCCAGGGCGTAACAGAGAGTCCATCGGGCGGCCAGGGCGGAGAAGACCCCTCGGGCGGCCAGGGCGGAGAAGACCCCTCGGGCGGCCAGGGCGGAGAAGACCCCTCGGGCGGCCAGGGCGGAGAAGACCCCTCGGGCGGCCAGGGCGGAGAAGACCCCTCGGGCGGCCAGGGTGGAGATTTTCCCTCGGGCGGCCACGGCGGAGACGACCCCTCGGGCGGCCACGGCGGAGGCGACCCCTCGGGCGGCCACGGCGGAGACGACCCCTCGGGCGGCCAGGGCTCAGGCACAGGAACTGGCACCACCGGCTCGGGCACTGGAACTGGCACCACCGGCTCGGGCACTGGAACTGGCACCACCGGCTCCGGCACTGGAACTGGCACCACCGGCTCGGGCACTGGAACTGGCACCACCGGCTCGGGCACTGGAACTGGCACCACCGGCTCGGGCACTGGAACTGGCACCGGAACTGGCACCACCGGCTCGGGCACTGGAACTGGCCCCACCGGCCCAGGAACAGACATAGACACAGGAACAGGCTCAGGAACAGGCTCAGGAACAGACACTGGCTCCGGCTCAGGAACAGACACCGGCTCAGGAACAGACACTGGCTCCGGCTCAGGAACAGACACTGGCTCCGGCTCAGGAACAGACACTGGCTCCGGCTCAGGAACAGACACTGGCTCCGGCTCAGGAACAGACACTGGCTCCGGCTCAGGAACAGACACTGGCTCCGGCTCAGGAACAGACACTGGCTCTACGGCGACCATCTTGTCCGAAGGCACAGGCTCGGCAGGCGTGACGTGAACAGGTTCGGCAGCGGCCATCTTGTCCGAAGACACAGGCTCGGCAGACGTGACGGGAACACTCTCGGCGGCGGCCATCTTGTCCGAAGACACAGGCTCGGCAGGCGTGACGTGACCAGGCTCCGGCTGGGCAGACGTGACGTGAACAGTCTCCGGCTGGGCAGACGTGACGTGAACAGTCTCCGGCTGGGCAGACGTGACGTGAACAGTCTCCGGCTGGGCAGACGTGACGTGAACAGTCTCCGGCTGGGCAGACGTGACGTGAACAGTCTCTGGCTGGGCAGACGTGACGTGAACAGTCTCTGGCTGGGCAGACGTGACGCATCGCTGAGGTGGTGCAGGCCGTGCGAGCAGGCTCACTG